>NW_022437033.1:6466850-6539591 GCF_009761245.1 Sapajus apella | reverse complement strand
GGGGGGGAGGGTGTGCGTGTGTGTGTGTGTGATTGTAGGAGGGGGAGGGTGTGTGTGTGTGCGTGTGTGTGTGTGATTGTAGGTTGCAATGTTAGGGTCATGGGTTGTGGCAGAGGGAGACCGATGATCACAGCTCTGGAATCTTTGCTTCTATTTTAACCAGAGCAGTATCCTTTTACATCATTGTATGCATTGAAGTTATAGGTAAGATTTCAGACATAAAAACCAACAACCAACCAAGAAGAAAACAACAGCTACAAAAATCAAACAACTTCTGCTCCTTTGAACACAGACAAATATGGATAAGTAATGTGGTAGTATAATTGAGTAAATGCTCCGTTATCCTTTCCCAGAATATGCTTTATAGCATGACATTATCATGGGTCTAGAAAATGACATTACTGTTTCCTAGATGTTAGGAAACCACCTATTTCGAAGAGTTTAACTTCCTATTAGTGATAAATAACACAGCATTATAAAATTATCAGTGCCCTTTTACATAAATTGTACATGTCTTTGCCCTATCTGATTGCATATTAGAGCATGTTTTAGAACAGTAAAGCCCAACAGAAATATAATATGAGCCCTTATGGTATTTTAAATTTTCCAGTAGTCACATTAAGAAAACTAGAAATAGACAAGAGTGATTGTAATAGTTTAATATTTTAGTTGACTCAGTATACCCAAAATATTTTCATGTTAACATATAATCAATATAAAAATCACACTGCTTCGGTTTTTAAATCTAAATTACTTAAAGGGGTGTGAAATTAAACATCCAATTCCTCATTCTCACTAGCTACGTTTCAAGTGCTCTGCTGCATGTGTCTAGTGACTACTATATTAAAAAGTCTGATTTTAGAACATTGTTGATACATTGAAAATGTCTACAAAGATTGGCTGGCCCTTCCATGGGAAGAGCTTAAAGCAAAATGTCATTAATTTGGCATCCACTAGTTTGGAATTTATGATAATTTCATCAGAGTTCAACCGAAGTTTATGATCTGATCTCTCATGGAGAAAGGTTTTGCTTGGCACATTCACGGTATAAATCAGATCATAGGAGGCATGTTTAATCCACTTAAGAGTATTAAGTGTTTTGTGGGACTTTAGCACAACATTTATGAATGCAAAAATATTCTGCTCTGCACAGCAGAATGTCCTGTATTTATTAAATGACATCTAACAGAGTGACCTTTCCTATGAGACAGTTTGTTAGCAGTTAGTTATACTATTTTTGAAAGATTGATATAAGGTTAATTTCTTCTAAAATTGCCTACAAATCTTAAATGTTTTAGATAGTTCTTACCTAAATTAAATAAAACTTCACAAATGTAGTCTACGTTGAACTTACAAAACAACATAGTGGTTTGCTTTGAGGTGATGACAATATCTTTATCACAGGTTGGTGAAGTTAAAATGAGATAAGGCACTTTATAAACGGCAAGATGTTTCATGCATATTATTCATTTAGTGAGGATTTTATTTAGCGGCTTTCATAAGCCAGGATTTGTGCTATCTGGTAGGGATTTAGCTGTGAACCAGATGGACAAACCTGATCCCTTCTCTCATGGAGCTACAAGCTGGTAAGAAAGATAAACAAATAAAAAAGCAATTAACGTGAGTGCAGGAAGGAACATGATAGAGGAATCACAGATGCTAAGAAAACCTTCAGGAGAGCCACGTAGCCCGGACTAGTTAAAGGGATAGTCAGGGAAGTCTTCTTGGAAAAAGTGGCATCTAGGCTGAAACAGGCAGCCTTGCTAATCTGACTTCTACTCTTTTTTTTTTTTTTTTTTTTTTTTTTTGCGGCGGGGGGTGTTCTTTCTGAACCCAGGCTGGAGTGCAATGGCGTGATCTCTGCTCACCGCAACCTCCACCTCCTGGGTTCAGGCAATTCTCCTGCCTCAGCCTCCTGAGTAGCTGGGATTACAGGCACGCGCCACCATGCCCAGCTAATTTTATGTGTTTTTAGTAGAGATGGGGTTTCAACATGTTGACCAGGATGGTCTCAATCTCTTGACCTCGTGATACATCCACCTCAGCCTCCCAAAGTGCTGGGATTACAGGCGTGAGCCACCGCGCCTGGCTCTGACTTCTACTCTCTTAAGAGTTGACACAGCAGCTATTTCAGAGGAAGCAGCCTGTGCAAAATCCAAGAGGCGAGAGGGAAAGCATGAAGCAGTTCTGGAACTAAAAGTAGTTCTGTGCAACAGCAGTAAAAATCCCAGTGAAAGAGGGAACCAGGATAAAGGTAGAGAGGCCAAGAGGAATAGATCACAAAGGACAGAAGGAAGTTGGACTTTATTTTATCCCAAGGACAATACGTGATCATTGAAAGATTTTATGCAAGGAAGTGAGTGACATGATCTGGCTGCATTTTGGAAAGATCACTTTGGCTTCTGCGTAGAGAAGGGGATGTGTAGGAGTGAGCATGGAGGCTGTGTGAGGTGGCCTTGGCTAGGGACAGTGGTGGCCTGAACCAAGGGAATGAAAGGAGGCAGGCAGAATTTGATAGGTATTTGGGAGGTAAAAACCAGTAAGCCTTAGCGATTGATAGGATGTAAGGGGGCAGGGATAAGGAGAACTGATGTGGATAACTGGGTGAATGGCGGTAGCAGCCTTTCACAAACATACAGAAAACTGCAGGTGGAACAGTTTGGGGGTGAGTGTGAGAACATTAAGCCTGGTGTGGCCATGCTGCAGCTGATGTTCCTTGGCAGTGTCTAAGCGGGGATGTCGTGTAGTCAGTTGGATTTGTGTATAACCAGGGTCTGCTGAGCTATATTGCCTTTGAAGTTTAAATGGAAGTGACTGAAATCTCATCCCACAGGTAGAGAGAGCTTCATTTCCTTCCCAAAGTCTTCACAGATTCTTGAGGGGGTGATTAATGTTTTCCCTCTTTGCCTGTAAACCTCAATTCTGGCGTCTGTTGAAGTAGCTGAGTTGATGGAGCATCTCCTCATTCTCGTTTTTGCCACATCGCCCCAGCTGTCGAATTCAGTTTGTTTCCCTTAATTTTCACAAAAGCCAAACCAAAAACACAGTCACACAAGGCTACCGTGTATGCACCAGGGTTGACTCATAATGGGTGGACATGAAAGACGTTTGAGTGGCAGCAATGAAGTACAATTTATAAATGAGCAACCATCATACCTGTTCTTGAGGAGCCATTTCTGCCAGCCTGGGCTCCAGTCTCCTCCTGAATTACTTTGCTCTCTTTCCTTGACAACGGGAACAAAGCAAAGCAAAGCAAAGCAAAGCAAAATCTCCCACTGTATTATGCAATTAATTTCTTTATAGTTCCTTAGTTCCTTTGCTCAAACCATCTTTGCATATCAAAAGATTCATTAATGCACTCTGATAGCAATGGCATATTTCTTGTGGGTAGAGATATATAGATTCTGGGAGGAGTATAGAGAGTTATTTTGCCAGTGATGTGAATGATGCCTCTTAGAAAGGAAATGGCCACAGCTAGTTTTGATTTTAAGTATCCATTTGTTTCCCTTCATTACATATGAGTTTGGTCCTTGAGAAAGGACTAGAGATAGAGGTTTGGCAGTCGGCAACAGAAAGTTTTTACTTGAAGCAGTATGAATGTATGTGATTACCTAAAGACAATGTATAAAGTGAGAAGAGAAGGCAGCCTACAATGGAAACCTGGTGTCCATTGTTATTTAAGATTTAAATTTTAAGGAAACCACAGAAGTAAAGGAGTCCTCAAAGGGGATTGAGAAGGAGGAAAGAGAAGCAAGAGAAAAAGCAGAAGAATGTGTTGTCTTGTAGGAAGGCACTTGTTAGAAAGGAGGGGGAATTTGGACTGTGTATCTCTGTAACCTAGCGTCTGTCAGAATGCCTGGAGCATAAGTGCTCAAGGAGTCCTAGTTAATTAAAATGGGCTACTTTACCAACCTTTCTACTCTCTTAGAGTTGACTCAGCAGCTATTCTAGTTCTTTTGTATATATTTCAAGTTTCCAGTGCACCCTTGTCTTCCCTGCTCTCATCACATGACTTAGCTTGAGGTCCTCTAACTAGCGTTCCCTCAAGTTCTTTTCCCTCCTGCTTATGGCTTACATTTGTCTCTACAAGCACCCTCTCTACTTCAACATTTCTTTGTCTCTCTCTTCATTTGTTTGTGTCTTGGAGAAAAACATATTTTTCTTTTGGCAAGGCTCATTATACTGTCTGCTGATCCTTTTCTTCAAGGGAAAGCTAATCTGTAATTTTGAGAAGCTCTAATGGGCAGCTCACCCTGATTAAGAAAAGTTATGAACCCCATTATTAATAAAGAGTGTCCTTTTTTGTTTCGTTTTTTGAGATGGAGTCTCACTCTGTCACCCAGGCTGGAGTGCAATGGCGCGATCTCGGCTCACCGCAACCTCCACTTCCTAGGTTCACATGATTCTCCTGCCTCAGCCTTCTGAGTAGCTGGGACTACAGGTGTGTGCCACCAAGCCCAGCTAATTTTTGTGTTTTTAGTAGAGACAGGGTTTCACCATGTTGGCCAGGATGGTCTCGAACTCCTGACCTCATGATTCATCCGCCTCGGCCTCCCAAAGTGCTGGGATTACAGGCGTGAGCCACCGCACCCGGCCTAACAGTGTCTTTTAAAACATTGCCTCCAGGGTAGTGGTGCTGGGGTGGGGAGAGAAAAATGAAAAGGGCTCATGGTGCTGAAAAAGCCGAGAACTTCTATTCCATCTAACGTCTTCACTCTCTTTCAACTTGAAACTTCTGGACAGGAGACTATACTTGAAGTTCCAATTCTTCATAACTGCCTTGTACTAAACCCCTTATAATGGAACTTCCTCTGTTAGTAAAACTGCTCCCCATTGGATGTGACTTGCCAAGTCAAGGCATTTTTCCGCAGTCCAAATCTGATTTGCAGTGTTTAGTACTCTTAGCCACTTCTCTTCCTTTGATTCACTGATATTCAATTCACAGGTGTCTCATCTTTTTGCTCTTCTCTCTTGTGGAAACCAGTCATTCTCTCATGTCCTTTCTAGCTACCGTAAACTGTTTCTTGAACTCCAGGCCTATGTTTACACCTGTCTGCTGAACATCTAAATCTGAACAGTTATTTTAAAGTCCATATCTCAACATAATATCATACTTGATTGGATCCATGTTTTAAAAATGGCTGTAGAAGACATTGAATACATTTGAATGATGTGGATTAAATATGATATTAGGGGATAATTGTTAATTTTTAGGTGTGAAATGGTATTACAGCTTTGTAAGAAAACACCCTTACTCTTAGAAGATACATGCTGAATTACAGAGGAGTAAAGTGTCATGATGTCTGCAACTTACTTTTAAATAGCTTAGAAAAATACACACATACACACAAACATATTGGGACTTAATACAAATATAACAAAACATTAAAAATTATTGAATCTAGATGGCTCCTGTAAAGAGTTGCTTATCGTCTCATTATGGAATTTTTTTATATGTCTGAAAAATTTAGTCATAAATAGTTGGCCTGGGCAAAATGTTTATCATCCCCACATCAATCTCAAACCAGCTCCTCCTGCTGATTACCCTATACCTGGGAATGGCACCATGCTCCGCAGTATACTGAACACCTGTGTACTACACTGGACATCTAAAGGCTCCTTTTCTGGGGCCCACCTCTTTCCTAGCCCTCCGCATGGCTTGCAATGACATCCTGTGTTGAGTGGCCAGAAGCACATGCCTAATCTTTACCGATGCATCCACTCTCTTAGATTTTTACATTTGAAACTCAGAAGATCACCTAATGGCTGAAGGTATGAGATACAAAACTTAGGAACACTGGTTGCCAGGATTTTCATTATATGAAGAAAGAGAGTTTGTAGCAAACGAAGACTGAAGCAGATGAGCTGAGAAGTCCAGAGGCAGGGAATGAAGAGGGGGACCTACTGACATCTTTAATGGTGTCCTTTCTGTGGGCCGCAAGAATAGTTTTAGTTGAGAAATTACAGTTTCCATAGGTGCTGAGGTTTCTGGTCAGTTCAGAGAAACTTCTGCTAAATAAAGGATAATCTCAATTCTTATTTTTTCATATTTAATTTTGTAAATATTTTAGGCCAAATTTTTGGTATTCAAATTAGCTTCTTGCTGAAAATGTAGTTGACTTATGTAACTGTGTATATATAAAATATTTGTACATCTTAACAAGTACAGCTTCTATTTCAGCGAGAGACATCCAACTTCTTTATGTGCATATGAATTGTGTGCGCACCACAAATAAATCAAAGTTCATTTTTGCTTCCTTGGTTTCTTCTTAAATTAGTAAAAACAATATTTTTACGGTAATACTGTGCTCCACCTATATTCTGTATTCATATTGCTACTTCAAAAGCAAATATTTTATCTTCAATGTTGAAGTAAGTGTTGAAATTATTTGAATTTGTAATAAAATTCACAATAAAGTCAGATGTTTTCCCATCATTAACTTCCAAAGCTTTACATAGACTCCATGAATTGGATGAAAGAAATCAAATAATTTTTAGATATGCTATTTGAAACATCTAATGACCCAGATTCATCTAGCATCTTTTAATTCTCTGAGAAGTTCCCCTGCTAATGGAACCAACACATTAACAGCTGTACCTTTACTTTTCCTCAAAGCACTAGAAAATTAGGAATGAAAAATAAGTTACAACTGAGAACACTCTAATGATCTAAATGAAAATCATGCTTCACAGAGCGATGTGTAAACCTACTTTCTGCGGCTACATGTCTTCTTTGAGCAGAGTCTTCTGAAAATACCCACTAACTTTTGAAGTAGATAGTAATCATCTCAGCCAATTTGTGTCTTCTGGTTGTCAGATGGGCACTGATGTCACTTTGTCTCCCATGGTGGAGTGTAAATGTCAGTAAGCATTTTGGTGCATATTTCCCACTGATACTCAGTTTTCTGGAAAATGAAAATTTGGTGCTTAATTTTTCATCAAATATAAAATTCTATTTTTCAGTGTATTATTTCCCCAAGGGGTTATTGTGAAATAAAAAGAAACACTGTCAAATAATAAAATAAATAATTGTACATTTACATCACCTGGTACAGGACAGATCCACCATAGCAAGAGTGATCAGATAACTTTCCGTATGTTCTATGGCAAGGTTGCTGTCTCTGCTTCCCACACATATTTTACATATACCTACTATATTCTGCTTTGAGCAACTTACAGGTCAAGACTTGGACCACCGCACAACTGGGTTGCTACATACAATAGCCACCCAGATAAACAGAAATAAATAGTTCCACTATACCACTTGAAACCGGAGGCAGTAGCTGTCTTTAGCACCCTATGTCAGAGAGCACTTCATTTTAGCAGTAAGTGTGCTGCAGGATTTCCTTGAAAGGGAAGTATTAGTCATGGATCAGCAGAGATGATCATCTTTTAGATTTAACAATGTGTTAAAGTGAGAATGCTGTGCTCTGCACACACATTCTTCTCACAGACTACCAGAGGATACACAGCAGAAGCTGGTTCATAGAGGGTACCAAACGCATCCTAATTTATTTTAATGCAACTATTAATAGTAACATTTATTTATTATTATATTGGTTCACTAAAAGAAATCACCAGGACAAAGACTAAACTCTAGGGCAATAGATATATACCAGTATTATCCTGGGCAACTGGCACATATAGTTACCGTATGTTCAGCTCACTTAGGAAAACTCACATATCACTTGCATCCTGCTTTGCCATGTTTCTAATTTAGTTTTCTTCCTCCACAACTTCACAAGACTAAGATCCTTGAGAGAAGCGATTGTATTTTGTTCCTGTTTGGGGTTCCCACAGCCTCTGATATCGAGGTCTTAGTAAACAAGACTGTCTAGTCTTCTCTTTGGAAAAGTCAGCAGAGCTTGGGCTTACCTCTACTACTTTCTAGATGTGTGATCTTGGAAGTCTACTCAGTTTTCTCATCTGAAAATATGGATCAAGATGCTTATAAGTGAGTTGGATTGTTGTCTACCAAGCATCATCCCCAACCTTCTCTAAAATTTATCTGTCTCACACAGGAGAAATCTGGAGGAACATTTCACAGAATCTTTTTCCAGCATGACTGTGTGTTAAATCTTCCAGTGGGTGGGACTTGTATGAGTTTTGCAAGGCAAAGGAGAAAAGAAAGTTGGTTCATCTGCAGCATCTTTCCTTGGCTTGACCCCAAAAGTTCCTCTGGAAACTACCCCACTGAAGTGCTTCAGGAGCTGAGATCATCACAGTGACCTTCCTGGGATCTCTGCCTATTGAATTTATGAAAAGTGGCCTTCCTAACTTTCATTCCCTAGCATTTACAAAGGTTGAGAAGCTCTGACTCTCTGTATTCAAACTTTCCATTTGAAATAAAGAGTAGCTCTGTTTTCCTGACAAGCTGTACCTGATTCCTGGTGTTATTGTAAGGGTAATAAAGTTACATGCTACATGTAAAGCACTAACCACAGAACCTCACAGTGCCCAGTAGATGCTCAATCAACAGTAGCTCACCTTATTGTTATTATAATCAGTAAAATGTATTAATTTATGTATCTTTGTACCTTAGACTATTTTCTCTGCTCAGAAACCTCTGATGCGTGGTCATAGGTGGGAGGACTGCATATATTCTGTCCATGTTTCCACCTGCCCCGTCACTGACAATTATTGGTTCATAACTCTCTTTCTTGACTTCTGAACCAAGCATAGTAGGAACTTTATAAGGATTAGACCTGAACTATAATTTAGAAGACAAAAGCAGTGGGATGAGGAGAGGAAAGTCTAGGGTATTCTCCCTAGTGAACAACTGATACAGAGAGTCAGACAGCTAGGAAAAAATGACTGTACCTTCTCCTGATGCTAACATCTACCTAATTCTTAAATACTGCTTCAGACCAATTTGTGATGATGCCTCCCTGTTATCAAAGGAGATTGGGTGGCACTTCCTCTCCTTAGTCTCATATGCACCTGCTATGATTTAAGTATTTGTCTTTTCCAAAAGTCATGTTCAAAGTTAATCCGCAATGTGGCAGTATTGCAAGTTGGGGTCTTTAATAGGTGATTGGGTCATGAGGGCTCTGCCCTCATTAATGGATTGATTCATTTATAGAGTGTTGGGTAAATGGATTAATGGGTTATCATGGGAGGGGAACTGGTGACTTTATAAGAAGAGGAAGAGAGACTTGGGCTGGGACACTCAGGCCCGCACCTTGTGATGCCCTCCATCACCTTTGGACTCTGCAGAGTGTCCTCACCAGCAGAGGAGGAAGGCCCTCCCCAAATGCAGCCCCTTGAATTGGACTTATTCGCCTCCATAACTGTAAGAAACAAATTCATTTTCTTTATAAATTACTCAGTTTTACCTATTCTGTTGTAAGCAACAGAAATCAAACTAAGACAACACAATTTGTAACTAAAACATTCTGGTCTCCCCCACCAATGTTGATAAAATAAAGAGAAAACAGAGTTGTATTTGCTCTAAATTCTCATATACTCCCTACTCTCTCTTCCATTCCCAAATCTCCTCTTGGAACTACAGAGAGCCCCCAACTTAAAATCAACTTAAGATTTGTCTACTTCATGATGATGTGAAAGTGATACACATTTAGCAGAAACTGTACTTAGAAGTTTAAATTTTTCTTGGGCTAGTGACATACTGTGTGATGCTCTCTGATAATGCTGGAAGCAGCAGCAAGCCACAGCTTCCAGTCAGCTATGTAATCATGAAGGTAAACAACTGATACTCTACAGAGGACTGTGTTGCCAGATGCTTTTGCCCAACTATAGGATAATGTAAGTGTTCTGAGTTCCTTTAAGGTAGGCTAGGCTAAGCTATGATATTTGGGATATTAGGCATATTAAATGCATTTTCCACTTATAATATTTCCAACTTATGATATGTTTATGGAGACATAGTCTGAAAGTCAAGGAAGATCTGTATAAGTCTTCTCTTCATCTTTTGAGTACATTAAGGGAACTGTAAAGATTCAGAGATTTGGCCTGTTTTGGCTTGCTTTTCTGTTAGACAAATCATTCAAGACAGTTTCTCTTGCAAGATACCCCAGGTACATCCCATATCTATGAGGTGGTAGCACATCATAGTGGAAATAGCACTGATATAGGAAAGGAGAGATCTGAGTTCCCAACTTAGCTATGATATCACACTGAGTAGGATAAATATGAACTCTAAATATCCTAATGTCAGATCCTAAGGTCAGATTTTTGCCTTTCAGTGGAAGGGACATTTGATCTGAGTTATGAAAGACAAGATGGAGCCTGCTATGTGAAGATCAGAGGGCAGAGAAGTTGAGGCAGAGGGTCAAGCTAGGGCACTTTGGTGAGGTGGGAATGGACTTGGCATATGTGAAATACAGGAAAGGTGAATGTGGCTGAAGGGGAGGAGCTAAGGAATAAAGTTGTACAAAAGAGTTAGGAGGAAATTAGGACTCAGGTCACAGAGGGCCCTGCTGGCTGAGATAAGCTGGAATTGTGTTCTAAGTATAGTAGGAAGATTTGTGAAGGATTCAAGCAGCGGAGTGACATAAATGGAATTCACATTGAGAAAGTTCCTGCTGGCTGGTTTGTAGAAAATGGAGATGAACAAGGGAGACAGAGAAGAAGCCTGGGGGATGGGGGGAGATCCAGGAACGGTAGCCGAGGAAGCCACAGAAGGGGTTTCAAAAACAAAGGTGTGATCAACTATGTTGAAAAATGGTGAAAGGTGGAATAAAATGAGAATCAGAAACTGGCATTGGACTTGGCAATGTGGGATCAATTATTGCCTTGAAAGTGGTCTCAGTGGAGAGGTGGGGGCAGGAACATGATTGGAGTGGGCTGAGGAAAGAAGATTCTGCTGCTAAGGGAAGCAGAGAAATGGGGTCGTGGTTTTGAGGAGCGGTTTGGGAGGCGGAGATGGTGGGTGTGTGCCATAATGTGGATGTAGGGCTAGGGTTAGGTTTGGACAAGGGTTAGAAAGCTAACCCAAGTCAGAAAGAGGATGGTGTGGGGAAGTTGTACCTGAGCCTGACATCACAAAATGGGACTAGCCATAGTTGATAGATTTCAGCCCCAACTGATGCTGCTAGGATTGCCCATCATATTTCCTATTAGCTCGGAAAGTGTGCTTTAGGCTTTCTCCTGCAAATGTACTCAAAATAATTATAATTACAAACATTTGGGAAAATGTCAATGTCTGAATGCAAATGCTTCCAAGCTCATCATTCCTGCGAGGTTACCTCTTCCCATGGCCAGTTTTTATCTGAGGTAATGTACATGTTACTTAAGAATTCCTGAGCTTATCTTAAACCTGGATGGTTTTCTACTTGGCTCATGGTTTTGAAGCTTATCCCTATGAAATTGGAATTACCTGGCACTTCTCAAAATGAAAGTGAGCTTACTAGAAAGCTGCATAATTCTTTCTCTGGGAAATATAAAGTATTGAAGGCATTCTGGTTTGCTTGGGTACAGTGTAAAAAGGGCAGTTCCATTTTTTAGCCAATTGTTTGTCTAGCATTTCATAAGCGTTTGCTGAGTGCATGCCACCTGCAGGATTCTGGAGAGTATGCCAGGGAATTGGGCTGCTGGGTATTTTCTTTCAAGGATTTTTTTGTTGTTGTTTATTTGGAGAGATTACTAATTATTATTATTGCTATTTATATGCGAGGCATTCTGCTGAATATTTATGTGATCTCACTGGATCTTTATCAGTGAAGTGGATTCTCTTAGTATCTCACTTCACAGATGAGAAAATTAAGGCTCAGAGAGCTAAAATAACTTGCCCCAAACACACAATTAGGGAGTAGCTGGGTCAGGATTTGACAATCTAAAGCAGCAGCATCTGACTGAACTTTCTGTAACGATGGTAGTGTTTTATATCTGAACTTTCCAATATAGTAGTCATCAGCCACATGTGACTATTGAATAGTAGACATGTTGCTAGTGAGACAGAGGAACTGAATTGTAAATGTTAATTACATTAATTTAGATTCAAATAACTCCATGTGGCTAGTGGCTATCATTATAGACATTGCAGCTCCGGAGTCTGAGTGCTTTCCACTATACCATGATGGGTCACTATAAGAATTATATGATGAGGATGGCTATCCCTTTTTTGTTCCCCAGCTTTGGGTGAACTAGCATGCTCTAGTCCATCCATATGATGTTGAATGTAAGCTCCAGACCTCAGCACACATAGCAACCAAGGGAAATGATGAATAGCATTGCCTAAGAAAGTATACAACTCAGCTAAGAAGGCTGAGACTCTTGTTGTTCTGGGGACTTCTTTTATTGTTTTTTTGGTCTTGACCTGATAACTTTGAATTAGCTCTAGTCTGGAAAACTAATTTACTCTAGGTGTCTCGAGTAACAAAAGTTTAATACAGGGAATTGATTTCACAGATGGTGGAGTTCCCAAAGAAGAAGGATGCCAGAGCCAAAGCTATTCCATACTGCTGAAGCCATTTCAACAGTAACCTCAAATAGTAATGAAATCTGTTCTTTCCTCCTCTTACCTTCTCGTCTCCTGCCAGTTCCTCTTATGAACAGAACCAACAGAGAAGCAGCTGGCATGCGAGTCTGGAAAATGTGGCGTGTGGAGTCCCAGCCCCAGAATCACAGAACAGAGCGTAGAAAGTGGGCTTGAGGCTGAGAGAAAATGGGTAAGTAACCAGTATAGTTATAAAACAGCTTGACAGGTCTGAATAATCCTTCATAATTATTCTTTAATATCTACTGAAAGCAGGAAGACCTTCAGTTCTCTGTAATTAGCAGGATAAGACAAGTATCATTTGGGGTCTGTGGCTTATCATGCGCTGGGAATCTGTATGTCCAACACATTTTACTGAGGTCTTTGAAACTGTCATTTGTCAAGGGACAGCTTCAAGCATGTGTTTCCTAGATGGCCTGGTATCTTAAGAGGGTAAACTCCTTCAAAGTCCAGTAGGAAGGTTAATGCCATTTGAATAAGCCAATGCCTCAAGACTTTTTTTTTTTGTTCCCACTTACTCCTCCACCCCAGCTTTATTGTGGTATAGTTAGCATACAGAAACTGCATATAGTTAATGTATACAATGATGAGTTTGGATATATGAATGCACTCATGGTTAAAAGAGTGAATGAGTAATTCCTGTTCATTCTTTGAACCACTTAAAAGTGCTAGAAGCCTCTCTCATAACTTGAAGCATTATTTCAACTGACATACTCTCAGAACATATGAAGGCAGTTTTTTTCTTTGTCCTTAGTTGCCAAAAACATTTGAGAAGAAGCAGTAAAAGACATTTAAACTAAGGGTGCAGTGTATATGTGGGCATTCCTGTTCAGGGTAAGGTATTCTATACATGTCTGTACCTCGTGTGATATGGGCTACATATGAGCTACAAGATTCTCTATGTGTTCTCAAAGAATGGAAATAGGGATTGAACAGGACCATCTAAGCTAGAAATAACATTTTCTCTCTCCATGAATCGGACCTCAGTTGAACTTACAGTGAAAAGCTTAAAATGGACCAATAAGACCCTCCACCCTTTACTAAAAGGTCTGGAAAAGTGGACAATAGAACTTTTAAAAATACATGTATCTTTAAAAAATCTGTATATTTAAGTAGTACTACAAGATGATGTTTGGATATTGGACAATGGAACTTAATGGTCTGCAAGAAAGCTTGGAGCTTTGAAAAATCGTAGAATCATTTTGTATTTCAGTGGTGATTTGTCTTTCCAAACTTGAGAGTTTTCTGAAGCTCTTCTATTGGGAGAGGGAGAGATAAAAAGCACAGCATTGTACTGAACTAGCTACCATTTATGGAGACACAGCTATGCGCCAAGCACTGAGTGAAGTCCTAAATATAGACCCTGTGTAATTAACAACCCTGCAAGATACAAACATGAACCATTTGTAAAGATGAGAAACTTTCCTTTTGACTTTCCTCAGACACAGGGGCGTACTCAGTGAATAACCCAGCAGTTCAGAGTTCTGGACCCTTGCTACCTAAAGGATGGCTCCTGATCAGCAGCACTGGTCTCACCTGAGAGCTGGTCATTTACAGACTCTCTAGTCCCGCCCTCCACCTACTGAATCAGAATCTGCATTTTAACAAGATCCCCGAGTGATTCAGAAGCACATGAAACTTTGAGAACACGGCTCTAGAGCAGGGCTTAGCAATCAATTTTTCTGTAAAGGGCCAGATAACAAGTATTTAAGGCTTTGCAGGCCATATAGTCTCTGTCAGAACTACTTAGCTCTGCCCTTGCAGCAGGAAAGCAGCCGCAGACAATGTGTAGATCAATGAGTGCAGCTGTGTTCCAATAAAACTTTATTACAAAAACAGGTGGTGTCGGGCTGTGTATTGCCTGTGGGCTGTGGTTGGCAGCACTCTGTACTATATGGTCCACATTCTATCTTTTCCTTCCATATTAGATTGGGACTTTCCTCTTCAGCACGGTCTTTGACACAGGACTGTCTTGCTGGTAGATTGCTTTGCAGTGCAAATCAGAAGCCCTGTTCATTGAAAATTGAAACAAAAGAAAGAATATGTGTGCTGGAGCAAGGCTGATCTTTTAACACAGAAGGCCACACAGTGTTTGGCTTCCATTCAGGGCCATCTGTCACTTGTGCAAGCATAGAAACATGCTTAGTTAGGCCACTGAGAGTGGATTCAGTTCTTAGAGCTGGATTCGTAGTGACCAAATTCATATGTGTAAAATGTTTTTATACATTTCATTGATGTGTAAAAACCAGAATGAGTAGTTATGAATGTCCACAGAAATAATTTTTACAGGGATGAGAATATGCACTGGGGTGACCAACATGTCACATGTGCCTATTGCGTTGGGTGGGGGGGACGTTTATAGATGAAGTAGACTGCTAAAGAGGTCCATGAATGATGCAAAGAAAGTTAAAAATCACTGTCATGGATATACTGACATGAAAATTCAAACAGCAATTTAAATCCAATTTATCACTTTAAAATGAGAACTGTTAATGTTGTGCAAAACAACATTTTTCTTCTGAGAAAATATATAGAACCTCAGAAGTTGTAATCAAATGACCTCTGCTTATTTCCGTGGCATTTTAAACAAGCCCTATCCTGTTCATTGTGTCAATTAATGCAGCACATTTTTTGCCTCTGGGGAAAGATGACAGACTAGAATGAAGAAGTTAATTCTTGGCTTTTGATTTTCAAAAGCCTTGCCCTCGGAAAGGTGATGAGTGGGAAGGAAGAAGCAGAGCAATAATCGTGAATTTTAAATTTGGCTCTGATGAGAGCACAATCTTTTTGTTTCAACTAAAGCCTATATAAACTAAGGGAGGGGAAGTCTGTGGGAAGTCAGAGAGCTTACATTTTGGTGGGGCCCTTGAATAAGTGACCTTGCCTTTGCCTCCTTAGGTTGAGCCCCAGAGACGGAGGAGCACAATGATAATTTTAAACAGTTTTAGAAATGTGGGAGCAGAGGGGGCCTGTGCTTCCTCCTCTCTTTTCCCTAATAGAGTCTAGTGAAGCAGTGAGACCCCAAGATAGAAATGTTTGAATGGTGAGGTTAGTGGGTGGGTTCGATAAAGCCTCATAGAATATCCTAAATTGCAAAGGAGTGAAGGAGGAGCAGAATATTCCTTGTGTACCTGAGAGCTACACAGACATAGCATAGATAAATGGTAAACTTGAAGACACGCTGTGGTCAGGACAAGCGTGATGTGGCAGTGACCTGTGTAGACTGAGGACCAATGACAAGATGGGAATGAGGACCACTCAGTGGATGTGAATAAGGAAAACTGAGACCCAGAACAAGACTCTGAACCTATCACACTAATGTCTTCTCACTAAGCGACTCAGGAGAAAGGGAGGAGACCAAGGTTGAATTCCTCCCACCTGGGACTCAAAATAGAAATTAAAGCCATGGAAAAACAAAGGGAACTATTTTTATGTTACTTCTGAGTTTGTGAACAGGAATTCACACTTGCCACCTTGTCATCAGACTCAGTGTACCCTAAGTCTGTAGAACCACATGTTATCTTCTAATAAGCCAATGATTCATAACCCTGGCTACACATTTGATTCACCTGGGGAGCTTTTACATTTCTGATGTCCAGGCCATTTCTCACATCAATTAAGTCAGAATCTTTATGGTCAGGCATCTGTAGTTTTTCAAGTTTCTCGGGTGATTCCAATGTGCATTCAAGGGTGAGGATGGCAGATACAGGCTGATTTCCTTGAAAAGCAAAACCATAATCAGAAGGTTACATAACCTGGCGAATGCATTATATGAATGGAATGTATAATACTTTAAAGATAAACTGGTTTAACCCGCTCATCTTCATTACAAGGATGGCCTTGAAGATGGAGTTAGAAACCCTTATTCTATGACAGGGTTTAGAATGATGCTACCAACATCTGCCTCTGCTACTATTAAACATCTTCTGCTTCTCTGGGGAATCAAGCCCCCTGCTGGTGGACACATTTTTTTTCTTTAGTCACGTTAATGGGTTCCATCTGGTTATTGTCCAGTCTTACAAGCTTGGGAGATGTTCTGTGTTTTAAAGGCGATCGTATACCCCTGCTCTGATTCATTATATCTTGATTTTAAAGCTTAACTCACAGAGGGTAACCTTATTTTCCCCACTTCCAAATTCTCCAGGGATGTTTATTACAACCCCACCCCATTTCAGTCCTGACTACAGTGACATCACAAACCACCTATTCAGAAAAGCCATAATAATAGTATCGCCAAAAGGACATCTATCACTGTTTTAAAAGGAGATTTCCAACAATAACTTCTTTCAAAACAGTGTTCAAAGATTATGGCACATATTCTCTTGCTGTGTAGGACAGCAAAGATGGAAAAATAGCTTGCGTGCATGACCATGTAATCTTATGTCAAATCACATGGAGCAATGCTCTTAAATACCAAGCTCATGAATTTGCTGAGAAAGCATTATTGAACATCTATTGTCTTTCAAAGACTGTACTAGTAAAGGCAAAATAAGAAAACCAGTCCCTGGCTGAAGAATGACTGGATCTCGTCTATGACTTGTCTGGGTGCTGTCATTATTTCGATATGTGCATCTCCTGGCAAAATGCCAGCATTTTGAAAGAGATAATGATGGCTTTTGATGATAATATCAGATTCCTCACACCCATGCATGCACACACAGTAATACACATATTACCATTCTTTTTGGCCCAGCCTGGCTTATGACAACACTGATAAAGCCTTAGGTGATGCTTCATTACTTGGCAAACAGATAACTGAGTTAGACAATTTTTGCTTGCTAGCCATTCGTGGGGGGGTAGAAATGTGTACTTTTCCCTTTCAGAATATTAGTCCTCAAATATACTGTGATTTTTTTTCTTGCCCTTAATCCACACAACAGGCAGTGTGATTTTAAAGTCATTGTCTTTCTTCTATTTGAAAGTTTTAATGCCTTCTCACTGCCCTTAGAATAAAGTCTAAATTTTAAAACATGACTTGTAACTCCCCTCACCCAACCCTTTCAGAAAGCTTTCTTTAATTTTCTACCCCACTCCTACATTCACTGGGTTAGATATTCTTTCTGAGTTATCCATTCGTAGCACATACCACATTTTAATACAATTGCTTGTTAAATTGGCCATCTTCCCAGTAGACCTTAGGATCAAGTTGAGATATTGACAATCTTATCCAAGGAACCTATCCCATACTTGCACATAGTAGATGATCAATAAATGTTTATTGAATACATGAATGAATGCCTATTTTCTCTTGTTTGTCTTCTCCACTAGACTATAAGTTCCTGGAGGATAGGGGTTGTATCTTTTTCATCTTCAGATGTTGATGTCTATCACAGCGCCTAGTACAAAACAGCAGTTCAGTATCTGTTAAATGGGTAAACAAGTACTGTTCTTACCTTGTAGAATGCTTTTCTGTTCCCATGATCCTTTTTCTTTCTCTGTCTATAGAATGTCTGCTCCTCAAGCCCCTGCTAATTATCACATCTGCTGTGTAACTTCCCCTGACACCCACAGGCAAAGCCAAGTCAGTTACTGTCACTTCTTGTCTGCACGATTATAGAGCTCCAGCCAGGGTGTGTGACCTGCACAGTTACCCAGGGCCCTGAAATTTGAAGAGCCTCTCACTTTGTTTACTGCTCTGCTGCCACAGTCTTAGAAAATTCACAAGGGATTTTGGATAAGGGACCTCACATTTTCATTTTGCCCTGGGCTCTGCAAATTATGTAGCCGATCCTGGTTCTAGCACAGTGCATGGCACCTCACTTGGACTTCAGCAGATGATTGTTAAATTGTCCACAGTTTTTCCCCATCCAGAAAAGGAACCATAACAATGTTTCTGTTGAGAGTCCTTTACATGATTTCAACACATTTATCAAAGTCTTACTACATTCCTAGATCTTTCTTGATTCAGACTTTACATTCCATTCACTGAAACCACAAAGGAAAGGTTCTTATTCTTGAAGAACAAACCCTTCTCTAATTTGCATTAATTTAAATGATCACATGGAAAATAGAAATATGGTGGGGTGCAGTGGCCCACGCCTGTAATCCCAGCACTTTGGGAGGTCAAGGTGGGCAGATCACGACGTCAGCAGTTCGAGACCAGCCTGGCCAACATGGTGAAACCCCATCACAAAAATTATCACCTGTAATCCCAGCTATTCAGGAGGCCGAGGCAGGAGAATCATTTGAACCCAGCAGCTGGAGGTTGCAGTGAGCTGAGATTGTGCATTGCACTCCAGCCTGGGTGACAGGGCAAGACTCCGTCTCAAAAACAGAGAAAACCAGAAAGTATTTCATAGTTTATCTTCAAGAGAGCAGCTTTCATTTGCTGAGATACTCATGTGAGAAATGGAGGCCAGATGATCTAATAGCATATTGCAAGAAAGTGTATTTTACCATAATCTATTCTTCACACACTCAGTAGAAGCATAGGACTTGGCTTCCAGGAATGACAAAAAAGTATTCACTTTGATAACACCTCGGAACAGGGGGTTGTCAAGACAGTGCTTCTCACTGGAAATAGAAAATCATGTTGTGAAACAAATTAATGCCCTCTCAACGTGATTTCATATAGAGATATTATTTAATAGTTCTGCTCGATAATTCTATTCATTGGTTGTGACTTGTGCTGAATTTTGTTTCTAGCAATGTGTAAAACTCCTCAAGTTTAGTTGCAAGAGTCAAGCAGCTCCAATTCTCAGAACTGGATGAAGCTGACAGAGCATATAGTGCAACGTGTGATTAGGAACAGCTTGAGTTTAATATATCACAGTATTTCCATTGACTTGTTTAAAGTAGCATTGGTTCAATGGCTGTATTTTTTCATTTGTTCTCAAAGATTTAGCAAGGAATGGATGGGCACTGCAGATAGGAAAGTTGAAGTTTTGCAATGAGCTATGGTCATATAGTTAACTAGTATCACAGATATCAGGACCATGTTATCATCATCATCATCAATGTATGAATCACATACCTTAGTTTAGGGTTTAACAGTTTCCAAAGTGCTTTAGAATGCACTGCCTGTCTCTGTTATTGCTGAGAGAGTATTAGCTTTCTGGAGATGATGTGTTATTTTCTTCTCACATCCACTTACTGGAGATGTTTCTTTGCAAAATTAAAAGGTAACCTGAAAGAGTTAGAAAAACTTGGAACCTGGGAGTGTAAATTGGTTCAACCACTGTAGAAAGCAGTATGGCAGTTCCTCAAAGAGCTAAAAAAAAAACTACTATTGGACCCAGCAATCCCATTACTGACTAAATACCCAAAGGAATATAAATCATTCTACCATTAAGACACATGTACACAAATGTTCATTGCAGCACTATCCACAATAGCAAAGACATGGAATCAACATAAATGTCCATCAGTGACAGACTGGATACAGAAAATGTGGTACATATACACCAGGGACTACTATGCAGCCATAAAAAAGAACAAGATCATGTATTTCACAAAACATGAATGGAGCTGGAGGCTGTCATCTTTAGCAAACTAAGGCAGGAGCAGAAAACCAGATACTGCATGTTCTCTCTTATAAGTGGGTGCTAAATTATAAGAACTTATGAACACAAAGAAGAAAACAACAGACACTGGGGTCTACTTGAGGGGGGAGGATGGAAGGAAGGGAGAAGGAAGAGGTGCAGAGAAGATAACTATGGGATACTGGGCTTAATACCTAGGGTGATGCAATAATCTATACAACGAACCTTTATGACACGTGTTTACCTATGAAACAAACCTTCACATGTACCCCTAAACCTAAAATGAAAGTTTAAAAAAGAAAAAAAGGAAAAACGCAGACTATAAACACTGTAAGAAATAGTAGCAAATCACTTTAGAAGGAAAAGATATAACGTAGTAGACAAACATCCATTACAAACACTAAAGAAAGTGATTTGCGCTTTACGCCTAGGGTCAAGTGAGAGTTGCCACAGGTGTCCTCCAGGAATTTTCCCCATCACCCACCAGCACTGATAGATGGCTCTTGTGGGTTCTAGATCTCTCCGGGCTATCTGAAGGAATGACCAGCTTAACTCGCTGAACTGCTCTTTATGAAGACTCCCTGAGAGAACAGTAAAAATGTGTGTGTGTGTGTGTGTGTGTGTGTGTTGGGAGGTGGGTGGGGGCGGGGGTGAAAGCCTTGCTAATTGCTGGTTGCAAACAAATGTGCTGTAAGCTTTCTAAGGATTGTGTGAAGCAGTCCGCTGACAAAATGATTTCTTTCATTACAAAAAGGATGACAGGTTATTTATACTAGTGACCTCTCAAGTATTTGTTTATAGTCCATTAAATATTCAACTGAGTGAGAAACTAAAAGCTGCTGAGGAAATGCCAGTCGGAAATTAAGACAAAGCAAACCTAAAATCATACTGGTAAATCGACTTGAGCAAGCTAAAATACCAGTGTTCAATACCAGACCCCTAGCACTCCTTAAGAGCAAGTAAATGAAAAATATTAGAACATTTCAATGAAACCTCTAATAAACTAGAATTAATATTGATAAGGATAGCATTTTTTTTATCCCTGTTAGATTCCAAGTTCTGCGGAGGCAGGGACTGTGTCTTGCTCATCTTCAAACACAAGGCCTGACAGAAAATAGAAATGCAGGAAATGCTTCCTGACTGAATATACAACGTAGAGTGAGACTGGAGCGGTGGGAGCAGCAGGCTTGGTGCGATGAGTCAGAGAATAGTTAAGTCTTGGCCAGAGCCTGACAACTTGAGACAGTTAAAAAAGTTGCTTAGCTTCTCAACATGACATCTGTGACCCTGGGAAACATTGTTGCCTGTGTTGTGAGGCATGTTTGGCTGCTGGGGAAGGGCATTGCTTCTAAGGTATTGTATTCTCCAGTGCTGCCCAAGTCATAGCAGGCGATTTCATGGCTATCCTCAGGCAGGGACTACTGCATAGACCACTCTTTTTGCTTTAGGGTCCTGCAGGAAGAGGAAAAGATTTTTTTTCTATGTTCCATTCCCAGCACCCTCCACCACTGGAACCAAGACCTGCTGCTACTTCATTTGCCGCCACGTGGAACTGATGCAGGAGTAGACCCTAATGTTTAAGAGTTCCTACTCAATAATTATTTCTTGAATCACTGCTAATTGGAAGGCTAGAAGTATCTGGACTACAAGTTGATAGAGAAGATATTTTTCATCAATGGAGTGGTTATTAGCTTGTTAATTATTCTACTTCCTGAAAGTATCTCAACTGCATCCCACATCTCAACCTTCTTTCAACCTTCTAGTCAAAGCCATCATCCTCTTATGCCTGGACACTGTAATAGCTTCTGCAGTGAGCCCTCTGTTTCTCCATTTGCTCCTCTTCTGGCTGTCATCCATCCAGTAGCCAAGGGACCCTTTAACAACTTGTCAGATCATGTTACTTCCCTTCTCAAAACTCTGCAATGGCTCCTGATCTTACTTAGTGTTCTTAAAAGCTAAAATTTCTCAAAAACTCTATCTCAGGGGTGTCCAATCTTTTGGCTTCCCTGGGCCACATTGGAAGAAGAAGAATTAGGCCACACATAAAATACACTAACACTAATGGTAGCTGATGAGCTTAAAAAAATGCAAAAAAATCTCATAATGTTTTAAGAAAGCTTACAAATTTGTGCTGGGCCACATTCAAAGCTGTCCTGGAGCACATATTGCTCACTGGACAAACTTGATCTACACGGTTAGCCTGCAATCACTTTTTCTATTATTCTGCTTCATCTCAATGGACTGATTCTCAGTTCTTTCATCATGACAACCTCTTTCCTGCCTCAAGGGTTTTGTGGGTTACATCTTTTGGAGAAGCTCATTTCCCATTGGTTTTTACTTATCTTTCAGGCCACAGTTTACTTGTCCATACCTTGATCCATGCAATTTCTCTTTCATAGCATTCTGTTGGCTTTCTTCATGACACGTACCACAGTTGGTCATTCTGTCTCGTGATTTACATGTTGTTTAACTCCCTCACCATAATATAAGCCCCACAGTGGCAGAGATCATACATGTTCTTGCTTATTATTGTATCCTTAGAGCCTTATAAAATGTCTGGTGCATAGTATGTGCTCAGTAAATATAACCAATTACCTTCTACTCAATGTGAAGCACAAATGATGTACTCCTGAAGTCCCTATGCCATTTACAGTCAATGTGTATATTCCATGTAGTGTTTCTTTTTTATTTTCTATGAACCATTATTAAACGTACTATTGTATATTTCAATCAGTGGTGCCCTTGAAGAAAAAAGGAACTGTGGCATGCAAAGCCACCTTAAAGTGATTGAATGATTCATAGGTCAGCAGAACTTGAGACCAGCCTGATAGTAGCAAATCCAAAGAAAAAACATAGTCTGCTAGAAACACTTCAAAGGAA
Organism: Sapajus apella; assembly: GCF_009761245.1. Classification (NCBI taxonomy): domain Eukaryota; kingdom Metazoa; phylum Chordata; class Mammalia; order Primates; family Cebidae; genus Sapajus; species Sapajus apella. The sequence continues at coordinate 6,516,773 of NW_022437033.1, read as the reverse complement.
AGAATGTATTCTCACAGGGACTGTTGGGGTTGTTAGTCTAGAAGCTTAGCAAAAGATGTCCGAGTGATCGCCATAGTTATCACTCATTGTAAATTAGTACAATGGATTCTGGTTTAGTAGCTGTGGTTTTGCTTAATGTGGATTTGGCCTTGAGAAATGAATCCATTCCATTTCAGGTGGGCTTATGAAACATGAAATCAGATTTCAGAGTCTACAAAATTGAAGCCCAGACATTTCATTACTCCAGCAATTCATCAAGATAATGTTACTCTGATAGGATTTTTCATAGAGTACTCATGCTAGAACTTTGAAATTTCAATGTATGGAATACCTTTAATCCTTGGATTTTAACTGAGGCTCCTACTGAGTTTCAAATTTATGGCAAACAATCAGTAGGGTACAGAGAAATGCTAAACAAGACTTAACAAGAGTTTCAAGAAAAAAAACTCCCTCAAATTGAAAATAATTAGTGGAAATTATTCCACATTGCAGTGCAAAATATATGATTATACTCAGTTCATATTACTACAAATCAGGTTACTCTGTGATAAATAAAATCTACTAATTTTCCTTCATTCACTCTCCCATACCGAGCTGCATGTTATGCTATTAAATATCTTTGATCTTCTTCACTTAATAGGCAATTCTCTTCTTGTATCATTTTCTTATTTACTTTTGTTCCTCATGAAATTTGTTTAGCAACTCATAGGATCTCTCCTTCCCTCCTCCCTTTTCCTCCCTTCTTTTCCTGTTTTCTCTTTTTTCTTCTTCCTTTCTACCTTTATCCTGAGCTGAGCTTACAAGTAAACAGTCCAAACAGGCACTTAGAAAGTGTGTTAGAAATATGTCAGCAGGTCCCTCTACTCCCAAAGGAAATACCTGACCCTTCAAAGCAGAGCAATGTGATGTGGCCATTGGATGCTCTAGAAATTTGGTACCTTGTTTTATATTTCTCCTTTACTATACAAGAATAAAAGGTTTTATTTTCATCTCAAGAAAAATACAGTTTCCTGATCTTTGTCGGGAAAAACTTAAAGTAAAAGAAGGTGATTTGTTTGGAAACTTTGGCAAAGATGGCTAGCTGTGAGTTTTAATTATCTATTGCTGCATGTCAAGCTACCATTTTATATTTTGTCATGACTGTATCGATTGAGCTGAATGTGGTGATTCTTCTGCTGGACTTGCTTGGGATCCCTCACACAGCTGCAGTCAGAAGATGACTGAGGCTAAAACATACAAGATGTCTTCACTTACATAGTCTAGCACCTTAGTTGGAAAGGTTGGGGTTGACTGGGGTGATGGTACAACACACATCCCATCTCCATGTGGCCCTTTTACACGGTCACATCATTGGTGTTGCTGGACTTCTTACATGGTGGGAAAGCATATTCAAGAGCACAAAAGCAGAAACCTTTATTCCAGAACAGACCTTGGGTCACTTCTGCTGAATTTCATTGATTAAAGCCAGTTAGAAAGAAATTCAGATTTAATGTGGGACGGGGATACCCAAAGGCATACATACTATGAGGCATGGCTCATTTAGAGCCAACTCTGGAGACCAACCGTCACGCATAGCAACACAATTTGTATCTTGTTAGGTATTGTTGGATGGTAGCTAGCCAGTCAGAAACTATGCTTTCCAGACCCTGTCACTTCTAGTTGAGGCCATTCACTAATCTTTACAATAGAATTGGAGTGAAAATTATGTATATCACTTTGATGCCAAGGCTTTTATGAAATGGTTGTACCTATTCTTTTTTAAAGCTTTTGAGATATAATTGAAAAGTACACATATTTAGTATATGCATTTTGATGAGTTTGCAAATTTGTATTCACCAGTGATACCATGACCACAATCAATGGCATTAATATAACCACTATCACACAAAAAATCCTTGTGTTACTATTTTTTGTGGTAGGAACACTTAACATGAGACCTATCACCTTTACATATGAGCCAGTCATAGAAGGACAAATACTGCACGATTCTACTTACATGAACTATCTAAAATGGTCAAAATCATAGCAATGAAGAATACAATGGTGGTTGCTCAGACCTTGGGTTGGGGAAGGAGAAAATGGAGAAGAGTTGCTCATAGGTATATAAGTTTCCATTATGCTAGAGGAGTAAGTTCGAGACATCTGTTACATAACACAGGACTTACAGTTAATAATATGGTATCATGCACTTTAAAATGTTAAGTAGGTGTATCATATTTATTCTCTTTACATTTTCATTGGCTGGATACACATAGTAAGGTCCTTGAAGATGCAAACCACAAGCTGGAAGGAGCCAAGGTACTTGCATCATTGCATGGAGGAAAGCTGCCTATAGAAAACATACACCCCTTTGCACTATTATAAGAACAAGACACAGACTTAAGTTGAATTAAGCTCCTGAAATTTTGAAGTATACATGCTACCACAGCCTAGTCATTTTTTGACCTAATATAGAAATGTGGTATTTGATAAAAGGCTAATTGGTTCTGATTGGTATGCTCAAGTATATCAGATATCAAAATTCTCATGCCTACCTTGTGGTGACTCTAACATACATATCATAAAAGTTTAACTATTTAAGTCATAGAGGGAATGCAACAGATGCCCCAGTTGGCTAAATGAATTTCTCATTCATAGTCATAACCAACAAATTATTTCCCTTTTATTTGGAGTAAATATTTGTACTAAACTTGCTGTGAGTACACTGCGAACTCATATGAAAACCACTAAAAAGGATGTTAGACACTGTAGGTATACTCTATGATAGAGCTTTTTATTGGAGTAAATTATTATCACAAACATGAAAGTTTATGGGAAATTAATCATTGATGAAAATTTGAGCATAAACATTTCATCACAGAAATGTTTTGCATACATAAAAAGTTGAGAAAAAATGATGATGGGCATATGAATATGGCAATAGAAAAACACAGTAGCAATCAAAATAGCTAGTGTCAAAACAGCCAGAACACAGTAGCGGACTTAAATCATCATGTACCTACCATAGTGCCTGGTATTCCTAGTATCAAAGTCTCATAGGTTTGGAGGGGTCAAAAATGTCATGTAGTTAACATTAGGTTTTTTTATTGTTGTTATTAAAACCATAACAAATTAGATTGGGAAAAATGTAATTCAAGATCCAATAGAGTGAAGGATAAGCTGGTTCACATATGACACCTGGGAGTAAAGTTTCTGCAGATGTGTTAAACTCTCCTGATTTTGAGGACCAAAAAAGTACTCAAGATCCTTCAAGTAATTGGTATGTGATGTAAGAATATACAATAGGAGTAATCTCAGTGAAACCACAGACAGTTGTCACTGAGTATCCAGGGAAGTGGCTCTAAGGACTGGGTTTTCTTGTCACACTCCCTTAGCTGAAACTGTTCACAGATCTCCACTTCAGAACTCTGTCATTAACTGGACTCTGATACTTTGCTTCTTTTTTCGTAAACCAGAAGAGGGAGACCAGTTACATACCCGAAACTCTATGTCTCTGCCTATATATTCAGCCTTCTCTTCTGGTGCTAGGGATGACTTAACTAAAGCCCAATCCTTCGACTTTACAGTCAACCTCATCCCTTCTTGCCTACTCAAAAACAGCATCCCAGCAATTTTCCCTTTCTTCCACCATCAACTTTTTTCTCTGTTAACTGGATCATTCCCGTGTGCATAGAAACATGATGCCATTTCCTCATTCTTAAAAACAAACGAAACCAAACAAACAAAAAAACCCACCTTGACCCCACATCCACTTCCAGCTGCTGTCCCATTTCTTTCCTTGCTTTCTTTTGTAAGAAAACTCCTTGAAAAAGTTGCCCATGTCAACTGTCTTCATTTTCTCTCTTCACATGTCCTCTTGAACGCACTCAAATCAGTGTTTCATCCTCACCGCTCTACTAATACAGTTATTGTCAAGGTCAATGAACTCATTGTTGAATTCAATGGTCAATTATCATTATTTACTATACTTGACCTATGTGTAGTATTTGATACAGTTAATCATTCCTTCCTTTTTGAAATATCTCAACCTGAATTTCAGAACCTGTCCTCTCCTGATTTTCCTTCTACCTTACTGACTCCTCCTTCATTTTCTCTGCTGATTCCTCTACGTCTTCTACTCTTAAATATTTGTCTGCCCCTGTACTTAGTCCTCAGATCTTATCCCTGTCTATATTTATTCATTCTTGACCTACCCAATTCCATGGTTTAGAATACCATCTATACGCTGATGTTTTTCAGATTTGTATCTCTAGCCCAGACTTCTCTAACACTCGACTCATATCTAGTGGCATTCTTAGCATCTCCACATAAATAGCTAACAGACACCTTGAACTTAATACATTTGAAACAAATATATATCTCCCTCAAATGTGACCAATCTGTAGCACTCTCTAAGTCAGAAAGTGGCAAGTCCATTATTCTAGTTACAGAGGCAACCGTTTTTCTGTATCCTTTTTTCTCTCACATCCCACTTTCAGTACGTCAGCAAATACTGTTGGCTGTACTGCCAATTATAACCAAAACTCAACCACTTCTTTCTACTTCTGCTATTCCCGCACTGGTCCAAGCTTCCACTACCTTCTTTCTGGATTATTATAATAGGCTCCTAACTTGTTTCTCTTATTCTACTGCAATCTAATCTCAATATAGTATCCACGGTAATCCTTTTAAATTTTAAGTCACATCATGTCAATCTCCTTCAATCAGCAGGTGGCAAAGCCAGCCAGGACCCGATGTCCTTTCCTTCAGGGCAATGAGTTCTTGTAGGCCCTGAGTGGGCCCTAAGGTGCCATCTTGGAGTTAGGGACTGGAGTAAAATAGCTAGAAGTCTACCTGCTATTCTATTGTACTGTGGTTGACCTGGTACTCAAACCACAAAACCAAGTCCTTCCCATTCTTCCTTCCCCTTTCCAAAGGCAGAGGATCCTCACCCCATAGCCACCATCACCACAAGCCTTGGGGAGTACTGCCAGTCTACTTCCAATGTTCACTTGAAGCGCAACCTATCTTAAGTCAGCTTGTGGTGAATGCTGCCTGGCCTCAGACTAACCTTTCAGATCAGGTGGGCTCCCCTCCGGCCCAGGGCAGGTTCAGAAATGCCATCCAAGAATCGTGTCCTAGAATCAGGGCTCCAAAGATCCTGCTTCGTACCTGAAGTCAGCCAGTCTCAGAGGCTGACACAAGGCCTTCAATGTCGTATCTAAAAATGACTGCAGTTATTCAGGGTCCAAGGACTCTTTAGTTAGCAGGTGATGAATGCTGCCGAGACCGGATCCTTTTCTTCAAGGCAGTGGGTTCTCTTCTGGCCTAGGGTTTGCCCAGCAATGTGATGTGGGAGCTAGGGCCTGGAATGGGGACCTGGCGACTCTGACAAGTGCTGTATCCTGCTGTGACTCAGCTGTTATCCATGATGAAAGACAAATTCCTCCCAACTTTCCCTAGCCTCTCCTCAAGAAGGAAAGGGCTTCTTTTAGAGCCAAGTCCCGGCAGCATGGGGACAGAGGAGGGATGAGGCCAGAACTCTCTTAGCCACACTGACTGGTGTCCCAGGAGGTCACATGTCCCCCTAGTCCACTGTCTCTGGACCCAATTTAGCATTAGGACCCACCTAAGCGTTGCAGTCATTGTGGTCTAGATGGCCTTTCAACTTTACTTAGAGACACAAAGCACTTTAGCACTTGGTGGCAAGTTTTGTGGGAACTCAATGCCAGACTGCTGGGATCAGCAACTCCTCTCTGGCTACGGCTGGTGTAAATGCTCCCTCCATGGGTGGGCATCAACTGAGTTTGGCCCTGTTTTCTTTTCTGCTCTAAAAGGACAACATTGGCTGGGCGCAGTGGCTCACGCCTGTAATCCCAGCACTTTGGGAGGCCGAGGCGGGTAGATCACAAGGTCAAGAGTTCGAGACCAGCCTGGCCAGAATGTTGAAACTCCGTCTCTACTAAAAATACAAAAATTATCTGGGTGCGGCGGCACGCGCCTGTAATCCCAGCTACTCAGGAGGCTGAGGCAGGAGAATCGCTTGAACCTGGGAGGCAGAGGTTGCAGTGAGACGAGATCGCGCCATTGCACTCCAGCCTGGGTGACAGAGTGAGACTCTGTCTCAAAAAAAAAATAAAAATAAATAAATTAATTAAAGGACAACACTGACTTCAATGCCTCACAATTGCTGTGCTCTCCCTTCCCAAGTGCCTGGAGATGCTCTCAGCACCAAGTGGCTACTGCCACAGGGTCGGGAAGGGTGGCATGGGTGATTCAAGACTGTTTATTTATTTCTATCTCTTCAGTACCTCTTTCCGTGATACATGGTTAAAACCAGGTAGGATAAGCGCTTACTTGATTTTTGGTTCTTATGAAGGTGCTTTTCTGTGTAGTTGGTAAATTGGTGTCTTTGGTGGGGAAAACAGTGCATTGAATAGCGGAGCCTTCTGTTCTGCTATCTTGCTGTACTTCTCCTCCTAAGTTTTTCTTTTATAGGGATCTTGTCTAGGTAAAGACAAAACTAAGCTGTGCCTTTATGCAGGTGAGCAGACAGTATGACAAAATTTATTATTCTACTGATTTAAGGAAAACTATCCTTCACATTTTAGTGCTTAAGTACGTCAAAGCAGAAGTATAATTATTTTGAAAGCCCATATTGTTATGAGTACTGGGATATATCATCTTTCTGATATTGCAGGAGTGTGTCCTTGTGGATTTTTAATTATAAACACTTTATGACAATGAGTCATGGCTGGAACTGAAAGTGCCTTTTTAGTCTCAAGATGGAGCCAAACTTAAAATGGTGTCACCCTGGTTCTGCTAAGCCCCTGTTTCCCTAACAGATAGTTTACTGAGGATGTCTAAGTAGCATATTAATCAATTCCATATCACATCATGGCAGACACTGTTGGTTGCCTTTCCACCGGTTATTTTCTATATGTACTTTTTTCTTCACTGACCACACCCAATGCATCAACGGGCTTTTGTCTCCTGAGCATTGAGGACATAAAGCAATTAAAATCACTGCATATTCCAAGAGCCTAGGCAGAGCCTGAGGCCTTCCGTGATCTCTGCCCTGCAAGGCTTTTCTCCTCCTTGCCAGCTCCCATCTGCAAAGACCCCCCCCCGGATCTTATAGGCAGAAGTCGCCTCCTTTCTCAGAGATCTTTGCATAAGCCCTCTTTACGAGGCCCTTGTCCAGTCTCCATGTTGAGAAGGCATTCGTGTGACCATAGCAGTATTCCCTGCTCTGCAACCACCCCGAGGTGTTCCTGGGTGTTACTGCGCTCCCGGATGGTCTTTACCTTAGGCCTCCTGTTGCCGCTTGATTTCTAATTAACTGCACCAATAATATAGTTTAGTTTGGAGCATAAACTTCAGTGTACTCTGAGCCAAGCAAGCTTATAATTATTTCTAGAATGAACATAGGTCTCCCCCTGGCCATCTTGACCCACACATAGGGCGTAGGCTGGGGTACGGATTTCATGATGAAAATGTTGAAAGCAATTGCAATAAAAGCAAAAAATTCACAAATGGGATCTAATTGAACTAAAGAGTTTTTGAACAGCAAAAGAAGCTATCATCAGAGTAAACAGACAAGCTACAAAATAAGAGAAAATCTTTGCAATCTGTCCATCTGACAAAGGTCTAATATTGAGTCTACAAGGAACTTAAATTTACAAACAAAAGCCAACACCACATTAAAAGTGGGCAAAGGACATGAACAGATACTTCTCAAAAGAAGACAAGCATGCAGCCAAAAAATATGAAAAAAAGCTCAACATCAGTGATCATTAGATAAATGCAAATCAAAACCACAATGAGATACCACTCACACCAGTTGCAATGGATAGACATATTTTTTAATTTATTTATTTTACTTTAGGTGCATACTATATCTGGCATTTCTCCCCATGTTATCCCTCCCCACCCCCCCCCCCCTCCCCCCCCCCTATTGTCTCTCCCCTACCCCCCCCCCAACTGTCCCCTGTGTGTGATGCTCCTCTCCCTGAGTCCACATGTTCTTGTTGTTCGACACCCACCTATGAGTGAGAATATATGGTGCTTGGCTTTCTGTTCTTGGGTCAGTTTGCTGAGAATGATGGTTTCCAGATTCATCCAAGTCCCTACAAAGGACACAAACTCATCATTTTTTATGGCTGCTTTGTATTCCATGGTGTATATGTACCACATTTTCTTTGCAATGGATATTTTTTAAAAGTCAAAAAGCAACAGATGCTGGCATGGTTGTGGAGAAAAAGGAACACTTTTACACTGTTGGTGGGAGTGTAAATTAGTTCACCTATTGTGGAAGATAGTGCAGTGATTCTTCAAAGACCTAGAGACACGAATACCATTTGACCCAGCAATCCCATTACTGGGTATATACCCAAAGGAATATAAATAATTCTTTTATAAAGATGCATGCAAACATATATTCATTGCAGCACTATTTACAATAACAAAGACATGGAATCAACCTAAGTGTCCATCAATGGTAGACTGAATAAAGAAAATGTGGTATATATACATTGTGGAATACTATGCAGCCATAAAAAGGAATGAGATCACGTCCTTTGCAGGGACATGGGTTGAGTTGGAAGACATTATCCTCTGCAAACTAACACAGGAACAGAAAATCAGACACCACATGTTCTCACTTATAAGTGGGAGCTAAATGATGAGAACACGTGAACACATGGGGAAAAACAACACACACTGGGGTCTGTTGGAGGAGGGGAGTGGAGTGAGGAAGAGCATCAGGAAGAATAGCTGATGTATGCTGGGCTTAATACCTAGGTGATGGGTTGATAGGTGCAGCAAACCACCATGGTACACATTTACCTATGTAACAAACCTGCATACCCTGCACATGTACCCCTGAACTTAAAAGTTGAAGAAAAAAAAATGCAAATTTAAATTAGTAAAAAAAGGAAAAATTTTGGAGACATTTCCAGATAGCTGTTAAATGAGAACTGCAAGCTGTAGATGAGTATTTTTATATAATATTATCTTTATAAAACAACCATCAAAAGAAAAATGCCTGTATTTGAGATGTATACATAGGTATATGCCTGTACAGAAATTATGAATATGGAAAAATATAAATGATTGAATCCCAGGCGAAAAAAGTGGCTTATCTTCATGCAAGGACAGGTGGGGCTGGGAATTATATGGCGTGAGTGCGCAAAAAGCAGAAGTAGAGAGCCAAGTTATCTAAAAATTGTCATAATAATGGAAATACATTTTATCTGCATTCTACCTGTCTGAAAGATATCAGATTTGGAATTCTCAAATTTTAATTTCCATTTTGCCCTAGCAACAGCCAACTAATAGTAGGAGCTTACAGACTGAGTTAACATTGGATGATAACTCAAAATACAGCCTTCTGATTGGAAGACATTGACCACATATTGGATTCTTACTCACATAACAAAGGGCTATAAATAGAAACTAGGACTATAGTTAAGCGTATTAGAGAAAAATTTGTGGTGTGTGTAAATTATGTTCTTTAAATATACTGGAATTTTTATAAATCAAAATTACTGATTCAGTAGACTACATAACTAATGAACAATAGTTTTCCACAGGTTCTGAAATTTTACTTTACTAGGATTCATCTCTTTGACTAGCTTTGCATGTTAAATATTAAGGAATGAAAGAAAAAATAACATTTAATAGCTTGTGCCAAGTCTTTTCTAGTAGCAGTTCCCAGGCGTAGCTTGGGACATCAGTTTTCATAAGCCGCCCCTCAAAATCACCGAATATATAAATATATGATCCAAGTCAGCATATTGTTTTTTACTATGAAAATAGAGCCTTCAGACATGGCCCTAACCCACTTTCCACATTGCTACCCCTACGCTCCTCTCAGAGATTCCAGAGGCGGTCAACAGTACTTAGAGTTACCATTTAATTTATTCATCACATCAGCTTTATAAAACTGGGTGGCAGTCCCATTTTACAGATAAAGAAATAGAGACTCAGAGAGGTCACATAGAACTCAAATTTAGGTCCCTTCCTGCAAAGTCAGAGTTTTCTCCAACTACTGTTTGTTAGTAACACTTGGCATTATTACTCGAAAACAATAGAGGCCACTTCTGGATGATTTATGTAGAAAAAGGTTTTAATATAAGAGTTAGCTAGCTTACAGAATCACCAAGAATACTGCAAGAATCAGTCCCAGAACCATGCGACCTTAAGCATTGCTCAAATCAGACCGAAGAGTGGACTAAATAGGGACATTGCTTTACTGAATGCCATAGTTTGGATCAGTGATAATGGATCAGATGCCCTCACTAGTACTGCGGTCTCTGCTATCCCCAAAACTGGATCATGCTGCAGTTACCACTGATTCCTACTCACATTAGTTCTCTCCTTGAATCACTCCTACATCAAAGTCACAGCACCTGTTTGGTAAAGTCTTGGCTTAAACTAGGGGTTTTAAAGCTTCACTATGCAATGGAATCACTTGTGAACACCCCCAGTCCCCCCATACACGAGATCCACCCCAGAGACTATTCTGTCTCAATTGGTCTAAACTGGGCGGCGGGGTGGGGGGGTGTCAAGGAATACTAGTTTTTTAAAGCTCCACAGGTGACTCTAATGTACACGCTAGGTAAAGCACCGTGGGTCCTAGGGCCAGTGTTTGGTTGCCAGGCTTCTTTGATCATGAAAAGCACCTGGGTACTCATCAAGGTAAATGTTTCCCAGCCCAATTTTATAGCCACTAAGTCAGAATCTCCATGAGATGGACCTGTGTAGCTATTAACAAGAGCCTCAGGTGATTCTTACCATTAGGGAATTTAGGAAAGTACTTATGTAGGACGTACGCCCTCGCTCCAGTAGAAATGGAGGCCGGCAAAGCGAGCGTCTGGCGTTTTCCACCTCCCTGGAGAAGAGGTAGCCCCTGCTTCCCCACAAGACTCGTGAGGTAGGATTTTCCTATACATTGGAAAAGGATTTATGTTCTGGGATGCTAGAAACACTGACCAATGCATGCAACTTTCTTACATAGTTCGCTATGGACCATATTTCTTTACATAAATTGTGGACTTTTTTCCAGAAAGCTTTGTGACTAAAACGTTAGCTTTCCGTGTGATACGTTAGCATACTTTCTTTCTAGGAAAACCATATTAATGCTGCTGCTTTAGTTAATCGTTTTCTCTTCACATGTAGGAAAAAGGAGAGAGTGCTTGACCTGAACTGATGATTTGAGAGACTATGGATGAGCTCTTTAATGCTCACCATTTGAATCTGTTTCGACATCTCTAAAATAGCATTACTTGTCTCTACCTGATTTACATATCTACTGAGAAAATTAAAACAGTACATGACTAAAATAATGGTAATTATTACCCTTTGTTGAGCACTTAATAAGTTATAGATATTAGGTTATTTACATTCATCCGGTTCTGATCCCATTTTGGTAGAAATTGAACCAGAATGTAGCCCTCAAGGAAGATGACATAGCTGTGATAAAGGCCCGAGTATTGCTAGGATAATCAGCATAAAATATACTTTGGTTGTTTCCTCATTACTGCCATGTCTGGATTACAAATGATATTTAAGAATTAAAATACCTCAGAGTATGGCATCCTTTCAAGATATTTTCTTTGAGGATCTGATACCTTTCTTTTCTTGGAGTTTATTTTTCTTAGGCTTTCAGAAATAGCTTTTCTACAGATTTCTGTCTGTATCTCCCCAACAGGATGTATTAATTCCTTACATAAAGTGTAAGCCAATGTATAACATTCCAATTTCTACGTTTAAGTATCAATGACTATTTACCCCATTGCCAACTTATTTTATGCTGACATACAGGAATAAAGACATACAATCCTTGTACAATCACTGCATAAACATTAGAATGATGAAGATAGCCCTAAGCACATCATGATCACAAGAATTACTCAAAGTTTCATAACAGTGATAAGATATGCTACTCAACTTTATCACCAGGGAAGAAAACAGTGATTCATATCACAACATCAAATGCTCAAAGCTGTATATTCAAAGTCAGTGAGTTTATCATAATGACATTCATTTTAAAAGTGTTCTCACTAACTTTTACAGCAGATCACTCATCATAAGATGTTGTCTAGGGACCCTGATAAAGCTGCCAGGCAAAAAGATTTGATTGATAATACACTTTATTCATACCATCTGTGTAAAAGGAAGGGCCAACTCTCGTATACACTAATTAACAAAAACTTCTTTGAGGGGAAGAGTGTGGTCTTTTGGGATTCAAAATGTTGTTTAATGGAATTGTGATGTCTTGACCTCCAGATGGTACAGAGCCCTGTCTCATAATCAGAAATATTTCTGCACACCTACGACTGAGCAGCCAGAGTCATTAGGACAACTGATGGTACCATTTGTTTCATGCTTACCATTAGCCGGTTGATTAGTCAGCTGAGGGTACAGTTACTCATTTGGCAGCTCACGTGCCGGGGATGAAGCAAATTGGGATGACTATTACTATTGCTACTAAAGTGAGGTAATGGGAAGAGAGGAGGCGTGATGTGGTGTTTAGTCTGAGTGTATGCCTGGGAATGTTGATGGCATTGATGCCCAGGGTCAAAGGGCTGTTGCAATCACTTGGTAGTAGAAGCCTTAAGAAGTGCATGGTAGATTTTCTTCTAGGGATCTGTTGTTGCTCTCCCACCTGGCTTATTTGACCACTGTCCAGAAGAGATGCTATCACGCTTCTGTTCAGCTTTTTGAAAATGACTGAATTTAGATGACAATCTGTTTCCAGCGCTTCATTTTTATTGGTAATTTACAAAATGATTATGTATAGATAGAGAATTAGCTTAATGCCATTAAAATACCTTTGAGCTAGAGCAGGTTCAACACTTTTTCTATCTGGAGAAAAAAACTTTCTAGATGTGTGTCCTTTGGCAATTTAGTTCACCTTTGAACATGTTTCTGCGTCTCTAAAATGGCAACACCTGCCTTTACCTATTTTACATATCTACTGAGAAAATAAGAGAATACATAAGTAAAATAATAGTAATGACTATTTATTGAGCACTTAGTTATAGATTTTAGGTTATTTACACTCATCTAGTTGCATCCTCATCCTGTAAGAAAGGTTCCATTTGGTATATCTATTGACAGTACTAATAATCAAATTTGTAAATCTTTCTTGAGCACTTGCTATGCACCAGTATTGTGCTAATTGTTTTACATGAATTATCTCACTTAATCCTCAACTTCCATCTTCCAAATATTGGGGTCAGAGAATATCACTATTTAGATGAAGCATATGCCTTCAGGAAGTAGACGCAGCATGGATTAAGACTACTAGGCAAACCTAGATATTTTAATTTTTGACTTCTTATTCAAAAAGGGCATTTTCTCTTGAAGTTTAATTACAATAGAAGTGTGCTTTTACCTCCATCTCCAGCATTGAGCATGGCCCAATCTCTTTCTCACCTCATTATATTCATTGGTTTGCTGATTGTAATTTCTTGGAAATTTCCTAGAACATAGATCGTCTTCAGGTGTGCCTGAAAAATCTGGCAGCTAGGGATTTGCTGCACCGATGCGCTAGTGAAATTAATACCTTCAAGCCCTGGCTGAACAGTTGGCAAGTCAGGGTGTGAGGCAAAGTCAGGGCCTGTGGACTGGAGTCAATTCTTGGTTTGAGTACAGTTACTAGACACGCTGTTAAGTTTTCTCTGTATCCAGTGCATCCAGCATTTTCTCAGTCTTGGTCTGTGTATGAGGGCTAGTCTCAGGGGTGAAGATCAAAATGATTTGAACTAGGAATGCAGCACCACTTCCTCTGCCCCTTTTCCTTCAGCATCTCTTCAGGGTAGCTTATGCCTCTAAATTCACTCGTTGATTGATGTAGTCAACATTTATTGAACACCTCTAATGGAATGAGCCAGATACTGAGCTATACCTTAGGATATAGTGATGAAGAAATTGAGAGATGCTGACCTGAAACTTCAGTGGAAGTGACAGAGAAAAAATGAGTGAAATGACTATGAATTGTCAAAAGTGCTATAGGGGTTACCAAGCAGCTTAGCTCCCCATGGAAGATTGGAGGGGCTGGATGAGTTAGACAGAGTTATTATGGAAAGCCTCTACAGAGTCAACATTTGTCCTGAAAGTCCCAGGACAGAAGGAGTCAGCCAGACTAAGAAAAGTGGAATAATCTTCCAAGCATCAGGAATAGTATAAAGATTTTGAGGCAAGAAAGATACTGGAATTTTTGTGGAATAGCAACAATGCTAAGTGTGACTGGAATACAGTGGGCAAAGGAAAGACTGGTAGGAGATGTGACTGGGCAGATAGAAGGGGGTCATGGATTTTCCTCTCATCATAATGGGGAGTCTTTGGCAACCATGGAACAGAGTAGTGACTGATCTGACTTTGATTTTAAAATAATCACTCTGGATGCGAAACTTAAGAATGAAGAGTAGGGGCTAGGATGGGGTCAGAGAGACATAGGATGTAATTTAGGTGAGGATGGTGGTGAATTGGGCTAGAGGAGTGGAGGGAAGCAGAGGCAAGTAGAATCGACATATTTTTTGGAAACCAAAATGACAGGACTGACTAATGTGTTGAATTTAGTGGTGAGAGCAAGAGAGCAGGGAAGGAATATGGAGTTAGAGGAGACATCCCAACCTCTAGAAATCTCTGCAGGAAGAGAGCCAGTAAAGGTGGAAGCAAAGCGGTAACTGAGATAAAAGGAAAATCAGGAGTGTGCTTCATTGTGTCAAGTATATCTGAGAGGCCGCACATGAGACTAGTGCAGCAAAGTAGCCACTGGGTTAATCCCCACGGATGTCGTCAGTGATCATTGGTAGACTGCGTGTCATTAGTGTGCACAAGAGACAGATTGGAGTGGATTCAATCGAGAACAAGAGAATAATTGGAGACAGTATAGACAAATATGTTGGTGAGTATAGCTATAAAAGGGAGATGAGAAATAAGTTGTAATATAGGAGAAAAATGTGTAATCATGAAAGTATTTTTCCTTAAATTGAGGGATGCTAATGCCAAAAAGAGACACATTAGGGAAGAAGTGAAGGCCTTGAAGCCCATGAGTTGTATCAGACCCAGAACTCTGGGGGAAGATTGTCTTAGGGAAGAGTAGAAGCAGGTCCTTCACAGTAGTTACAGATAAACAAATGAAAAACATGTAAATGTAGGTAGGTTTGCAGGCTTGACTACAGGGACATGGAGTTCCAAACCAGTTCTACCTGCTTAGCTCATTCACTCAACATATTTTGAGTACCAAACTATAGGCAAGGTATTATCCTAGGCTCTGGCAATACAGTAGAGGGAGGAAAACAGACCAAGAATCCCTGTCCCTGTGGAGCTGAACTTCTAGTGAGTCTACTTTTCATTCTTCATTTCTGTATATGAAATGTTGAGATGCATATGACTTTTATAAAAGAAAAAGATTTTTATAAATACTGCCTCCTGACCAGAAAGAAATGTTATTATGGGAAATAGACTGTAGTATGTATCACAATGATATATCATCAATTGGTTTTCTTCTGGTATTTTCCCTCCTTGCCCTTCCCCTCATTTGAATAACTAGACTTGCACTGTCCCATAAGGTAGCCACAAGCCATAGATGACAATTGAGCCTTTGAAATGTGGCTAGTTCAAATTGAGATGTGCCGTAAGTGGAAAAATACCACTAGAAATCAAAGCCTTTGTAGTAAAAAAAGTTAAATAGCTTCTTAATTTTTATATTGCTTAGATATGGAAATATTTTGAATATATTTGAATAAAGTTATTTAAGTTAATTTCACTTTTTTTCTTTTTAAAATGTGACTATAAGAAAGTTGATAATTTTCATAGTAGCTTGCATTATGTTTCTGTTAAGACCGTACTATACTGATTGCCTCTTCCATCTGGCCCACTGATGACCTAATCTGCTATTCTTGCATACTCGGTTTTAACTGCAGTGGCCTCTTTGCTGTTCCTGCCTTACGGGCTTTGCATTTAGTGTTCACTGGTCCTGGAATGCACTCCCCACAGACAGTCACACAGAACACTCTCTCCGTTCCTTCTGGTTTTCCTTGAAATGCCACTTTCATAGTGAACCTAATTCAGAATTACAAAATTGCAACCTTCTTTGCCATTGTCTCCCCTGTTTGATTTTTTTCCATAGCATCCATCTGCAACTGAAACACTAGGTATTTTGTGTAGCTGGGTGCATATTATCTTTTTGTTCCCATGAGATCAAAGAATTCTTTGTCTTATTCATTGCTGGAATGAACTGCTTGCGATGTAGTAATCTCTTAACAAATACTGAATTAAGTAATCAGTTGCTTCAGATGAGTGATTTCACATGGTGTGGACCTCATCAACAGAGGAGGCTCACTAGTTAGGGTTTCCAGAAGTTTCAGGGGAACTAAAGCTCTCTGGTGCAAACAGAACGGGAGAGATGCTTATAAAGCTAGCAGGAGCTTCCATTATGACAAAGGGAAATGGAAGTCTCTACTTACATATTACAGAGGTGAATGGTAGATCTATGAGTTAACTGAGATTCAACTTCTATCAACTGGGAAGAAGGAAGTTTCAAAGTAGAAATCAACTTGAATTACAGAAAAGTTAAGTGATATTTCTTTTAAACCAGAGGTGTGGCTGAGATTTACACGCCAAGAAAAATGCTAGACATTTAATTTTCAGGTTTCCTGTGCCATTCAAAGCAGAGAATAAGAGATCATGTTGTGGTTCAATTAGCTTTTCTTATTGCTTCAGTCTTTACCCAAGACCAATGATTTATATATGATGTGTAATAAAATTTGCATATTCAGGAAGATTTTCAAATACTCAATTTGTAAGACAACCAGATTATATTTTTGGACTCTCTCTACACCTACCTCTGTATTCCTATTTATATATATTTAGAAAGTAACTTCATGTGACTGATGTAACTTCAAAGATGAAATCTTAAAATGTGAAATGCAGACCATTCAAGAAACAATTGTATTCTGAGAAACTGCTAAAATGATGAATGTCAGTGTATTCAGTGAATGAATATGATAATTATATGACTTCTAGTTTTATGCAGGTTACCTATTAGATGCCTAACCTCCATTCCATTTCTACTCACATTATCTCACCCCATCTCTGAGACTGAAGTCTTCCTGCATTCATTCCTCATCCTCCATTCACACCTGGGATGGAAGGAGGCCAGAAGGAGAAGCAAGGTCATAAGGTGAAAATGTTTCACACGCTAAGTAATTCTTTAAGCTGTAAGTTTATTGGTTTGTTCTGGGCATCAAAATAGATATATTAAAGCAGAAGACAAAAAAAAAAATCTGGCTCAAAACAACTACATCCAAATACCATGTGCCTTTTCCATAGTTTGCTCAAACTGCCGGGTACGTGGTCTTGACAGTGCAAGCCATGTCGCTTAAGTTCCGTTGGTACAATTTTATAGCAAACATTACTGATTTCCCCCTGACTTAGAAGATAAAAATAAAAATTTTAATAAGCATTGTATAGGCCCAAGATTTCTTGTTTTTCTACTTTTAGAATTGAAACAGATTATTTTTCTGGAAACTGATATATGTTGGATTGTGCTCTTGGTCTATTTACATGTGCACCCAGAAACGATATAGAAGAGAGTCTGGGAAGATTATTTTACTTAGTATTAAAGAGTTCATTTCTTTTCCAGTGTAAGTAGAGAAACAACAGAGGAGTGGTTTGATGGCTTTCCGGTTGGTCTAAGATTAGACAGATGTTCAATATTCAGTTCAGATTTGCATGTTTTAAGGTCAAATATTGGCTGCTAAAAGACTTAGATATGAAAAAAAGTGTACCAAAAACTCACTTCATTTTCAAGGAATTAGGTTGAGAAATGAACTTAACAGTGTCACCTTGCTCTAATCTGCATGTTTTTTGTTACTACAGAATATAAATTGCTGCTTTTCAATTAAGTCAGTTACACAGAAAGCAAAAACACTTTCATAACTCAGATATATTACAAATATTTTGGGATATATATATTATCTGAAAATGGAATAAACTTTGAAGGAAGGTATCTACTAAAATGACACATTACGCCTTTCACAATAAAAGTGTCTTAGTTGATTTATTCTTAGCCTTAGATCTGATTAGAAGGTATCTAAAGTAGGAAAGTAAGTTATTCATGTAAAAATGAAAATGATTCAGTTCTTTTACTTCATATACCTTTACATATTGCATCTTAATTTGTATAAAATAGCTCTGGCAATCTTGAATAGCAGTATTGAATAGCAATTTCCATTGACTTTCCTGATGAGGTGGGTGAGAGCTGTTACCTCTTGGTATAAACTCTGAATATTTGTGTCATGGTCTGTTTTGATGTCACAAATCATCCTCACTAGTGATTTTTAAAGTGTATCCCTTTAAAAATGTGATACCCTGCAGGTATTTATATTCCCCAAACAACAATATTTTTAAAAGAGAACGCATAACATTTATGGCCAGCCAACTGATCCTCTGTATGCTATACAAAGCTAACAATTTCTTTTAAAATTATAAGCTCATGGGAATACCCTGGTTGCCATATAAAACATGACTAGAAACACTTGTTTAAGCTTAAGACACAATGCTAATTGACATGAGTGTGCATAGCACACTGTGTAGAGGTTTTTCATGCAGAGTATTTGCATCCTCTGTCAGGAAAACTGGCTTTCCCCTCCTACTTTGGCTAGCAAATTCCTACTTATCCTTTACAACTCTATGTGTAACTCCTGAGAAGCCCTCCATTGGAAAAACATTGAAAAAAATTGAAGGCATAAATAAGTGGAGAGAGATCTCATGTTTATGGATTGAAAGAGTTAATACTGTCAAAATGTTCATGTTTCCCAAAACAATCAACAAATTCAATGAAATGTTAACAAAATTCCAATGAGATTTTTCACAGAAATAGACAAAAAGCCTAAAAATCATATGAGACCACAAAAGACTCTAAATACCCCAACAATCTTGACCAAAAAGACGAAAGCTGGAGGCACCACACTACCTGATCTCAGAATTTATTACAAAGCTATAGAAATCAATAAAGCATAGTACTGGCACAGAAGCAGACATACAGACCAATGGAATGGACTAGAGAAGCCAGAAATTCATGTACTAATGGTCAACTGATATTTGACAAAGTGCCAAAAACCCAGTGGGGAATGACAATCTTTTGCATAAATGGTGCTAGGAAAGGTAGAGTTTGACCTGAAGCATGAAATTGGGCTGGGGGGCAGCAGCTCACACCTGTAATCCCAACACTTTAGGAAGCTGAGGCGGGCAGATCACCTGAGGTCAGGAGTTCGAGACCAGCCTGGGCAACATGGTGAAACCTTGTCTTTACTAAAAATATAAAAATTAGCCAGGCATGGTGGCACATACCTGTAATCCCAGCTACTTGGGAGGCTGAGGCAGTAGAATCACTTGAACCTGGGAGGTGAAGATTGTAGTGATCCAAGATGGCACCATTGCACACCAGCCAGGGTGACAGAGTGAGACTCCATTTAAAAAAAATAAAAAATGAAATTAGACCCTTACCTCACAGCATGTGTTTAAAAAAAAAAAGTGAAAGATTGAAATATAAGCCTGGAAATGGTAAAATGAAGAGACAAAACCATAGGCGAAAAACAACATAATATTGGTCTCAGCAAAGATATTTTTACTATGATCCCAAAAGCACAGACAACAAAAGCAAAAATAAAGGTGATTCCATCAAACTAAAAAGCTATGCACAGCAAAGGAAACAATCAACAGAGTAAAGAGACTACCTACGGGATAGAAGAAAATATTTGAAAACCATCTATCTGATAAAGGGTTAATATCCTTTAGTATATAAGGGACTCTATTCAATTGCATCAAAAGCAAATAATTTAAAAAGTGAGCAAAGGCCTTGAATAGGCATTTCTCAAAAGAAGACATACAAATTGCCAACATGTATATAAAAATTTTTTCAATATTAGGGAAATGTTCATAAAACTATAATGATACCTGTTAGGGTTGTTATTATCAGGAAACAAGAGATAACAGATGTTGTTGAGGATGTGGAGAAAAGAAACACTTGCATTCTGTTGATGGGTATGTAAGTTAGTGTAGGCATTATGAAAATAAGCAGAAATATTTTTTCAAAAACAAATAGAACTTTCATACTATTCAGCAATCCTATTCCTGGATATGCATCTAAAGAATATAAAGATGTTGAAATATCTGTTGTACTATGTTTATTATAACATTATAGTAGTTATAGAAGCAACCTAAGTGTCCATCAATGATGGAATGAATAAAGAAAACGTGATATATTCACACACAATGGGATAGTACCTTCAGCCTTAAAAAAATGGAAATCCTGCTATTTTCGACAAGACAGATGAACCTGGAGGCCATTATATTAAGTGAAATAAGCTAGGTACTGTAAAACAAAAACCACATGACCTCGCTTATGTGGAATCTGAAACAGTTAAAGTTATAGAAGCAAAGAGTATAAAGGTTATCAGGGAATGGAGGGAGGAGAGGGATTGGAAAGATGTTAGTCAAGGGGTACAAAATTTCAGTTAGGTGTAATAAGTTCAGGAGATCTACTATGTAACATAATGACTGGTTAATGTATTACATAATTGGAAATTGTCAAGAGTAGATTTTAAACATTCTTGCTATGAAAATGATAAATATGTGAGGTAATAGATATGTTAATTAGATTAGTGTGACCATTCCACAATATATATACATGTCAAAATGTTATATGACATATATGTATACAATCTTTATCAATTTAATAAAAAACAAAAGGCTTGCTTTTATGTATTGTATCTTCTATTTATTAGCTGTATGAAATTGGGGAAATAACTTGAGTTTATTCATTTATAAAATGTTATTATTTAACCATTTTTATTACAGGTTTCATAGAAAACTGAAATCTAGAAATCAAAGGAAGCTTTTAAATGTTATGTAGTCAGATAGATGAAAAGAGGCACAGTCAGCTGTCAAGGCCAATGTGCCTTGTTCTACCTTCTGTTCCATTTCCAGCACTTCCGTAATTCTCAGTAGTTTTGAGTTGTGAACACAACAAAGAAGAAAGTATATATTCATAAAAATGTACAACTCTGATAAATAAGGCTATTTTTGTTAATCCTGTCTGCTCATTGGTAGAAACGCTGAGAGCATCCCACTTAGTGATTTAGATAGTGATTTCGTTTTGTGTCCTATACAGTCAGAAGATGAAGTTTGGTGTCTTTGCTGTGGCTTTGTTAGGTTTTTGAGATCATGGGAAAGTTTCTCTGGGTTTGTTTTTTTTTTTTGTTTTTTTTTTTTTTTTTGCCTTTAAAATGAAGATAGTAATATTTCCCCCAGTAGATTATAGTGAGAATGAAAGAATTTATGTAAGTTGTAAATTGCTGGGCATATATAAGATAGTGATATCATAACTATTAACAGATGTCAAGTCAATCAGCAAACTGTCACATATGATCTTAAGGGAGTAGCACCACTCAAAATCAACAGAATAAAATATACTGTATTTTAGTTTTTGCAATTGTTTATATAGCTAAAATAGTTTACTAGGTTGTACTTTAAATATTTTGATTAAAATAATTCTCACAATATCTGAAAGATAAAGGTAATCTTGTTTCCCAGCTCTCAATCCATGATGTAACCATAGTCAGCTGAGTAGCCTTAGTAGTTAACAGACACAGCAGGAAGTAAGGATTTATATTTTGGGCAGATCATAGGCATAAGAATCTGAGGCCCACACACTGATCTCTTCTGAGTGGCTGCAAGTGGTAGTGAAAAGTTAGCCTTCAAGCCAAGAGTGTCAAACGGATGTAGTGACAGTGAACTAAGCATCACTTTGCTGTTTTTCTATAGTTGTTATAACAAATTACTACAAATGTATGGGCTTAAAACACAATTTATTATATTTCTGGAGGCCAGAAGTCCAAGGTGAGTTTCACTGGGTTAAAAACAAGGTGTCTACAGGGCCACACTCCAACTGGTAACTATGCGATAATCTGTTTTCTTAATTTTTTTTAAGTTGTGCAAGTTGCCTGCAGTTTTTGGCCCATGCCTTGCATTACACTAACAGCTTGCTTCTGTAGTCATATCTCCTACTACCTCTTCTGTGGTCAAATTTCCCCTCTGCCTCTCTCTTATAAGGACATTTCTGACTACATTTAGGGTCTACTCGAATAATTTGGGATAATGTCACTACCACAAGGTTCATAATTATATCTGCAAAGTCTCTGTCATATAAGGTCACATTTACAGATTCAGGGATCTGGATGTGGGTAGCTTTGGAGGCCATTATTCACCCTTCCACAACCTCTAACCCTATCTGCAGTTTCCCTCTCCAATAGAGATTCATCTGGTCAAACCTACTTATCCTTCTCTAATCTGCTGCTGATCAAAATCAAAAGATCGGTTCTTGCCTCATCAGGCTCTGAGCACATCCAAAAAGATTACTCACTTACCTTATTACTTATAGGCCTTTAAATTTAGTATGGAATCCTAGGGTTAGCTTTAGCCATTTTAAAAGTTTCTTCTAGTTAAGTTTTCAGTTACCATTGTTTGGTTTTGGACTTCTCTTAGTGGTTAAGAGAAAAGTTGAGTGGGAGTGAATTAGACTTCTGGCTTCTGATTTAGGAGATCTAAGGAAACCTAGTGGGGAGTCATGTGAAATATGGAGTCTAAGTCTTCTACCATGAGTTCTGAGTTTTCTTCATCAACTACATTTCGCAGCATCAAGGGTAGGAAAATCTCGCTGTTCAATACAGTCAAAAGGAAAATAATTTTTATACGATCTGAGGTTCGTGGTGGTATAATCATACTATATAGTGCTTTTATAGCCCATAGTGCTCTCATAGGTATTTATTTCATTCAATCCTTGAATGATTCTGTGAGGGTGATGGAATTGCCATACTCTTTTTATAAGTTCAGACTTGGTAAGCTCTGAATATCTACTAAGTGGCAGACCTTGAACTTGAACCAGATTTCTGGTTCCTGATCCACTGTGCTGTTGTACTCCTTTAGAGCTATCTGAGACCTTGAGCTTTAGTCCTACTCCTACCTGAGTATTTGAATCTTTTCTCTGGCATTATTTAAATCTGTGAAAGCAGATTTAAAATACCCTTTACTCTGTTTTGCTTATATTCTGTCATGAAATATCTCGGTAATTAGAGCAAGAGATGTAAGTGTGTATGTATGTGTACGAGGTAACTTGAATTATCTAGATAACTATCCATTGTGCGTGGTAAGAAATAAAACTTCTATAAGACCTGTTGATGTGACTGGTATTAATAATTTGAGAAGCTACAGATGGAAAAAATGAATGTGGTTCTTATTTTTGACTATTTATTAACCCTAGTTCATTCTTCCCAAATTAGTGATAAAGATCTGTTAGTGACTTTGGGGAAAAATGAGAAATGATTAAAGGAGAAATAGTCACTGTAATGCATACATATGTTCTAGGGAGAAACCACAAACTGGAAACTTGAATACAATGATAGAGAATACTTTGTTGTAGCAGTGTCCCACTTTAAAAATTGATATTTGTAGAATCATAAAATACAGCTGAAGGAGCGTTTATAATAGCTAGTCCCTACTTCTTATTTAATTCAAGAGGAATCTATGGTTAGGATGTCCACATGGTAGTTCATGGTAAAAGTGGGATAAGAAAACAGATGCAAAAATAAAAGAATTATTTTAAGTGTAATTTACAATACAGGAGGATTGCCAATTTATGACTTGAAAATCATTTTAAGAGAATGTATTTTCAAGAGGCCATTAATCAGATGTTCAAGTTCTAATTCATCAAGAGAACTATTGCTCATGAACACGAGATAAAAATACCAGTTTTTCTGATTCTTTATAATAAGAACAGTTAGCAGGAACAGAGATGCAGCCAATAAGCAGTCTTCATAATTGAGTCTTAGGCTTCTGAATTTGTCAAGAATAATAAAGAGTGCAATTAGAAAGTAACTCGGGGAATAATAATAGTTGTGCCTTTAATGAAGACTGAGACCCCTTTATAAACAATCTAATTAGTTTTATTTGTTATCAAATCTTTTCTGAGCCCCAGAAGATTATGAGCTATATTATATCTGAACATTATTGATGCCTCTCTCATATATAGAGCAATTGGGAAAGATAGCTAAAAATAAAATAAAGACTGGCGAGATAAAAATAGAGTTAATTGAAAACAGAAGAATCATTTTCATTGTCTAAAAGAGTGATAGTAGAATCTAGCATGTAATCTACTATTTTCTATCATGTCATTTTGTGATCTCATACCAGGTTAGTCAATAGAAGATTTCATCCGCCATCGTGGGCTTAATGTTCCTCATGACCAGAATCACTGCAGAAGGTTAGATTAAGACCAATAAGTTTCTAAAAGATTCAAATATTATTGAACAAATTAATGATGTATATTTCATATCATGCATTTGGCCCATTATTCTGCTTCAGTCTTACGTAAACAACTACATCATTACTACACAGTATTTTACAGAAAAGGGAAAGCTGTGATTTAATTAACAAGGTCACTTGATGAAGATTCAGAAACGCAGAGGTGAGGCAAATTGCCCAAGGGAAGTTGAAGGTCCAAGTCTTCCCATGAGATATAGTTTAGTTTTCTTTAGTTGCTGAATGTCACTTCAAACCAAATATACACTTTTGGCTTCAAATTGAATTATAAATTCTATTAAATATCAAATACTTTGCTCTTAAATACAGATTCACAATGAAATTTATATTACAATATGCAATATAGCTGCAAATTTCTAAATTTAAATAAGGATCCACAGTCACAGTACATTAGATACCTAGGGATATTGTGCTTTATAACATTTGTGCTTGAAGGATGCCATATTATTAAGGAGCAATCTTCATGGCTTTCAGAAAGTTATTTTTCAGATTTATGACTCAAAAAAAAGGACTGACAAACCCTTTTCCTTCAATTGAATGCCAATCTGAAAGAAAATATTTTTAGTGAATTGACATGTAGAGTTTTAATGGAAGTAGATTTTCCCACCACCAACCACTCCCTTGGGGTTGCAATGTTAAAAACAATTCAACAATTCAAGCGAATCAATACTTTGGTCCAAAGTGTTGGTTGTTGAAGATATGAATTACCAGAGTCAGGGAGTACTATTTGAATAAATTACCAGAGTCAGGGAATACTATTTGAATAACTTTATCCCCAGAGGAAAAACGCACAACCAAAATAAACTGCATCTGATCATTTGCAAATCTTTCACTTAGTTACAAAATAAGGGCGATTTTTTTTGGCAGGTAGACTGTGGACTGAGAAAAGGAAGCAGGATGGAGATATATATATATATCTCCTTCTCTTTGAGGGTTCCTAGATTCCATGGGAGAAAATTTCTCAAAACTCCTTAGAGGTTTTTCTTAAAATGTCACCTTGCTCTGTAAGTTAAATCTGCTCAATGTGTCCTTACAGTGCAGAGCACACTACTTAACAGTTCTCCTGATGTGGGCAAAAATCAGTCAATTTTAATTGCTTGAGAGGGATATTGGACCCAAGTCACAGAGCTTAGGTGTTTTGGAAGTGAAATTTTGTTTTTTTTTTTTTCAAAACAGATTATTCAGAAGTTTTCTTTAGGTTTTAAATATTTATATTTATTAAAGCTATAAATTCTCAAACCTAGTTTTCCCTTTGCTTTTGAGTTCTGCATACAAATATTATTATTCTATTCAAAAATCCAATAGATTTTAACAATTCTTCAATGACTTTTAAATAATGTATGGTCCCATTTGCCAACTTAAACACCTTCAAATATCTTAAACTGCATTTATATATTTAATATATGGTACTCATTTTTCTTTCTTGAGTCTTTTAATTATCTGATAAACAAAGCCTCCAGAGTATTAAATAATTATTATAATAAATTGAATTTAGATGCATAGCGAACCAAAAATTCTCTTAGATACTCTAAGTGTTAAAGAATGTGGTAAAATTCCACTTAATACAATCAGTTATTTCGTTCTTCATTTTAAATTGGAGTTACGAGGGTGTCACTCTGAAAGGCCAAATTCTCTTAAAATTGCAAATATATAGATACCAAACAAGTACAAAAATATAATTATAGATCAAGTCTCTGAAGCCTATACTTTATTTTTAATCATTTCAATGTCTATTTTAGAATCAGGTTGCATGTGCCAGTTTGTTACATGGCTGCATTGCACGATGCTGAAGTTCAAGATATGATGCATCCCGTTACCCAGGTCGGGAGCATAGTGCCTTAATAGTTTTTAAACTTCTGACCATCTCCTTTCCCTATCTTGCAGTCCTCAGTTTCTCTTGTAGCCATCTTTATGTCCATTAGTAGCCAATGTTTAGCTGCCACTTATAAGTGAGAGCATGCAGTAGTTTTCTATTCCTCAGTTAATTTGCTTAGGATAATGACCTCCAGCTGCACCCATGTTGCTGCAAAGGACATAATTTCATTCTTTTTTTTAAGGCTGTGTAGCATTCCATGGTGTTCTTAATTCTAAATCTTCCCATACTTAAAAAATCTCTACTCACTAAAGAAAATAGCCATCATTCCAAATTCCTGTGGATACTTACAACAGAGATGTTGGCTAGGTTTGAGACCTGGAGCTTGAGGTCTCATTTTGTGTCCTTTTTGTACAGTCACTGTATCTCAGATGACTATGTTTAAAAGGGAATGAGTTTCCTATCAAATTATTGAATTTGCTTCTCAGAGAGGTTCACCAATGCTCTCCCAAGTTGACCACTTATAATTCTGTGTTTAAGATGTGCTGCACTGTTTACAATAGCAAAGACCTGGAACCAACCCAAATGCCCATCAATGATAGACTGGACAGGGAAAATGTGGCACATATACACCATGGACTACTATGCAGCCATAAAAAACGATGAGTTCGTGTCCCTTGCAGGGACATGGTTGAGCCTGGAAACTGTTATTCTCAGCAAACTGACACAAGAACAGAAAATCAAACACCACATGTTCTCACTCATAGGAGGGTGTTGAACAATGAGAACACATGGACACAGGGAGGGGAGCATCACACACTGGGGTCTGTCAGGGGGAAATAGGGGAGAGACGGGGGGGCGTGGGGAGTTGGGGAGAGATAGCATGGGGAAAAATGCCAGATACAGGTGATGGGGAGGAAGGCAGCAATTCACACTGCCATGTGTGTACCTATGCAACAATCTCGCATGTTCTTCACATGTACCCCCAAACCTAAAATGCAATAAAAAACAAAAACGATGTGCTGCAGTGCTTAGTGCCCCAGAATGGACTATGGAGCCAGATTGCCTAGGTTCAAATCTTGGCTCTACCACTTACTAGTTGTGTGGCCTTGGAAAAGGAGCCTAAATTCTCTGTGCTTCAATTTCCTAATCTGTAAAATGTGGATAATACCAGAAATTACATCATAAGTTTTTAATGAAAATTAAATGCATTAATGTAAGTAAAACGCTTTGAATAGATAGTTTGTGCTATATAGATGTTAACTTGCTATCATGTATTTTCCTTTAAAGATCTTCAGTCAGAGTATGTAAATATATTTTTAACTTAAAAATCTTTGAACTTAATGGACTTTTGTAGTCATTCATATTTATACAGCATACAATTTCCTTAAATGTTAAAATGATATCTAATTTAATGAATATCTATGCCTTTGAATTTGGCCCTGATATCACAGCTTGTCATTCTAGTGACTTGTTTTAGATTCAGCTTGGTGCACTTAAAAAATAACTTGAGTTACTTAACCTCTCTGTCTCAATTTCCTTATCAGAAAAATGGGTATAATAATCCCTAACATACTCTATCTCATTCAATAAATATTGAATATTTATTGAGTACTCATTATGTTCTGGGCACTAGTCTATGTTCTTTGAATACATTATTGAACAAAGCAGACAAATGTCCTTGCCTTCTTGGAGTTTATATTCTAGCAAGGGTGGGGGTGGCAGGGAACAATGGTGGGGAGAGAATACATAATGAGTCAGCTATGCATTAGGAAATGATGAGTGCTAATGAAAAAACAGAACTGGTTAAGAGGAATCAAATTTGCCGGTAGGGTTTTGGATGCCATTATAATACTGCCCAGGGTGATTGGTGTAGGCCTTTGGGGAATGCAAGATTTGAGTAAAGACTTGAAGGAGGTGAGAGAATAAGCCAAGGGATATCTTGGGAAGAGCGTTTCAGAGAGAAAGTCAGCTTCTGCTTCAGCAACAGCTCTAGTTTCCCACGCTCTGATGAACACAAATACTTATTATGTGTTTATATTACCTGGCTAATAGCCGCTCCCACAATTTTTTTCAGAGGCTTCCTCTCTTTGGATTTAATTATAAGTATTTAATGATTTGCAATTAATTATAAGTATTTAAACTTATCAGAGGCTGGTAAATCTATTCCATTATAGTACGGCAAGATTAGGGAGTGTGAAGAAAGAATGAACGTAGCAGGTCTGATTGTTCACTCCTTGGATGTCTCCAGTATCCTTTATTTTTGAAGAATCCTCAGAAGTGTAATCCTCAGAATGTTCTTTATATCATTGATGCATTGATTATTTTGTTGTATATACCTGGAGAAATAAACCATAGCAGAGCAGCTTGTCATGATTGTTTTGCACAAGCATCAAGGTTGATGCTATGCCCCTGGTTTCATTGTTGAACTGTTTCAGTTGCCATGGCCAATTGCTGGCAAGATGTCTGTATGTGACCAAACCTCTGTAAGAGCCTCAGGCCCTGAGGCTCAAATGGGTTTCCCTTGGCAAAGTCATTCCACATTTGTCTCTGTAGTGTTCTACCAGAGGAAAAGCCTGTCTTGTGTGGCCTTGGATAAGGAAGGACATCAGAAGGCTGTGCTGGACTTCTCTGGGCTCCTTCAATGTGTATCTTTTCCCTGCTGCTTTTGCTCCATATCTTTTGCTGTAATCTTAGCCATGAGTATCACCAGCTATTAAGTTGTGATTTCTTCTAGTGAATCAGTGAGCTTCAGGAGGTTTAAAACATCTGATGTAAGAAGATAATTCTTAACTGTGGCCACAAACAGCTAGAAAAAAAAGGCTTAAAAGCAGGAACGTACATTGCACAATCAAGGATTGGCAAGGAAGCCAATGTTATGGAGTAAAGAGCATGAGAGAGAGAGAGGAATAGAAGATGAGGTCAAGGCCTAATGGCAGTACAGATCAAGGAGGGTTTCATGGGAGAGATAGGGAGCCATTGGAGGGTTTTGAGCAAGGGAGTGACATAATATAACTTAAGTTTTAAGAGGATCACTGGGAGTGCTGTGTTGAGAATGGGCAGCAGGAGGGCAAGAGTAGAGGCAGCGAAACCTACTAGGAGTCTACTGCAATAATCCAGTGAGGAGACGATCGTGATCTGAACCAGGGAGCAGCGGTGGGGGCAGTAAGAAGTCATCACAGTTTGAATATTTTGAATATGATTTTTGTGAATCATGTGGAAAAAGGTACATGTGAAAATTTGTCAGGTGTCAGGCACCATATACAGGTTCGTTATTAATTAAATATAGAATATTGTTTTGGCTAGAGGGATAAATAGGGCCTCAGAATCCTGAGGAAAAAGGGACGCTCCTATTACCCAGGCTGCAGAAGGGGCTTCTCAGCCATTGAAGAAGTGACACAAAAATCTTTTTTGATGAAAACCCCAAGAAACATGATTGGATATTGCTGTTGCCTCTGATAGTCTCTCTGAGGTCAGGCCTAGTCTCCAGCCCAGATACCATCATGGAATAAAAGTCCTTTCTATTATAACTTTCAAAGTGTACCTGGTAGGATTTTAAAAATTTCCCAAGACTATGTCTGTGTATTGGGATAGG
Organism: Sapajus apella; assembly: GCF_009761245.1. Lineage (NCBI taxonomy): Eukaryota > Metazoa > Chordata > Mammalia > Primates > Cebidae > Sapajus > Sapajus apella. The sequence goes on along the minus strand of NW_022437033.1, from coordinate 6,486,990 downwards.
ATTTTTTTCTGCCTTTACTCACTGGCAGGCATGTGGCCAGTATGGTCTAACAGTATGGATGTTCTCTATCAGCTCATTTCACTAAAAACACATGCAGGTATCAAATGTATTCTGAAGCCTGCTTCTGGGTTGAAGTCATCAGTAAAGGTTTTGCCTATGTCCCAGTTTCTGGCTTCCTGGTGCCTCTCTTGTGTCCCTTTTCTCTTTCCCCAGTTCCCCAAACCAACTGTCTGCCACCACACATAGCAATGCTTGGGAAGATGTGATTTCCTTTTGTGCCCAGAGATTATACTGCTAACTCAAAAGCAAAGAAATTTGGACTGAATTATCTCTATTGCTTCTGTTCTAAAAATGTCACTTCCTCTTTACCTAGTGTGTGTAGGAAATAGGTGGTTTTATTTCTATGTAACAGTTGCAAGAGCAACTCAGGTAAAGTAGTAAACCCCAGGTGAGAATGCATTTTGAGGTACTTAGAATCACCACAATTAGAAAGCTAAATCCCTGATGGAAGACCCAGAGCTAATTATACCACAAAGTTAAGAAATTGATTTAACAAAGAGAATTTGTGATATTATCCCTGTTGACAATTGGATTAAGGGATTTTCCCAGCTCTGTGGTTTACAGGGTCTTTTTCTACAAATCATTAGCAAAAGGTGTCAGACAAACTCTTTTGTTTTATACCTTGAAAGTAAGCCACAGATTCTTTAGGGGATCTGAGTGAAGTGCACCAGAGCGAGCAAATGTATTTTGAAAGTTGCATGGGCGACAAGTTGCTTTGCCACCTGACCCATGAGACAGTGGCTGACTATAGTTGCATAATGATATGCTACTCATGCTGCTCCAAAGGAAGTGTATATTTCTCTGAAAAATGTCATTCACTACACTTAGGAAGCTTCTCATTTAGAACTACAGAAATGAACATTTTTGTTTGATGCAGAGTAGCATTACCAAAGCCTTTATGATATAAAGGGGCCTGTTAAGGAAGGAAGAAGGCTTTGAGATCTATCACCTGTAGAGTGTGATGGAGGAGGGAGAGGAAAGGAGGGAATAAAATAATTTTCAATCATTTATTTAGGACTATAGTGTCAAAGTGAACTAGACTTGGATTCTAACCACAGCAGTGCTACTCAGAACAAGCCACGTGACTTTAAGAAAAGCACTGAACTCGGTATTTCACTTCATTAAAGTATTGTTTTTTTATTTTTTAGATTTTTTATTTTTCCATAGGTTATCGAGGTTCAGGCAGTGTTTGGTTACATGAGTAAGTTATTTAGCGGTGATTTGTGAGATTTTGGTGCACCCATCACCCGAGCAGTATACACTGCAACCTATTTGTAGTCTGTTATTCTTCATCCCCCTCCCACACTTCCCCCCAAGTCCCCAAAGTCCATTGTATCATTCTTATGTGTTTGGATCCTTGTAGCTTAGCTCCCACGTAATGTGAGAACATATGATGTTTGGTTTTCCATTACTGAGTTACATCACTTAGAATAATAGATGCCAATCTCATCCAGGTCACTGCAAATGCTGTTAATTCATGCCTTTTTAATGGCTGTGTAGTATTCCATCATATATACCACAGTTCTTTATCCACTCGTTGATTGATGGGCATTTGGGTTGATTCCATGATTTTGCAATTGCGAATTGTGCTGCTATTCATATGCACATGCGAGTATCTTTTCTGTATAATGACTTCTTTTCCTCTGGGTACTCAGTAGTGGGATTGCTGGACCAAATGATAGTTCTACTTTTAGTTATTTAAGAAATCTCCACACTGTTTTCCATAGTGACTGTACTAGTTTACAGTCCCACCAGCAGTGTTCCCTGATCACTGTATCCACACAAACATGTACTGTTTTATGATTTGTTTGATTATTGCCATTCTTGCAGGAGTAAAGTGGTATTGCATTGTGGTTTTGATTTGCATTTCCCTCATCATTAGTGATGTTGGGCATTTTTTCATGTTTGTTGGCCATTTGTATATCTTCTGAGAATTGTCAATTAGCCCACTTTTTGATGGGATTGTTTTGTTTTTCGCTAATTTGAGTTCCTTGTAGATACTTGATATTAGTCCTTTGTCAGATGTATAGACTGTGAAGATTTTCTGCTGTTCTCTGGATTGTCTGTTTACTCTGCTGGCTTTTCCTTTCGCTGTGCAAAAGCTCTTTAGTTTAAGTCCCAGCTATTTATCTTTGTTTTTATTGCATTTGTTTTTGGTTCTTGGTCATGAAATCCTTGCCTAAGTCAATGTCTAGAAGAGTTTTCCAATGTTATCTTCTAGAATTTTTATAGTTTCAGGTCTTAGATTTAAGTTCTTAATCCATCTTGAGTTGATTTTTGTATAAGGTGAGAGATGAGAATCCAGTTTTATTCTCTTACATGTGGCTAATTATCCCAGCACCACTTGTTGAAAAGATGGTCCTTTCCCCATTTTATGTATTGGTTTACTTTGTTGAAGATCAGTTGGCTGTAAGTATTCGGGTTTATTTCTTGGTTCTCTGTTCTGTTCCATTAGTCTATGTGACTATTTTTATACCAGTACCATGCTGTTTTGGTTACTATGGCCTTAAAATATAATTGGAAATCAGGTAGTGTGATGCCTCAAGATTTGTTCTTTTTGCTTAGTCTTGCTTTGGTTATGTGGGCTCTTTTTTGGTTCCATGTGAATTTTATACTTTTTTTTCTAATTGTGTGAAGAATGATGGTGGTATTTTGATGGGGATTGCATTGAATTTGTAGACTGCTTTTGGCAGTATGGTCATTTTCACAATATTGATTCTACCCATCCATGAGTATGGGATGTGTTTCCATTTGTCTGTGTCATCTGTGATTTCTTTCAGCAGTGTTTTGTAGTTTTCCTTGTAGAGGTCATTCACCTCCTCCGTTAGGTATATTGCTAAGTATTTTATTTTATTGTAGCTATTGTAAAAGGGGTTGAGTTCTTGATTTGATTCTCCACTTGGTCACTATTTGTGTATACAAGAGCTACTGATGTGTGTACATTAATCTTGTATCTGGAAACTTTGCTGAATTCTTATAGCAGTTATGGGAGCTTTCTGGAGAAGTCCTTACATTTGAGGTAAACTATCATATCGTCAACAAACAGTGACAGTTTGACTTCCTCTTTACCAGTTTGGATGCCGTTTCTTTCTGTTGTCTGATTGCTCTGGCTAGGACTTCCATTACTGTGTTGAAGAGGAGTGGTGAGAGTGGGCATCTTTGTCTTGTTCCAGTTCTCAGAGGGAATGCTTTCAACTTTTCCCCATTCAGTATTATGTTGGCTGTGGGTTTGTCATAGATGGCTTTTACTACATTAAGGTATGACCCTTGTATGTTGATTTTGCTGAGACTTTTAATAATATAGGGATGCTGGATTTTGTCAAATGTCTTCTCTGCATCTATTGAAATGATCATGTGATTTTTGTTTTTAATTCTGTTTATGTGGTATATCACATTTATTGATTTGTGTATGTTAAACCATTCCTGCATCTCTGGTATGAAACCCACTTGATCATGGTGGATTATCTTTTTGATATGTTGTTTGATTCGCTTAGCTAGTATTTTGTTAAGGACTGTAGCATCTATTTTCTAGAGGGATATCGGTCCATAATTTTCCTTTTTGGTTATGTCCTTTTCTGGTTTTGGTACTAGGGTGATGCTGGTTTCATAGAATGAATAGGGAAGGGTTCCCTCTTTGTCTTATGGAATAGTATCAATAGGAATGGTACAAATTCTTCTTTGAATGATTGGTAGAATTCTGCTGTGAATCTGTCTGATCTTGGACTTTTTTTTTTTTGGTAATTTTTAAGTCACCATTTCAAACTGGCTAATTGTTTTTGGTCTGTTCAGGGTATCTACTTCTTTCTGATTTAAACTAGGATGGTTATATTTTTCCAGGAATTTATCCAAGTCTTGTAGGTTTTCTAGTTTAAGTTCATGAAGGTGTTCATAGTAACTTTGAATGATATTTTGTATTTCTGTGGTGTCAGTTGTAATATCTCCCATTTCATTTCTTATTGAGGTGATTTGGATTTTTTTATCTTTTCTTGGTTAATCTTGCTAATGGTTTATCAATTATTTATCTTTTCAAAGAACCAGCTTTTTGCTTCATTTGCCTTTTGTCTTTTTTGTTTCAATTTCATTTAATTCTGCTCTGATCTTGATTATTTTCTTTCTTCTGCTGGGTTTGGTTTTGGTTTGTTCTTGTTTCTCCAGTTCCTTGATGTGTGACCTTAGAATGTCAGTTTGTGCTCTTTCAGACTTTTTGATGTAGACATTTAGGACTATGAACTTTCCTCTTAGCATCGCCTTTTCTGTGTCCCAGAGGTTTTGAAAGGTTGTGTCACTTTCAGGCATGGCCTGAAAGCTGCAGTTCCTGTTTCAGTGGGGAAAGTATATCGCCTGGAGCGGTTTTGAGAACAGTCTGGAACTTAGCAGAAAACTGTGTGTGAGATCTGCCTTGCCATGTGTGTGGGAGCTGGGTGAGATTTACTGTTGCCGGTTATTCCTGATGCCATGCTTGAACCCTTTTGGTCAGCAGAGGCAGTTATGATCTTCTCTGGAGCATTACCCCAGTGGCCAGAGAACTGCCCCCCAACTCCCACAGGGGCCACTGCTTGCCCCACACATGGAGCGTCACAGCACAGACCTGCCTGACCCAGCAGCCCCTGCCCTGACTTTGCCCCTCCACCCACCCACCCTCGTAGCTTAACACAAAGAACAGAAACTTTTTGGAGCCTTATGGCCCTGCCCATAGCCTGAGAAACCAGAGTACTACCTCTGTTTAACACAGGGCAAGCACACATCCCACTGCTACTACTGCAGTTGATGCAATTTTGTAAGTGCCACCTCCTGGCTGGAGGCCAAATAACACAGTACATTACAGCATCTCTAAGTAGAATAACACTGTGCCCCGGGAGGAGAAAACTTATGCGTGATCTTAGCTATTGCCATTGCCTGTACTACCCTGGCTAAAAAGGAGGTCCCGAGTCTGTCCATGTGACCAGTTTACTACTATAATACTATAACCAGCATTACAGAAAGCTAACACACTAAGGTTATTTATAACCAGGGAATCTCACAGTTTACATCACTCTCCTGCCACCCCCATCAGAGCTGTGTGGGTACCTGCTGTTAGAATAGTTGAGGACAGGTCACATCTCTGGATCCCTTGCAGACATACTCCAGCACCAGCACTGCCTGGAGTGTGGCAGCTCCGGTGAGCGACTAGACCCAGGGGAACAGCAGCATTCACAGTAGTCTGGCTCTCAGGGACCTCCTATTCCTAGGGTAGGTGGGAGTATAGCACATCAAGGTAACACCCCATGGGACAAAAGAACCTGGATGGCAGGCTGTCAGTCTCAGATATTTCCACTAGGGGGCAGTTTCTTTCAGCAGAGGCACGGTTTCAGTGCTGAGATCAGCAGGGAAAATTTGCAGCTTTACCCCAACAGTCAGGCAGCCCTGGTGCCTATGCAGGTTCCTGGAGGAAGAGATTTCTTTTCCCTCTTAGCTATCACTGCAGACACAGCTGGTGCTTTTTCCATGAGAGCTCAACATGGATGCACCTATAGAAAGCCTCTCTGGAACATTTCATGGTGGCTGCATCCCCATAGGAGGAGTGTCCTTCAGGTGCAGGTCTGCATGTGGGGTAGTCACAATTGCTGTCTACCGTACTTTGAACATCAACATTTCTGCAGATGAAAAATATATCTGTCTGATCTGAATAACCAGGCCACTAAGGTCAGGAGATTGTCTAGGAGGTGGATCACTTTCTTGCTGACCTGGCAGGGGAGCTGAGGTGGTTCCTACCCTCTCCCTTGATAAGACCTCAGTGTGTTTCACTGCGAGCTCCCATAGCCACCCTATCAAGACTGGGACCTCTGCCCATCACTGGGCACTGCATTTACCCACCTGTTTTAGCTACAACTGGTTTTTACCTGTGGACTGAAGCCTGAACTATTCAACCCAGTAAATAAAATACTGGGGAAAAAATAAATAAGTACATACCACAGAGGAATGAGGGAAGCTTCAAGAGACCCCTGCTATTCCAACACTATAGGGAATAGTGAACTTGCTCACACACTGAGCACATGTTACTCTAAGCAGCATCTGAGAAAGCATATAAAGACTCTCTATAGCCAAGGAACTTATACAGTCTTTGCCACTGAAAGCATCAAGTGCCAAATTAGGCTATGATAAGCTATAAACATTAAAGACACATCCGTAAGGGAGAAAAATAAATTTAAAAAAATTCTCAAATCAAAAAGAAATTCAAGAATAATTAGAAGAATGAGATAATTAGATTAACAATTATATATTATTAGTTAATATATAATTAGATAATTAAAATAATTATTCAAATGAGAAGGAACCAGAAAAGTAACTCTAATATGGCAAAGCAGGGTTCTGTAACACCCCCAAGAGATCACACTAGCCCTCCAGCAATGGGTCCCGATCAAGATAAAACCCTTGGAATAACAGATAAAGAATTCAAAGGGTATACTAGAGAAAGATAAAAATCAATATAAAGAAAATTAAAAAGGAACAATTAAGTATATGAACAAAAAATTTATAAAGAGATGGATATCTTAAACAATCAGTACTTCTAGAAATAAAAGACACAGTTGAGAAATTGCAAAATGCAGTGGAAAGTTTCAACAATAGACTAGGACAAATAGAAGAAATTTCAGAATTCAAAGATAAGACTTTGTTCAAATTTTCTTGAGATTCTTTTTTTAACCTTTAAGTTCAGGGGTACATGCACAGGTTTGTTACATAGATAGACTTGTGTGATGGGGGTTTTTATAGATTATTTCTTCACCCCGGTTTTAAGCCTAGTATCCATTAGCTATGTTTACTGACCTCCTCCTTCGTCCCACCTTCTTCCCTCTGATAGGCCCTGGTGTGTGTTCTCCTGTGTCCATGTGTTCTCTTACTTTAGCGCTAACTTATAAGTGAGACCATATAGCATTTGGTCTTCTGTTCCTGCATTAGTTTGCTAAGGATAATGGCCTCCAGCTCCATTCACGTTCCTGCAAAGGACATAATCTCATTCTTTTTTATAGCTGCATAGTATTCTATGGTGTATATGTATCACATTTTCGTTATCGGTTCTATCATTGATGGGCATTTGGGTTGATTCCAGGTTTTTGCTATTGTGACTAGTGCTGCAACAAACATACATATGTATGTGTCTTCATCATATAACAATTTATATTCCTTTGGGTGTAAACACAGTAATGGGGTTGCTGGTTTAAATGGTATTTCTGTCTTTAGGTCTTTGAGGAATAGCCACATTGTCTTCCACAATGGTTGAACTAATTTACACTCCCACAAACAGTGTATTAGCATTCCTTACTCTCCACAACCTCACCAGCATCTGTTATTTTTTGACTTTTAAAAAAATAGCCATTTTGATTGGTGTGGTTTTGATTTACATTTCTCTAATGATCAGTGATGTTGAGTTTTTCTTCATACAATTGTTGCTCACATGTATGAAAGACAAGACTTCTTAATTAATTGAATCAGATGAAAATAAGAAAGAATCAAAAGAAAGTCATCAAGAAATATGAGATTATGTAAAATGGGCAAACTTAAGAGTGGTTGGTGTTCCTGAGGAAGAAGAGAAAGCAAAAAGTTTGGAAAACTTATTTGAGGAAATAATTGAGAAAACCTTCCCTGGCCTTGCTAGAGATTTAGATGTCCAAATAAAAGAAAAAGAACTCCTAGGAGACTCATCACAGAAAGGTCAACACCAAGTCATATAGTCAGCAGGCTATCTAAAGTTTACACGAAGAAAAGAATTCTAAGAGCAGTGAGACAAAAACTTCAGGTAGCCGATAAAGGAAAGCTTATCATACTAACAGCAACTTTTCAGCAGAAACCTTACAAGCCAGAAAGGTTAGGGGTCCTATCTTTAGCTTCCTTCAACAGAATAACTGTCAGCCAAGAATTTGGAAACTGAGAAAACTAAGTTTCATAAGTGAAGGAGAAATAGTCATTTTTAGACAAAAAAAAATGCTAAGGGAATTAGTCCCTATCAGAATCCTTTCCTTACATCTTATAAAAAAAATCAATTCCACATGGATTAAAGATTTAAACTTAAACAGATTTACAAGCAAAAAACAACCCCATCAAAAAGTGGGCAAAGGATATGAACAGACACCTTTCAAAAGAAGACATTTATATGACAAAAAAAATATGAAAAAAAAAGCTCATTATTACTGGTCATTAGAGAAATGCAAATCAAAACCATATTGAGATACCATCTCACATCAGTTAGAATGGTGATCAATAAAAAATCAGGAGACAACAGATGCTGGAGAGGATGTGGAGAAATAGGAACACTTTTACACTGTTGGTGGGAGTGTAAATTAGTTCAACCATTGTGGAAGACAGTGTGGCGATTCCTCAAGGACCTAGAAATAGAAATACCAGTTGACCCAGCAATCCCATTACTGGGTATACACCCAAAGGATTATAAATCATTCTATTATAAAGACACATGTGCATGTTTGTTTATTGTGGCACTGTTTACAATAACAAAGACTTGGAACCAACCCAAATGCCCATCAATGATAGACTGGATAAAGAAAATGTGGCACAGATACACCATGGAATACTATGCAGCCATAAAAAAGGATGAGCTCATGTCCTTTGCAGGGACATGGATGAATCTGGAAACCATTATTCTCAGCAAACTAACACAAGAACAGAAAACCAAAGACCACATGTTCTCACTCATAAGTGAGAGTTGAACAATGAGAACATATGGACACAGGGAGGGGAACATCCCACATTGGGGCCTGTTGTGGGTGGAAGAACAGGGGAGGGATAGCATGAGGAGAAATACCTAATGTAGATGATGGGGTGATGGATACAGCAAACCACCATGGCACATGTATACCTATGTAACAAACCTGCAAGTTCTGCACATGTACCTCAAAACTTAAAGTGTAATAAAAAAAAAGAAATGCTAAAAAAAGTTCTAAATCCTGAAATAAAAGTCTGATATGCACCAAAATAAAACCTCTTGAAAGAAACTCACAGGCCTACAAACAATGACTCAATGAGAAAAGTAATATATCTAGGTAACAACATAATTAATGAAAGAATACCTCACATTTCATTATTAACATTGAATGTTACTGGCCTAAATGCTCCACTTAAAAGATTCAGATGGGAAGAGTAGACATCATAAACAAAATATCTGTTATATTCAAGAGGCACACCTAACATGTAAGAATCCATATCAACTCAAGGTAAAGGGGTGGAAAAAGATATCCACACAAATGCAAATCAAATACAAGCAGGAGTAGCTATTCTTAGATTAAACAGATTTTAAACGACAGTAAAAAAAAAAAAAAAAAAAAAAAAAAAAGACAAAAAAGGTCATTATGTAATGATGAAGGATAAATCCAGTGTGAAGATTTTATAATCATAAGTGTCTGTACATGTAACACTAGAACTGCTGAATTCATAAAACAATTGCTACTTGACCTAAGAAATGAGATAGACATCAACACAATGATGGTGGGGGACTTTAATACTGACAGCACTAGAGAGATCATTGAGACAGAAAGTCAGCAGAAAACAATGGACTTAAACTACACTCTAGAACAAATGGACCTAATAGACATTTATAGAACATTCTACCCAAGAGCTGCAGAATTTTTACTAGTAATTCAGATAATTCTCCCTGATCTTACCTAAGACGACAAAAGCTCTACCTCTGTGCATCTGCAAGAGCCAAAGTGTTACTAAGCTCGAGGTGCCCCCTAATGTGCATATGGTTACAGTCACCAAAGACTTAGATCTCAACACCCCGACAGCACGAATAGCGGCAGTGACCAAAGTCTTAGATCACAACATTCAAGTCCCTTCGAATATATGAAAACTTTCCCAAGAAGGATGAATACAGACAAACCCACACGATTCTACAGGTTCGCAAGTCTAGGAAATCTCAACTAAGTATTCTGCTCAGGATATTACAAGGGTAAAATTAAGGTGGTGACTGGCTGAACCACTTGAACCATCGTTAGCTTCTCATGTGAGGAAAATCAACTTCTAATCTTTTTTGGGTTGTTTGAAGAATTTGGTTCTTGCTTATGGTTTCCATGTGATTCCCTTCATATTCCAGAGAGCAAGAGTGGGTTGAGTCCTTCTCAGGCCTTAAATTTTTTTCTACATTCCTTTTCTGCTGCATCTTTCTACCTCATGTTCTGCTTTTAATGGCTTATGATATTACATTTGGCCCACATGGATACTTCAGGAAAATCTCCCTATCCTGAGTTCCTGTGCAAAGTTCCTTTAGCCATGTAATGCAACATATCCAAAGGCATGACACCAGAGGATGAATTCATGGGGGCCAGATTTCAGCTTATCATATACAGAGTAAAGAGAAACCCATGAATTGGATAATTTACCAGCCATTCTAGTCTCTTTTGTTAATGTTTCCTTATACTGCAGAGGCTGGAACCTCTCTTGCAGCTGTGGCCCTGGATGTGATTTATAGTATGCCAATCAGATGTACTCACAGACTTGAACTTGGGACTTAGGTAAAAAGGAGGAAGGCAGCATGTGGAGCATCCGCTTTGGCTGGTGAGAATTGAAGCTAATGCTGGCACAGTTCTGGGACCAACAGCAATAGCAGTGACGTCTTCATTTAGCAGGCAGCTGTAATAGAAACTAATCAACACACCAGACTGTCCTTGATTGCTTTTCAGACACAGAAAATATCTCCTAAATGTCTTTATAAGGACATCACAATTTTCAAACATTACCTTACGTAATGGAGATAGTACTATTCCCATTTTGACAACTGAAGAAATGGAAATCAGTTGTTAAGGGGGCTTGCCCATGGTCATATTCAAGTTTAAAGTTCTCACCATTGTGTGACAGCCCCCTCCTCTTCTCCTTTTCCTCCTCCTCTTCCTCTACAAAAATTAGAATCATTGCTTCTACACTTATAGCTTATTTCCATATTATGAATTCTGACCTTGAGCTTATATGTAACATAGCTGTTTTCAAACAGCTTTCTCATCCAGCTTTATTTGATGTCAGGAGACTTTACTGGGGACTCATGGGGATTATGGATTAGGGAGAAGGGAGGTGAGAATACCCTCAAGGAAATGCCCACTGATAGCACTGAACTTGCAATTTCTAGTTTCAACGTATACTGGAGAGTCTCACCTTTCTACTCCTTGCCTACACAGAGTGGAGCGACCTCCCAGTCACCATGTTAGTTCAGAAAGACTGTTCCAGAAAGCACAAAAAGAACCTGGGTTCCATAGACATGGCTGCACCTGCTGCCACAGAGATAAACAAGAGGCTCTGGCAGGTCAGCCAGAAGAGACGAAGAGCGGGGCTGTCACATTTGTACTATGACAGATGTCTGCATTCATATAACGTGAAAGTGAATATTTGGGCCTGGAAGGGGCAGAGGAATGCCACATTTTTATAATTTTTTGATGCAAAGGATATTGCAATATTGTCAAGTAAACGTTGTTATTTGTGAAAATACAGAATTGCTTCTTTTGGGAAAATAAAACATGAGTGAGGAAAGATGCTGTGAGTCTAATCCTGGAAAAGGTAAGAGCAGCCTCAGGAGGAATCCACATGATTAAATTGGGATGGGGCTTGGGGCCTGGGTGCAGGAGAAGTAAGGAGGAGGCTTGATCCTAGACTTAGAATGGAAATTCTTGGAAGCAGAGCCAATGGCTTTCTTATTCACAACTATATTCATAAGGATTAGAAAAGTGCCTGCCATGTTGTAGGCACTTACTATATATTTGTAAATTGCTACTATAAATAGTTACTGGAACCAGACTGTATAAAGCAAGTGTCGGCTTTATAACCATTTGCCAAATCTGGCCCACACCTATTTTGGTAAATAAAATTTTACTGACACACAGCCATGCTTCCTCGTCTCTATATTGTCTTTGGCTGCTATTGCCCTGACATGGCAGAGCTGAGTAGTTGTGGCAGAGACTATATGGTTCCCAATTTGAAAATATTTTTTATCTGGCTCTTTAAAGGATAAGTTTTCTCCCATTTTTTTAAATAGATACAGGGTGTCAAAGTGCAGTTTTGTTACATGGATATATTGCAGAGTGGTAAAGTCCGGCCTTGTGATATAACATAACCCAGATAGTATACATTCTACTCAATAGGTAATTTCTCAACCCTTACCCCTCCACCTTCCCACCTTTTAGACGCTCCAAGGTCTATTATTCAACTCTTATGTCCACGTGTATACATTTAGCTCTCACTTACAAGTGAGAACATGCAGCATTTGATTTTGTTTCTGAGTTATTTCACTTATGATAATGGCCTCCAGTTCCATCCATATTACTGAAAAAAAAAAAAACACGACTTCATTCTGTTTTATGGCTGAGTATTCTATGGTGTATATATATCACATATTTTTTCAGTCCTCTGTTAATGGACACTTAGGTTGATTACATGACTTTGCTATTGTGAATAGTACAGCGATGGGTATATCAGTGCAGGTATCTTTTTTATAGAATTATTATTTTTTTTTCTTCTGGTAGATACTCAGTAATGGGATTGCTGTATTGAATGGTAGTGCTATTTTTAGTTCTCTGAGAAATCTCCATACTGTTTTCCATAGAGGTTGTACTAATTTGCATTCCCACCAACACTGTATAAGCATTCCCTTTTCTCTTTATCCTTGCCAATATCTGTTGATTTTTGACTTTTTAATATTAGCCGTTCTGACTTATGTAAGATAGTATGTCATTGTGGTTTTAATTTGCATTTCTCTGATGATTAATGATGTTGAACATTTTTTATTTATATGTTTGTTTGCCAATTGTATATCTTCTTTTGAAAAATGTCTGTTTATGTCTTTTGCCCACTTTCTAATGAGGTTGTCATTTTCTTGTTGAGTTGCTTGAATTTCTTATAGATTCTGAATATTTGTCTTTTGTCAGATCCATATTAATAGTTTGCAAATACTTCTTCCTATTCTGTATGTTCTTTGTTGATGCTGTTGGTAGTTTCTTTTGCTGTGCAGAAGCTTGTTAGTTTAATTAATTCCAATTTGTCTAATTTTGTTTTTGTCATTTGTGGTTTTGAGGTCTTAATCATAAATTCTTTGCCTAGGCCAATGTCCAGAATAATTTTTCCTAGGTTTTATTTTAGGATTTTTATAATTTTAAGTCTTATATTTAAGTCTTTAATCTATCTGGAGTTAATTTATATATATGGTGAGAAAAAGGGATCTGGTTTCACTGTTTGCATATGGCTACTCAATTTTTCAGCATCATTTTCCAAATAGGATGTTCTCTCCCAAGTGTTTATTTTTGTCCGACTTTTCAAAGATCATTTCGTTGTGGATAGCTGGCTTTATTTCTGGGTTCTCCACTCTGTTCCATTGATCTATGTGTCTATTTTTATACCAGTACTATACTTTTTGTTGCTGTTACTATAGTCTTACAGCATAATTTGAAATCGGGTAATGCCTCCAGCTTTGTTCTCTTTGCTTAGGAATGCTTTGACTTTTAGGTTCTTTTTTGTTGTATATAAACATCAAAATTGTTTTTTCTAATTCTTTTAAAAAGGATGTTTGTAGTTCGAAAAATATTACATTGTTTTCATGCTTAGAACTTCCTTGAGCATTTCTTGTAGGGGCCGTTTAGTGGTGAAAAAATCCCTTAGCATTTCCTTATCTGGGAAAGACTTTCTTTCTTCTTCATTTATGAAGCTTAGTATAGCAGGATACAAAATTTGTTGTTGGCAGGTTTTCTCTTTAAGAAATTTAAAAATAGAATCCAAAAAATCTTATTATTTGTAAGGTTTCTGGTGAGCAGTCCATGGTTAGTCTGCTGGGACTCCTTCTATAGTTGATTTGATGCTTTTCTCTTGCTAATTTTAGCATTTCTTTCCCTTCACGTTGACTTTACATAGTAACTATATGTCTTGGTGAAGTTTGTCTTGCAATATATCCTGTTGGAGTTTTCTATTCCTCTTGTATCTAGATGCTCGGGATATTCAGATGAGACAAACACTGTTGTCTGTCTCTGGGCTGCAGTGTAGCTGAGTGCCATGAACAACAGCTGTCCCACAGCTTACTGCCGAAATATCTTCTGCACAGAATCTCCTCCCTTAGTCCAAATCACACAGCTCTTCTACTCTTCACCTCAGGTACAATGCTGCTCTGTGCAGAGGGGGAGGAAGCCCACCTTTTGTGTAAACCTAGGCCTTGCTGGAACACTCCTACTGGGGAAGCAGCTGCCCCTAATATCCCTAGAATGGCCATCCTCAGTATGTCTGCCAGACTCCCCTGGGTGCTGCTGTGGCTGTTCTCACAGCAGTGGGTAGGTAACGAGGAGAAATCCCACTCTCCACAGTCATGCCCAAGCACCAAGGCCAACACATTGCCAGTATCTCCACTGGAGGCAGTGTAGTCACCCTCAGCCCACGTGTGGGGAGCTCTTGTATATAGAAAATCATTCACTCTGTTTTCTTTTGTCTCAAGGGACAAAAAACTCAGTGGAGCTCTCTTGGGGTGCTGCACTCTCTCATTCCCTAGGAGCAGCACTCTGAGGGCTAGTCCACTAGGAACGCTGCAGCTCCACTGGGTCCAGCCAGCCCTGTGTGACTGCTGCAATCTGAGCAGGTGCCAAGGAATGTCTGTAGGGGCTCCAGTGATGTGGAGACACAAGGGCAAGGTTCCCTTGGCAAGACACAGTCCCCCAGTGGGTACTTCTAGTAGGGTACCCGCTACTGCCACTTGATGTAAGAGGTGAGAGCAAGTAACCTAGTACAAGCTGGTAGTTTGGTGTATTGGCCTCAAGAAGTTCCCAAATAGCAGCATATATGAGCATTTGGGTTCACAAGATCAGAGAAGCTGTCTCACAGTTGAGATACCAGCAGCCTTCTGCAGGCGCAGGGCGGGTAAAACACACGCTCAGCTACCCTTCTGAGCTACTACCATGTCCCTCTGAGTTCTGCCAGCCCCTTGGTTCCTTCTTTTTCTGTGCCCTGACTACTTCCCAAGAGTTTTCTACTAGGCTTAAGCGCTCTCCACTTGAGTCCATTTGAGTTATGATTATTCACCTGCAAATTTGATTCTTATTTCTGAGAACTGCTATCTGACATCTCTAGTCAGCTATTTTCTATGCATGCTCTGTTACAGGAAACGTTTCCTGTCCCTTTACACCAGGGTGTAAAGCATTATTCAAAGAAGCTACCTCAAAGCAGATGGAGAAAGACTCCTTTTCTCTGACTCCATATCACCCTTCAGCTATCAGTATGTTCCTTTGCTCCCATTTAAAGAAAAACTTTTTGCAAAAGTTTTCTATACTGTGTCCAATTCCTCTCCTCACATTTTCTTTTGAATTTAGTCCACTTAAACTTTTACCTTCATTGAAATTGCTCTTACCAACATCATCAGTGTTGTGAATTTAAGGTAAAATTTTCAGGCCTCATATTACTCGATTTAGCAGCAGTGTCTGACATGATTGGGCACACTTGAAATATTCTTTTGGTTTTGGCTTCTACATCATCACCACATTTCTTCTTGCTTTGCTGGTTGCTTCTGCTCAGCATCCTTTGCTGATCTCTTATCTTCCTGGCCTCTTAATACTGGGTGCTCCAGGGTCAGTTCTGGTCCTCTTCTCTTATCTACCTAAATTTCCTTGGTGATTCCATCTAGTTTCACAACATTAATTAACATCTATACATTCATAGCTTCCAAGTGTCTGTCTCTAGCCTGGATCTCTCCTCTGATTCATACAACCAATTCGGCATCTTTATTTGGACATCTCCAAACAGAACCTGTTCAAACAGAAAACCTGATAATCCCTCCTCAAACCTGCTAGCCCCTAAATCTTCTGCATTTCTGTTCATGTAAGCTCCATTTTTCCAGGTGCTCAGGCCAAAACCCTTTGAATGATTTTTGACTCCTCTTGTTCATACTTCACATTCAGGGCATATGCAAATTCTGTTGACTCTACTTTATCTAAACACCACCCACTTCTTAACATCTCTTTTGCTAAAGTGGTAGTCCAAGTGATGTGGTTTAAATGTCTCTCCCAAAGTTTATGTGTTGGAAATTTAATCCCCAATGCAAAAGTATTGAGAGGTGGGACCTTTAAGAGTTAAGTCATGAGAGTTTTGTTTTAATGAATGGGTTAATGTCATTACATCAGGAGTGAACTGGTTATTGTCAGAGTGGGTTTGTTACAAAAGTAAGTTTGGTTCCCTCTAGTTCCCCTTCACTCTTTCTTGTCCGTGAGATGCCTTTCACTATGTGAGAATGTGGCAAGTAGACCCTCATCAGATGTGAGCCGCTTAATCTTGGACTTCCTAGCCTCCAGAACTGTGAATGAAATAAATTTCTTTTCTTTGTAAATTACCTAGTCTGTGGTATTCTAACAGTATTCAACAAACTAAAATCCCAAGCCATTGCCATCTCCTGCTTGAATTAATAAAATAGCTTTTGATTCATCTGAGCTTTTCCCCTTCATCTCCCTTATCTATTCACAACACAAGAATTAGAAGATTCCTGTTTGTATGTAATTTAGATCACATAACTCCCCTATTTGCAACTTTTCAATGGTCCCATCTGACAGAATAAAAGCAAAAT
Organism: Sapajus apella; assembly: GCF_009761245.1. NCBI lineage: Eukaryota > Metazoa > Chordata > Mammalia > Primates > Cebidae > Sapajus > Sapajus apella. The sequence goes on along the minus strand of NW_022437033.1, from coordinate 6,470,375 downwards.
TCCTTTAAATGGTCTACATGAACCTATGTGCTCTGGCCCTATTATCTCTCTGTCCTTATATGCCACCACTTTGTCAGGCATGAAAATGTGTTCTTAAGATCTCTTGCTGCAGAGAGAAGAATTGACTGACAGCTTCAACTGCTGTGGTCAGAAATATATCACTAAATTCATGACAAGGCCATGCTTCCCATGGGCTTCTCTGAGTCAATGACTAAGCATGGCCAGGATACTTAATATAGGACAATTCATCGAATACTCAGGATTCCTCTGATGAAAGGATTTAGCTCATGGACTCCCCATTATCCTGTTCAGAACTTTTCTAGCACTGTGCTGCAATCTGAGACTTCATACGCAAACCTCTTTCAGAGGAATCAGACATGGATTATGGTCTGAGGCTTTCCCTACCTCTTCTGAATCCCCTTTCTTTGCCCTCACAAGTCTTTTTCCCATCAAATAAGCTATGAGCATCTTTCAAAACTTTGTAAAGTTATGACATATTTTTTCATGTTCTTGAAGACACTGACTTTAATTTGATATTTAACAGCTATTTCTCATAATGTGGGCAGTGAGTTCCAGAATTTGTTTTTTACACTGCAGCACATTAGCTATACTAAGTCAAAGTTATAAAGAGTTCATGTTAGGGCAAGAAATACCCCTACCATTTGACAGGTAACTCCATTAGACAAATGTTTCTAAAATACAAAATGGTTGCTTTCGCTTGTATATTTTTGTGAAACCTCTAATGAGCAGAACCTCAATTTAGCAATATAAGGTTGAAGAATTACTGTGTTCATAACTGCAAGTGAAATGTCAGTGTTGAAACAGATGTCAAATTTTATTCAATTTTCTAAATTAAAATACATAAATTTGACTCTTTTGAAACTTTAAAGAACTGTTTGATAAAAACAACCACTGAGGGATGTGAAATTTTATCAAATGACATCATTAAACATCTAAGACTATTTGAAGATGTTTGAAAAAAATGTTTTCTATTGAGAAATAAAGATTATTAACTGGCTGAGGACCCACTCATTGACTTTCTCCTGGGAAAACATTTTGTTATTAAGGATTTTGAATGATTGTTACATATTATTAGTGAGTCAAGGCACTGATAGCTTTGGTGTCTGGTAAGGGCCTGCTCTCTGGCTCTATATGGTGTCCTTTCCCTGTGTGTTCACATGGTAGAGGGGACATGGGAGTTCTCTGAGGTTTTCTTTCATAAGGGCATTAATCCCGTTCATGACGACTCTAGTCTCAGGATCTAATCACCTTCCAAAGATCACATCTCCTAATAACATCCCTTTGAGGTTAGAATTTCAACATACGAAATTCAGGAGACACAAATATCTATACCGTCATGCCAGTCTTGCTTCTAAAGCAGGTTATTGTGAAGACAGACATTGGAAAAGGTAACTGCAATAATGGCAATTGGCTATTTGACATTTTTTAGGAATATTAACCATGCTGAAGAATTCACAGACTTGTTACATTTTGCAGAATAAGATTTGGAGGAATAAGTATGAGCAAACGTGAGGACTAAAATACATTCCTTGCTACACCTTCCTCCATCCTCTCTCCTCAGCAGTGGTTCATGGCCTAAACGTGAAGTGTTCATTAAATTTGTTCATAGTACATTACTTTCAGCTCTCCTATTTTTCACCTGTAACTGTCCACTATGTATTCTCGTCACTTCTGTTAAAAAGTACCAAAGTGAAGGTGTCAAAAACGCTACAATGCCCTTAAAGTAATTGGAATTTTTGTTCTGAATTGGAAACATAAGAGACATATTAAATGGAACATGCCAAAATGCTAAGGCAGCATGAGGGAGACCATCTGTCTCAATATTTTTCTAGTTAATTTTAAGTGAGCAAAAGATTAAAAATATGTTTTCCTAGTCCTTGCATCTTCACAGAGGAAATCTATTAAAGCAGGAGCTTTGCCATTTGCCATTCCCTTATCTGTCTCCCTGAGTTACCAGAATTTAAATGAAGTGATGAAGCATCTAGGAAGGGGCGGGGTGGGGGGGGTTGGAGGAGGGAGACTGTTAAAAAGTGATAGAGTTCTTTGCTGACTGTATTAGTTTCCTATTGCTGCTGTAACAAATTACCACAAACACAGTGGCTTAACCAACACAAATTTATACTGCAGTTCTGTAGGGTAGAAATATAAAATGGGTCTTACCAGGCTAAATTTAAGGTATCCACAGTGCTATATATATTTTTAAAGGCTCTAGTCTTGAAGTTCTCTGGTAGATTAAAAAATAATTGTTTCCTTACCTTTTGCAGCTTCTAAAAACACCCCCACATTCTTCAGCTTGTGGTTTCTTCCTCCATCTTCAAAGCCAGCAATGTTGCATCTGTCTGACAGAAAGGACATTGTTTAAGTACATAATGGGCAACAAGTAAAACCAGAATATAATTTGTTAGATGAAAATTAACAATAGTGCTAATCTCTTACATTTATTAAGTTTAGCACAACTTAAATTTCACAGTCCCATTTCAAAAGTGAATGGCTGGTTCAGTATTCATTTTTTTAGCTTATTTTTTATTTTAGTAGTTTTTGGGAAACAACTGGTTTTTGGTTACATGGAGAAGTTCTTTAGTGGTAATTTCTGAGATTTTGATGCATGTATCACCTGAGCAGTGTACACTGTACCTAAAGTATATTTTACCCCTTACCCCCATCCTACCCTTCCTCACGAGTCCTCAAAGTTTGTTATATCATTCTTGTGCCTTTGCATCTTCATAACTTAGCTCCCACTTATATGTGAGAACATATGATGTTTGATTTTCCATTCCTGAGTTACTTCACTTAGAGTAATGGTCTCCAGCTCCACCCAGGTTGCTGCCAATGCCATTATTTTGTTCCTTTTTATGGCTGAGTAGTATTCCATGGTGTATACATACCATATTTTCTTTATCCACTTGTTGGTTCATGGGCATTTAGGCTGGTTTCATATTTTTGCAATTGTGAATTATACTATGATAAACGTATGTCTGCAAGTGTCTTTTTCATATAATGACTTCTTTAATCTGGGTAGATACCAAGTAGTGGGACTGCTAGATCAAATGGTAGATCTACTTTTTGTTCTTTAAGAAATCTCTATACTGTTTTCCATAGTGGTTGTACTGGTTTACATTCCCACCAGCAGTGTAAGAGTGCTCCCTTTTCAACAAACCCACATCAACATCTATTGTTTTCTTATTTTTTAATTACGGCCATTCTTACCATAAAATAATGGCATCAGCAGCAATCTGGATGGAGTTGTAGACCATTGGGTTAATTCAAAACCTTGTCTTTGAGCTCTTAAGTTCTTTCTTCTCTTTATTCTAGTCTATTCTTGAAATTTTCCACTGCATTTTGTATTTCTGTAAGTGTTTCTTTCATTTCCAGAAGTTGTGATTGTTTTTCCCTATAATAGCGATTTTTCTAAGATTTTTTCAATCCATATTTGGTATTGTTTTTAAAACTTATTTAACTTTTTTTTTTTTTTTTTTTTTTTTTTTTTTTTTTTTTTTTTTTTTT
>NW_022437033.1:6137412-6466750 GCF_009761245.1 Sapajus apella | reverse complement strand
TTTTTTTTTTTTTTTTTTTTGCTTTTCTCTGGCATCTCCTTGAATAGCTTAATAATCAACCTTCTGATTTCTTCATCTGGCTATTGAGAGATTTCTTCTTGTTGTGGATCCAGTGTTGGGTGGCTGGTGTGATCTTTGGGGGATGTTATAGAACCCTGTTTTGTCATATCAGAATTACTTTTCTAGCTCCTTCTCATTAGAGTAGACTATTTCAGTGTAGAGGTCTGAAACTCAAGGCTTTCTGTTCAGATTCTCTTATCCCACAGGGTGCTTCCTTGATGTGCTGCTCTCCTCCTTTTCCTAGAGATGGGGCTTCCTGAGAGCCAGACTGCAGTGATTGTTATTGTTCTTCTGGGTCTGGCCACCCAACGGAGCTACCAGGCTCTGGGCTTGTGCTGGGAAATGTCTGCAAAGAGTCCTGTGACCTGATCCATCTCTAGGTCTTCTAGCCCTGGATACCAGCACCTGCTTTGGTGGAGGCAGCAGGGAAGTGAAGTAGAACTATGTGAGAGACCTTAGTTGTAGATATGTTTAGTGTGCTGGCTTTCTTGAATGCTGGTTACGCTAGCAGTGAAGTTGTCGTGTGGACATACTGAGGACCTCTGGTTAGCCAGGATGTTGTAAGCAGTGGAATTAGCTGTTGTCTCTCCTTGGAATCAATAATAATTTGTCATGAGATGGTATAATGGCCTGAGTTTGTTCACAGCAGAAGGTGCCACTTTGAAGAGAGCACCAGCTGTAGTAGTAGTAGGAGTTCTAGGCTTGTCCTAAGTTGGCCAGGGTAAGTATTCTGGTTTCTCAGGCAATGGGTGGGGCCATAAAGCTCTCCCAAGAGTTTCTATCTTTTGTCATTGGCTACCGGGGTGGGTAGAAAAATACCATCATATAGGAGCAGGGTTAGGCAGGTCTGGGCTCAACCTCTCCTTGAGGGGGCTTGCTGTATGGTCTCTGTGAGGGTTGGGGGTGGTTCTCAGACCAGTGGGGTTATGTTCCAGAGGGGACCTCTGCTGTGTCATATAGTTTGCCAGGGAAGTGGGGGATAGCTGAGAGTCCTCATCCAGCTCCCAGGCAGTTGACAAGGCCCTCCCACAGTGCCCCCTTACCCTCAGTTTGCATCAGGCCATGAGCTGCCCACTGAGAAAGCAAGCATAATTTCACTCCTCCCTGTCTGCCCACTCCTTGGGCTGTGGCTCCTGTCCTGCTGTGCTGGAATCTGCAGCAGTTCCCACTCATCCCCGGGACTCCACTCAAGAGAATTCATGCCCAGTCCAAAACACTACCAACTTCCGCTGGAAACTTCCTTCACCAGCTACCCCTCTCCAGTTTTTCTGGGTACCTTCCCTGAGGGACCCTATGAGATACAGTCAGAGATGGCTTTCATAAGCTAGAGCTGGACACTGGGAGTGTCTGCAAGGCACTTTCCACTGCTACTTCTGCTTTTATGTTTTGCACCACTCCCTGAGTCCATTTCAGCTCTAGATAAGGTTAAATCTTCTTGTGATCTGGATTTTCAGATTCCTCAGTGAGGGTGTATGTTCAGAGGCAAGTTTTCCTTCTCTCACACTTTGGGAAATTATAATTTTTAGCCTGTCCTGCAGAATTTGCAGCAGCATGCTGCTGCTTTCAAAGGATATGTGAATTTTTTCGGTATTCCTGGTGTGTTCCTGTGGTGGATTTTGGAGCAAAAGATCACGGTGTGAGTCTCCACATGCTGTTTTGTCTGTCCAAGTGGGAGCTGCACATTAGCCCTGTTTCCTATATGCCATCTGCATTTATTTTTAAGAAGAACATTTTCCCCCGCAACTTGTTTACCTCTATAAGATTGATGGTTGCTTATGTGTTAGGTCAAATATGCAATTGGTGAGTAGGCAAAACTTCTTTGTTATGACAAAAGGAACACATGTTTATTGCAGAAATTTTTGGAAAATATATATAAGCAAAAGAAAAATGATAAAAGTCATCTGCAATCTCACAATGGAAAGTGAATCGCCGGTAACATTTTGGTGCATATTCTTCCAGCATTTTCTCTATGCAAATATACAGAAAATAGAATATATATAGTATTTTAAAACGTGTTCAAATCTCTTTAACACCTGGAGATTGTTTCACGTCATGCCATTATATATTTCTGGCATTTTAAACCAATGACTTGGTAGTATTCCATTATTTGAATGTGCCAAAATGTAACTATTTTCTCAGTGACAGGCATTTACATTTCTTTGGATTTTTCCCTATTAAAAACAATTCTGTGTTGTGCAAATATCTTATTATTTTCATAAAGGTAAACTTCTAAAAGAGGAAGCCCCAAGGTGAAAGATCATATATGATTTAAAGACTGTTAATACATCTTGCCAACCTTTTGTGGTGTAACACCTAAAATTAGGGACTGAAGGTAAAATCAGGAGGGCTTCAGATGGCCTAACTGAAAGTTCCCTTCCCTACTCTCCTTCTCCAGATAAGGTTCCCTTCAAACAATTCCTCTTATTACCAGGAACAAGTGCATTTCCTGCTTATCCCTGAGTAAGTAGTTTCAGTTCTTTTCCAGCCTACAGCTGGCAAACAAGATAATCACACGCTCCCATAAGAACCAGGCACATTTCACTCTTTAGATACTATAAATCCTGCCTCCCACATTGACTGTATGTTCACTCTCTTCACAAGTGCAACCCCTGTTTGGCCCAGCATGGTGTGTAGTATCTTCCTCCACTGGATTGTGACTGACAAATTGATACTGATCTCACCTGTGCAGTATCAGGTGTCATATGTTTGGCCGTCTCCATAACCCTAGGGTATGGCTCCCTCCCTCATCAGTGAGGTGAAGAACAGGCAATTAAAACACTTCAGAAAAATTAAATTCACTTTATGGTGGTGGTTCTAAGCATTTGGAATCGGGAATCCTACACAAATCTTATGAAAATTCAGCATTCTAATTCCAAAAAAATGAGCTGGTGTTCAAACATACACATTTTGCATGCAATTTCAGATTATTTAAGGGATCCTCTGAAGCACCCAGAATGACTCAAAAATTTGTGAATTTTTGTTAAAAAATATGTTTTTACTGGCTCAATTATAAAATTCATCACTTTGGTTCCCTTGCCATGTAAAATGTGCTTCCAGTAGCTTACATTTCAAGACATTTTTATAACAATGTTACTACATATATTACCATATAGATGGACTCAATGTTAAATATGTGAGCAGAACAAATGTCTTGCAGATTCTGTTATACACTAAAATAAATAAAAAAAAAAAGAGTGGTTTGTTTGTTTTGTTTTTTTTGGAAAACAGCGCTGGGAAAAAGAGGGCTAAATGTGCTACAATTTCTTGTGTCTGCTTCACATCGGGCCCCAGGCCAGGCACTGCATGTGTGGTGGCTCCTTTAATCTTGCAAGGTTATGAGAATGATGAGTGTAGACCGCTGCCACACAGTAGGCGTTCCATTAATTGAGAAGCAATGAGGTACAATAGAATTTGGATTTTGACAATAGAATGACCTGAACTTGAGTCTCAATTAATCTACAGCATAATCTTAGTTTACTTAACCTCTCTGTAAAAATTAAAAACAATAATACTTATCTTGTATGATTTATGGGTATTAATAGTGAATGCTGATACATATGTATATATTCATATTTATTTTACCTTTAGTATCTAGCACTGCCATACATTACTAAAGTTTTAATATTACCACTTCTCTTTGCAGAAGTGGAAACAGGTCTAGAGAGAGAACTTTCCAGAATGTTGCACAGACAGTAACTTATCATGGTCATAGACTTGATATCAGGGTCTGAGTCAATTGAAAGATAATCATAAACAGATTATAATTAGATTAATTTTCAGAATGTGTATGGTTTTCTGAAATTTCTATCAGCATAAAATCTGTCAAAAAATAAAAGCTCTTATAGGGGATACATTTTCAAATTTTTTAATGTTTATATATGTTTAAAGGGTACAAGTGCAGATTGCTTACACGAATATATTGCATAATGGTGAAGTCTGGGGTTTTAGTGTAGCCATCACCTGAATGCTGAACATACCTAATAGGTGATTTTTCAACCCTTACCCCCTCCATTTTAAGTATCTAATGTCTATTATTCCATTTTGTATATTCATGTATACCCATTGTTTAGCTCTTACTTATAAGTGAGAACATGGGATATTTGACTTTCTGAGTTACCTCACTTAAGATAATGGCCTCCAGTTCCATCCATGTTGCTGCAAAAGACATGATTTCATTGTTTCATAACTGAATAGTGTTCTATTGCGTATATACCGTATTTTCTTTCTTTAATCCTCCATTGATAGTTTGTTTCCATCACTTTTCCATTGTGAATAGTGCTGTGATAAACATCAGAGTGCAGGTATCTTTTTGATATAATAATTCCTTTTGTTTGGGGTAGATACCCAGTAATGTGATTCCTGGATCAAATGGTAGTGCTGTTTTTAGTTCTTTCAGAAATCTCCATACTGTTCTCAATAGAGGTTATAGTAATTTACATTCCTGCCAGTAGTCTGTAAGTGTTCCCATTCCTTCACATACTCAACAACATCTGTGTTTTGTTTTTTTTTTTTTGACTTTTTAATAATAGCCCTACTGATGGTGTAGAACGATACCTCATTTTGGTTTTAATTTGAATTTCTCTGATGATTTGTGATATTGAGCATGTTTTCATAAATGTGTTGGCCATTCGCATGCCTTATTTTGAAAAAAATGTTATTCTTATCCTTTGCCCACTTTTTAATGGGACTGTTTGCTTTTTTGTTACTGTTGAATTATTTGAATTTATTGTAGATTCTGAATATTAGCTATTTGTCAGATGCAACATTTGCAAACATTTGTAGCTTCTCTGTTGTGGTTTTTTCATTGTTGTTCTTGCTGTGCAGAAGCTTTTTAGTCTTTAGTTAAAATAAATCCCATCTGTCTATTTTTGGTTTCATTATTTTTGTTTTTGATGACTTGGTTATTCTTTTCCTAGGCCAATGTCCAAAAGAATTTTTCCTAGATTTTCTTCTAGTATTTTTCTAGTTTGAGGTTTTACATTTAGGTCTTTATCTTGAGTTAATTCTCGTATATGGTGAGATGTATGGATCCAGTTTCATTTTTTCTACATATGACTACCCAATTTTTCCAGCACAATTTATTAGATACACTTCCCCAGCATATATTTTTGTTTACTTTGTTGAAGATCATTTGGTTGTGTGTAGGTGGCTTTATTTCTGGGTTCTCTCTTCTGTTCCATTGATGTATGTGTCTATTTTTATACCAGTACCATGTTGTTTTGGTTACTATAGCTAGAATTGTAGGATAATTTGAAGTTAGGTAATGTTATGTCTCCAGCTTTGTTCTTTCTGCTTAGGACTGCTTTGCTATTAAGTCTCTGTTTTGGTTTCATAAGACCTTTAGGATGTTTTTTTTCTAATTCTGTAAAAAATGACATTGGTAATTTGATAAGAATTTCATTGAATCTGTGGATTTTCTTGGTCAGTGTGGTCATGTTAATGATATTAATTCTTCCCTTCCAATTGTATAGGATGTTTTCCTGTTTGTACATGTCATCTGTGATTGCTTTTTATCAGTGTTTTGTAGTTCTCTCTATGCAGAAAGTGTATTAGGCCACACTTGCATTGCTATAAAGAAGTATTGATGCTGCGTAATTTATAAAGAAAAGAGGTTTGACTCACGGTTCTGCAGGTTTTATAGGAAGCATGGTGCTGGCATCTGCTCATCTTCTAGGGAGGCCTCAGGAAGCTTACAATCATGGTGGAAGTCAAAGGGGGAACAGAAACGAGAGAGTGGAAGGGAGGTGCCACACATTTTTAAATCTCACAAAAACTCACTGTTATGAAGACAGCAGCAAACCATGAGGGGTTTGCCCCATGACCCAAACAACTCCCACCAGTTCCCACCTCCTGCTTTAGGAAGTACAACTCAACATGAGATTTGGGAGGGGACAAATATCCAAACTATATCATTCTGCACTTGGCCCATCCCAAATCTCATGTCCTTCTCACATTGCAAAATGCAATTATACCTTCTTAACAGTCCCCCAAAGTCTTAACTCATTCCACCATTACCTCAAAAGTCCAAAGTCTGATCTGAGACAAGGCAAATACCTTCCACCTATGAAACTAAAAAAAAAAAAAAGAAAGGTATTTTCAAGAGACAGTGGGTGAATAGGCATTGGGTAAACATTGCCACTCCAAAGTGGAAAACTGGCCAGAAGAAAGGGGCTACAGGCCTCATGCAGGTTTCAAACAAAGCAGGGCAGTTATTAAATCTTAAAGTTCAAAAATAATCTACTTTGACTCCATGTCCCACATCCAGGGCACACTGGTGCAAGGGGCTCCCAGGACCTTGGGCAACTCTGCCCTTGTTGCTTTGTAGGTTTCAGCCCCTGAGGCAGCTTTCAAGGCCTGGAGTTGACTGACTGTGGCTTTTTCATGCTGAGGGTGCATGTTGACAGGGGGCCATACCATTCTGGAATATGGAAGGCAGTGTATCCCTTCTCATAGCTCTACTAGGCAGTGCCCCATTGGGGACTCTGGGTGGGAGCTCCAACCCCACAGTTCTCATTGCTACTGACATAGTAGGAATTCTCTGTGGGGGCTCTACCGTCAGGCTTCTGCTTGAGCACCCAGAATTTTCCATAGTTTCTGAAATCTAGACAGGGGCCGCCAAGTGTTGAGTGTGACATTCTGTGCACCTAAAAGCTTAACACCATGTGGAAGCTGCCAAGACTTACGCTTGCTTTCTCGAAAGTAGCAGCCTGAGCTTTATCTGGGCCCCTCTTGCCGCAGCTGGAGCAGCTGGGATGCTGGGAGCACTCTCTCAAGGCTATTTAGAGCACCAGGGCCTTGGGCCTGTGATGGAAGGGGCTTCCAGGAGGGACTGTAAAAAGCCTTCAAAGCCTCTTCTCCATGGTCTTTGATATCAGCAGTTAGCTCTCTTTCATGTATGCAAATATCTCCAGAAAGTGGTTGCTCTACAGCTCGCTTGAATTCCTCTCCCAAATAGCTTTTCTTTGTTTGCTATGTGGCCAGCCTGCAAATTTTCCAAATTTTTACACTCTGTTTCCTGTTTAAATATAAGTTCCGACTTTAATTCCTTCGTTCCTGCATCTGAACATAGGCTGTTAGAAGCAAAATCTTGAACACTTTGCTGCTCAGATATTTCTTCTGCCAGATACCCTACGGGTCAACACTCTCAAGCTCAAACTTCCACAGACCTCTAAGGCATGAACAGAATGTAGCCAAGCTCTTTGCTAAAGCATAACATACCTGACCTGTGCTCCAGTTCCCACTAAGTTTCTCATTTTCATTTGAGATCTCAGCAGCCTGGACTGCACTGTCCATATCACTATCAGCGTTTTGGTCACATCCATTTAACCAGTCTGTAAGAAGTTTCAAATTTTCCCTTATCTTCCTGTCTTCTGAGCCCCTCAAACTCTTATAATCTCTGCTTGTTACCTGGTTCCAAAGCTGTCTCCACATTTTCAGTTACCTTTATCGCAATGCCACAGTCCTCAGTACCAATTTTCTGTGTTAGACCATTCTTGCGTTGCTATAAAGAAATACCTAAATCTAGGTAACTTAGAAAGAAAAGAGGCTTAATTGGCTCATGGTTCTGCAGGCTTTAAAGGGTGCATGATGCTGGTATCTCATTGACTTCAAGGAGGCCTATAGTCATGGCGGAATGTGAAGGGGAAGTAGGCTTGTCACATGCTGAAAGCAGGAGCAGGATGGGGGAGGTACCACACAGTTTTAAAAGGTTATGTCTTAAGAGAACCGGCTCACTATTAAGACAAGCACCAACCATGAGGGATTTTCCCCGTGACCCAAATACCTTCCACCAGGCCCCACCTCGAGTACTAGGGATTACAATTCAACATTGAGATTTGGGCTGGGAAAAATATCCAAACTATATCAGAAGGGATACCACATTTGACAAAAAATAGAGGATCTGCTATAGCTGTAACAGTTTAAGAATGCTCAGGGAGCAGAGGCTCACCGGGAAATCATTTAGAAAATCTAAGTTGATGATTCATTCTCTGAGCTTCTGCCATGGTATTATCCCTTAGTGGGTTCCTCTGGAGTGATACAACTGCATGCTTAAGCGTATCTGCTATATTTCAGACCCTGAGATTTTGCATACATTTTCTAATTTAAGCCCTACATCTAAAGAAGTGTACTTAATTCCATTTCATATGATGAAATTGAAAGTCTGAGAGGTTACAGTTACCTACTAGGAGGTAGCAGAGGCTGGAATGCAATCAATGACTGGCTGACTACTCTTACCTAAATTAGCTGAGGAATAAAATTACTACAATTATATATTAATAACTATTGCAGTGACCAAATATTGAGGGTTTACTGTGTGCTAGGCACTCTGCATAAGATATTTCATTTAATCCCCACCAGGCAGAAGACATAGATAATGCTATTACCCCTATAATGAAGCAGGAACAGAGGTTCAAAAGAGGCAAAGCGACTTGGTCAGTCTAGACCACACAGGGAGCTGAACTAGTTTTCATGCTTTCATTTCTTATACCAATAATTAAGTATAGATAAGACCATAAATTATTGAGCTTGAATAGGAAGAAAACTTATCACACAATAATATCAAAAATAGTTTTCTATTGCACCAGTGATCTTATTTAAAGCAATGTAACTTTCGTATCCTACCTGAAGTAAATGTATGTAATAAATAAAATCAAGGACAATTTACTATCTTAATCATTTTTGCTAGAAAGTGTTATAGAAATAACTGGCTATGAACATTTTTGTTAATTTTTATCTTTTAGAATGTATATTTTATATGTAAAATAAGATATGTATTTCCTATATGATTTATTGACACATAAAAATATGGGATAGAATGATTTAAATTTTCTGAGAATTTCTTCTAATGGGAGTAGAAATCACAGATTGTCAGAAATGAAGAGATGAGTAAACTTAGGTTCATGGAGTGATGTCTAATCCTTTTTTGTAGATACAACTCACTTTTTTTTTTCTCTGCACAAGGTAAAGTATTACCTAGATATGGCTTCTCCAACTTTTTTTTTTCTTCCACAAATAATGAGCTTGTAGGTAACAGGCAGAAGATTCCAGGTGAGAAAGATTCAAGAGTTCTAGCATTCATGAGTGAATCCACCCTAAGTTTGTGGAGCTTGCATGATGCTCAGTTTGGAAAGTTAAAATTGGAATGCTTTTTACTGCAAACAATAGTTATAAATATTGTTTCAAATAGTAGGCTGTAAGATTTACAATAAAGACCTCTAACAGTTATAAATTGAAAATACTTACTTTGTGCAATCTGAAATATCTCTTCTCCGAAAGATTCAAATGTTATATGGCAAACCAAGTAGTTTCTCACTTTTGCTGCCCTGCATAAATTCAGCTGGTGAGTTCTATGATACCTTTTTGGTCTCTTGGATGAATGAATCATGAAGATGGTGAATTCATGGGTAACAAATGCTGAGTCTCTTTCTGATGCGTGCTTACATAAAATTAGCCCACCTCTTTTGAATATGAGACTTTTTGGCTGAGGGTGAATAGAACTGGGTAATTTATGGTAAAGTTGGACATTTGCTCTCACTTTCGGTAAACCAGTCTTTTTGCATCAGTCATATACCAAGAGATACTCCTGATATCTTCAGCAGCAGAAAGCCTGAAAAACAAGATAACTATTTATTGATGAGTGGAAAATGAGGCTGGGTATCTATATAGTTAAATAGTTTGTGGGCATTTACAAAGCAACCTATAGATTCAATGCAATCAAAATACCAATGTCATTTTCCACAGAGTTAGAAAAAGCAATTCTAAAATTTATATAGTACCAGAAAAGAGCCTGAATAGGCAAAACAACCCTAAGCAAAAAGAACAAAGCTGGAAACCTAACATTACGTGACCTCAAGTTATACTACAAAGCTGCAGTCATGAAAATATCATCCTACTCGTTCTAAAACTATTGGTTCTAAACATGGTACTAAAAATAGATACATAGATCAATGAGATAGAATAGAGAATCCAGAAACAAAGCTACATATCTATAGCCAACTGATCTTTGACAAAACCAACAAAAACATACACTGGGAAGAGAATCCCCTTTTCAGTAAGTGGTGCTGAGAATATTGGATAGCTATAATACAGAAGAATCAAACTGGATCCTTCTTTCTCACTGTATACAAAAATCAACTGATGATGGGTCAAAGACTTAAATGTAAGACCTGAAACTATAAAAAATACTAGGAGAAAACCTAGGGAAAAACTCTTCCGGAATTGGTCTAGGCAAATAATTTATGACTGAGACTTCAAAAACAAACACAGTGAAAACAAAAATAGACAAGTGGGACTAACAAACTAAAAAGCACATCAGCAGAAATGATCAACAGACTGAACAGCCAGCAGAATGGGAGAAAATGCTTTCAATCTGACAGGGGACTGATATCCAGAACGTACAAGAAACCCAGACTCAACAACAACAACAAACAAATAACCCCGTTAAAAAGTGGGCAAAGGACATGAACCAGACATTTTTCAAAACAAGGCATGTAAATGGCCAACAAGCATACAAAAAAAAGATTCAACATCACCAATTGTCAAGGAAATGCAAATTAAAAAAGCAATGAGATATCATCTAACACCAGTCATAATGTCTGTTATTAAAAAGACAACATGTAATACATGTTGGCAATAATTCAGAGAAAAGAGAATGCTTATATACTGTCGGTGGACATGTAAATTAGTACAGCCTTTATGGAAAACAGTATGGAGATTTCTCAAATAACAAAAAATAGCACTGCCATTTGATCCAGCAATACCACCGTTGGGTATCTACCCAAGGGAAAAGAATTCATAACATCAAAAAGAAGATATCTGCACTTGTATGTTTATCACAGTAGTATTCACAGTGGCAAGACATGGAATCAATGAAAGTACCCATATAAAGATGACTGGATAAAGAAAATGTGATATGTATATATGCAGTGAAATAATAGCCATAAAACAGAATGAAATTCTGTCTTTTTCAGCCAACAGAGGACTGGATAAAGAATATGTGATATATACACACCACAGAATAATATTCAGCCATGAAACAGAATGAAGTCATGTCTTGTGCAGCAACATGAATGGAACTGGAGGCCATTATCTTAAGTGAAATAACTCAAAAATTCAAATATCACATGTTCTCATTTACACATCTGAGCTAAATAATGTGTACACATGGATATACCGTGTGGAATAATAGACAATGAAGACTTGGAAGGGTGGGAGGGCGGAAAGGGAGTGAGGGATGAGATATCACTTAACGGATAAAATATTTAGTATTTGGCTGATGGTTACACTAAAAACCCAGACTTCACCACTATGTTACGTGGATATGTTTCCAAGTAACAAAACTGCACTTGTATCCCTTAAATGTATAAAAGAAAAAAAATTAAATACATAATATATGAGCATTTAAAACACTTTATCTTGAGCGATGAAGTAGGAAACTATTCAAGCTTGTGTATTACTCCCCTCAGTCATCTGCTCCAGGTCTAAGTCTCCTTTGCTTATTAAGTTCCTGACCCAACAGGTAGCCAGCAAAAAAGTCTCAGCCAAGATAAAAGATTAGTTAAGCTAGTTTTACTTTCATATTGAAACTTGACCCTATATTGTATTCTTTTCTAGACTATTCTTTGAGCTGCCATGTAAATATAACTAAGATATTCCCCAAACATATGGCTCCTGCTCGAGAGTTTCATTGCTAATGATTTCCTTATTACCTAGCCATGGTTTGTGACAATTTGAACAAATTAGAAGGCAATTTTTTTTTAAATAAATTTTTAATTAAAATGAATATATGCTTATTATCAAAACTTTGGAAATACAAATATATACAAATGACATGGATAATAGATAATTTTATAATCCAGAAAAACTGTTACGATGCTGGTGCATTTTCATGCAGTCTTTTACGTGTGTGTGTGTGTGTGTGTGTGTACATTCTTCACACATTTGGGATAATAATCCATACACAGTATTATTACTCCTTTTCACCTAACTTTGTAACATATGTATTTCATTGTGTCATAAATGAGCACATTATAATTATTTCCCTGTTACTGAACATTTATATTGTTTCTAATCTTTCATTATTAATATATATGTTGCATAGAAATTATAATTATTCATCTAATCATTGTTCTCTTTGTGATTACTTTAAGATAGGGTCCTAGAGTTGTAATTATTGAATCAAAAGGTACAGCGATTTTTAAAATAAGTGCTTCGGATAAATATCGCCCAGAAATTCTGCTGTTGTGCTTTGTACACCCACCAGCAGTATATGAATGTAATTATTTCTTTCTCCCGTAATTACCATATAGCAGCACTATCTATTTGAAATATAATGGAAGTGACATCTATAATTTAAAATGACATTAACCATAAAAAAGTCAAAAGAAATAGATGAATTAATTTTATGTAGTATTGGTTTTAACCCAATATATGTAAAATGTTATCTTTTCAACATTTAATTTATATAAAATTATTAATTAGCTGTTTTATTTTCTTTACTAAGTTTGGAGATTCTGGTGTGTATTTTATACTTTACAACACATCTGAGTTTGGACGAGCTACATTTTAAGTGGCTACTAGTTACCCTTTTTGATAGCACAGCCGTAAAGTATTTCATTAAAAAATTATTACCAACTTGATAAGTGGGAAAATGGCAGTTCTACTTGATTGAAATTGCAGTTCCAATTACTAACAAAGCTGAATATTTCCTCACATGCTGTATCTTGGAGAATGTAAATGAATCTCATTTTACATGAGCTATCAGTCTTTAGGATATTAACACTTTTATGTGTAGTCCTAGAAAACATTCTTCTCTTCTGATGGTTTTCCCAGTTTTTAATACTAAATTTTAAAGTTTCTATGTAATTGAATTCATGTTATGTTTCTTTGTGATGGCTTTCATTGCTCATATGCTTAGGAAGCCCTTTCCCATTTAAAGACTGCTAAATATTTACTTACTTTTAATAGTTTTAGGATTTTTTCAAGCTTAGCTCTTTTACCCATCCAGATTTTATTTTGGCTTATGTCGTAAGGATAAAAATGTTTTGTTTGTTCCAAAATAGCTAATTTCCACAGTACCGTTTATTGAGTAATTCATCTCTTCCTCTTTGATTTAATTCCTTCACAATGTGTTAAGATTATGCATATATTCACGCCCATTCCAGATTTTTTCAATATTTTCCCTTGAATTTTAAATTTCTATTATTAATCTGCTATTTTAATTACAATAGCTTTACACAGAGGACTATCGAATAGGAAAGTGAAGAGTCAATGTTTGTTGGTTTCAGTGAAGTCAAGTAATTGTTATGGTGGGGATTTTTGAGCAAACTGAAAAGTTAACTTCTCTACATTAGCAATACACAAAAGCAATACATTTTAAAAAGTTATGCTATTAGGCTTTCAATCAAGGATAAATGACTCTTAAATATATATATTTACTGTATACATTTTTCTACCTCTGAACTCTGTGAAAATGTCCTAAGTTACAGCACATATTCCTGTTAAATCTTTTCTGATCAGAAGTTTCCCAATATTCCTTTGGCCTGCACCTCTGCCTGCAAATCCCCTTCCTTGAGCTTCTGAGTTTGCAGTTTCTCCGGAACCACTGATGCCTTTTCATTTCACTGACTATGTCCTTTGTTTATTCGAAGGCTGTTTTTTCCTGCTACAGCAGTCATCAGTGCTTCCTGAGCCTTCTCAAAACGTGAATCAATTTAACTCAATTCGAAAGGGATAATGTGGCAGTGGTATATATCCACCCACCCTGTATTTCTCTGCTCAGCAAATGGGCCTGATCAGATGATAGAAAATTATGGCTGCTGGTCTGCATTTAGCTTATCAAGTCCATCCTGTCCCTGCTCCTCGGCTACTCTCTGCCCCGTTGCTTCTCCCTTTCTTCTCTGCTCCCCCTCACAACCTCTGCCTGAGCTCCTTAACAATTCTATCACCACAAGATAGGATTAACAAATCCTTTGGCTTCTGTTAAGGCAATCAAGCAATCTACTGCTGACAATTTTTTTTTTCATAAGTATAAAGTCTTTTTAAACTTTAATGATTTTGAACAGTTATACAGCAATATTTTTTACAGTGGCCTTGTTAAATTCTACTTTTCCTCAGCTCTGGGACTCGTATGTGACAGTTGGTTCCACTCACTGAGTAGTTTATCTTGGAAAAATGTACCCTATGCCAACTTGGTACAAGAGGTAGTGAATTCAAAAAGTCATATTAATTGAAAATAATCCATGTGAATATACATAGAAACATATTATACAATAGCTTCTTGCTAGGTTTGCATTGACATTTTGTGAGAAAACTGTTTTATAAAAGAAGTATGATTTTGTTGCATATTTATTGTAATTCCTTACATAGGTTTAGCATTTTGTTGACCATTTATTCTATTGAACAAGGATCTATAATGGTCTAGGAGTTTAGTTCGGCAGTGGGAGATACATTATTTTGGAAAAAGTGTGTAATCTGGGAGATTTTATCACTGCCATCCAAAAGTATTATCTCTGCTTGAGTGTGAATACACATGTCTACAAACCCACAGAGAATCCAAATCTAAAACTAAGGGCGAGGTGATATTTTGGCATATTTGTAACAAAACACTAACACTTTCTTCACTTTTTAAAAATTACTCTGTTAATTTGCTAAATACTAAAATTGGTGTGACATAGTACCCATTTGATTTAAAACAACTGGTCTTGACCTTTCCACCCTGAATGGTACCTGTTTAAAAATTAAACCAGTGATTGGTTGTAAGGTTGGCATATTTATGCTTTTTACACCAAGTTCCTAGTATCAGAGTCCCTTAGGTCTTTAGTAGAACTGGATGTTAAATACTGCATCAAGGCAACTTGAGAATAAGAAAATACCTTTTACTGTAGCCCACAGTTCAGGCAGGAAATAAATTACAAAGCATCCTCTATATTCTCCATGCAAAGGAAACTGATCATTTTTCATTTTATACATCATTTACACCATGATGTAGTGATTCCACTAGACTATAAAAATAACAAATGAGATAGAACTACTCCTTTGCTAGTTCTAAATGTTCTATGGTGTTTTCAACAGTGTGTAAAGGTAGATATGTTGCTGTACATTTTATTTCCTCTATCCTATATTTAAGGAAAAGTCATACTTGTAAGAAAGAAGAATATGTTAGAAGCACACTTTTTGTTGTAAACAAGGGTCCGTGCATTGGGAGAACTGAAGAAACACTTTAAATGTGGAAAAGTTACATGTTGTATGAGAGAGAGTTCAGGGACTTCCTTTAAACTATATTAGTAAAAGTATGGATGATTAATTAAATTGGTACATTTCAAACTAGTTTGATTAACCCTCAAAAATTAGGAGTATGTGTCAGTAATTTTACCCAGAGCCAGTAATTTATATTATTAAATTTTGCTTAAAAATAATTGGTATTATCTAAGATACTTCAGTGAAATTTTCTAAGTCATAATTATGCTGTGGCATGAAATTTGATTATTCAGGGCCATGTGAGCTTCCACTTGCTTAAACAATCTCATTCATCGTTTTCCCCATTGTTTTTTAGTATGCAAGACATTCACACATCTCTCTCTCTCTCACACCTGCACACACTCTCTCTATATAGATATATATTTAGATATATAGATATATATTTAGATATAATATATAAACATATATTTAGAAACATATATAGATATATATAAATATAGATATATATTTCTCTGTACATTTTATATATATAGAGAGAAGAGAAATATATAAATATATATATATTTGACTGAAAAATATTACTTGGAGGTTATTCCATTTTTTGTGCATATAGAGCTATCTATATGAGCTACCTGTAGTATCTTAGTCTGCTTTTTGAACCAGTCCCCTATTGATGAACATTTAGGTTATTTTGAGTCTTCGTTATTACAATATTTATTGAATAGCCATATACAATCTCTTTGTATATGTATGTGACTATATCTGTGGGAAAAGTGCCAAGCAGTGGAATTGATGGGTCATATGGTTGGTGGCATTTTTAATATTTATCAATATTGCCAAATTCCTCCTGTATAAGCTCTAGCAATTTGCATTCATACCAACAATTTTTGAGACTCTTTCCCTCACTCTGTACAACATTGACAGAACTGAAGATACACCTCAAATATGGATAAATTCCATGTTGTATGAGAGAATTTGGGGCATTCATTCAAATTATATTAGTAAAAATATGAATGATTAATTAAGTTGGTAAATTTCAAAGTATTTAAGCTTTTGATCTTTGCTAATTCAATAGGAAAACGTAGCATTTAGTAGTTACTATTTTACCTGTCTTTCATAATATATGAGGCTCAATTTTTTTTTATATGTTTAAAATCTTTTAGTATTTCCTAGTCTATGAATTCTCTGTTTGTGTTAGGCCATTCTTGAATTGCTATAAAGAAATACCTGAAACTGAGTAATTCATGAAGAAAATGACTCAAAAATTTGCAGGCTTTATAGGAAGCATGATGTCAACATCTCCTTGGCTTCTGGAAAGGCCTCAGGGAGCTTACAATTATGGTGGAAGGCTAAGAGGGCGCAGACACATCAAACAGAAAAAAGTAGGAGCAAGAGAGAGAGAGAGAATGCAGAGTATGTGTCACAAACTTTTAAATGACCAGATCTCCCAAGAACATAACTATCATGAAGGCAGCACCAAGCCATGACGGATCCAACCCCATGATCTAAACACCTCCTGCCAAGCCCCACCTCCAGCAATGGGGATTGCAATTCAACATGAAATTTGGGTGGGACAAATATACAAACTGTATCACTCAGCCCATGGCCCCTTCCAAATCTCATGTCATTCTCACATTTCAAAATACAATGATGCCTAACAGTCCCTCAAAGTCTTAGCTTATTCTAGCATGAACTCAAAAGTCCAAAGTCTCATCTGAGACAAGGCAAATCCATGCCACCTATGAGCTTGTATAATCAAAAACAAGTTAGTTCCTTCAAAGAGACAATGGGGGTATAGACATTAGCTAAACATTCCCATTTTGAGAAAAAATTGGCCTAAAGTAAGGGTCTATGGCCCCATGCAAGTTCAAAACCCAGCATGGCAGTCATTAAATCTTAAAGCTCCAAAATAATTTCCTTTGACTCCATGTCCCACATCCAGGGTACACTGGTCCACGGGGTGGGCTCAGAAGGCCTTGTACTCAATCCACGTGACTTTGCAGGGTTCAACCCCCAAGGTTCCTGTCACCGATACTGAGTCCCTGTGGCTTTTCCATGCACAGGGTGTGACTACCAGTGGATCTACCGTTCTCAAGTCTGGAAGGCGGCGGCCTCCTTCTCAGAGCTTCAATAGGCAGTGCCCCAGTGAGTACTCTGTGGGTGCTCCAACCTCACATTTCTTTTTATTAGTGTGCTAGTAGAGGTTTCCTGGGGGGGGGTCCCCCCCTGCAGCAGGCTTATGCCTGAGAACCCAGGCTTTTTCATCTTCTGAAATCTAGGTAGAAGGTTCCAAGCCTCATTCACTCTTGTGCTCTGTACACCTGAAGCCTTAATACCACATGGAAGCTGCTAACGCTTATAGTGGCTCATGCTCTCTGGAGCAGTTGCATGAGCAATATCTGCGGCCCTTTGAGTCAAGGCTGGAACAGCTGGGAGGTGGAGAGCAGTGTCCCAGAGCTGCACAGGGCAGTGGGGCCCTGGACCTGTCCCACAAAACTGCTATTCCCTCCCAGGCCTCTGGGCCTCCTACCAGGCCCCACCTCCAGCACTGGGGACCACAATTCAACATGAGATTTGTCACTGTTTATATCCTATACTCATTTTTGTATTAAAATATTTTTTATTTGTAGGGATACTTTATGTAATAGTTAGAACTCCATCATCTCTGTTAAAACTTTTAAAACATGTTTGCCATTTGAGTTTCACTTAGTTCATTTTATAATTTTTATGTAGCTATTGTAAAATTTGATTGAGTCAAAGTATATCTTAGAGCTTCTGAATTTTGTGTCATGCTTAGGGTTAGCTATAGGATTACAAAATAAGTGTTCCTCCACCTTTTCTTCTAATCCTTTCATGGTTTTATTTTATTTAAATTTGTGGTCCATCTGAATTTTTAAAATATGAGTTGTTATGCCTTCGTTTATTGATTCCACAAACTTTTATTGAGTCTGTACCCAAGTATTGAAAACTACTATCATATTCTAAAGAGTAATATTGGGTCACTCATGAACATGTTACAAGGTAGCCAAAACTGATCCTTTGGCGGTTAGCAATTTATCCACTTCCACATACCTTTCATGTAAGAGATCTGTCAATGTTTCACCCACTGATGATTAACTCCTCCCTGTTTCCATGGACCAGCAGCATCAGCATCATCTGGGAGCTTGTTGGAAATGCAGAATGTCAGGTCCCACCTCAGACCTACTGAGTCTGAGATCCCCAGGTAATACTTAAGTACATTAATAAGATCCCCAGGTAATACCTAAGTACATTAAAATCTGGGTAGCATTGAGCTAGACATGAAGAAAGCATCTTTTGTCTTCTAGCCCCTTCCTATAAATTAAAATACATAGGGTCAATGAAAGAAAAAGGTGAGAACACCTCCTGGTTATTAGGTGGACAGGGTATTTTCAAGATCAGTGATTTTTCTGTTCCTTTGTTCAGTTTTCCCAACGTATGACTTCAGTCCTAGACAGTTTTCAATCAGTTCAAATTATTGCTATCATTTTAAAATTACTTCTATTTATTAGGCAATTTTCATATGGATTCTAATTATGTCATACAACAATTTTTTTGAGGCAGATACTATTACTTCCATTTTATGGAAGAGGAAACCTGAAATTAAGAGCTTAGGCAACTTTCCTAAGGCCACACAGCGTAAGTGATAGGCTATCCAGATTTGCATCGAGGACGGTGTGAGAG
Source organism: Sapajus apella (assembly GCF_009761245.1). NCBI lineage: Eukaryota > Metazoa > Chordata > Mammalia > Primates > Cebidae > Sapajus > Sapajus apella. Next base: position 6,447,790 of record NW_022437033.1, on the reverse strand, counting down.
TTCATTCCTCAACCAGAAAAAATCACAAAAAGCTGGTTACTGTAGGTGGAATTTGGGAAAAGAAAGGGTGGGGTTAAAATCGTAGAGCAGGAATGGGAACTTTTGACTGAACAGAGAAGTTTACTTGGGTATCCAATGGTTAAGATAAGTAGACAGGCAGTTACTAAATATTGTGGTTAGCAACCCATTGTGCTTGTGTTTTTTTAACCATTAAAGATACTTTACAGTTGTTTATGACAGTATTATATACAGAATGTTGGATTTGGTTGCCAAATCCAAAAAAGCTGCAAAAGCAGCTTTTCTTTTGCTCCTCCGCATGAGGTCAGAAACTGTTTTAATGTCAATTAGGCTTTGTTTTATACAAGTGAGCATGATGATTAACACATTCCCATCCTGTTTTCTCTGAAACAATTTCCCCTGTTAAGAGAAAGGTGGGGAACATGATTTGAACCAACCAACATAGTTTCTGTACTGGGATTATCTGGTTTTGTGTGACATTTAGAGGCTCACATAGTATCAATGAGGGAAGATACTTCAGAGGTAGCAATTTTAACCTTTCATTTTACTGATGAGGCTCTGAGGCCCAGAAGTGAGTAGGATTACGTTATGATAACGCAGACATCTAGCTCTTCCTGTTTGAATTGCAGTTGGGCTTATAGCTGTCTTACTCCTTGATAGGCTGTGAGCATTGAGAATAAGGAGTGAGTTCTACTCATCTTTATATTCTTGTGACACCGTGTATATGGGCTAGCATGTAGTAGGCACTCAATAAATATTTGTTGAATACATATAGTTAAATGCATGCTTGGTAGAGATGAATTTTATAGGTCACTAAAATCTAATGTTAAAGTAGTGTAATAATTTTTGTTTATGTCAATTTCATCTCTATTTGAATACCCTCTCAGCTTCAAAATAAAAGAAAAACCATAATCTTACTCTTCAAAGTCAATTTTGTAACCTCACGATTTTACAGCTGATTTGGAATGAATACGCACTCAATTTAGCATTCTTCTCCCCACCTTCTCTACAGAATAGTACTTAGGTGTGTTGTGCTCACTTAAGTGTATCTGACACCTCTTATGCATCCCTTCAGATCCTATTGCTATTTCAGCTACTACTGAGGTGAGCCATTTGGCACTTGCTTCACAGGTACAGCCCAATAGCATTTCTTGCCTTATTGATGCTGAAGTGTGGAATGCCTGAGAAATCACTCAGCCCATGCAAACACAGCAGGGAAATAGGGATGAATTAATGCTCAATGGGACAGAACTTTGACTCATGGGGCATGAAGGATAGTTGATAAGTGCTTCTTTTCCTCTGGAAGGTGCATGTCATTTTTTTAATTGTACCTCTGTGCTATTTATTTTATTTTTCCAAAAGTTATTGGGGCACAGGTGGTATTTGGTTACATAACTAAGTTCTTTAGTGGTGATTTGTGAGATTTTGGTACACCCATCACCTATGTATACACTGCACCATATTGGTACTCTTTTATCTCTTCCCCCGCTCCCACTCTTCCCCCCAAGTTCCCAAAGTCCATTGTATCATTCTTACACCTTTGCATCCTCATAGCTTATTTCCCACATATCGGTGAGAAAATAAGATGTTTGGTTTTCCATTCCTGAGATACATCACTTAGAATAATAGACTCCAATCTCATCCAGATCACTGCAAATACTGTTAATTCATTCCTTTTAATGGCTGTGTAGTATTCCATTGTGTGTGTGTGTGTGTGTGTGTGTGTGTGTGTGTGCGCGCGTGCGCATCACAGTTCTTTATCCACTCATTGATTGATGATTGGTTCTACGATTTTGCAATTGCAAATTGTGCTGCTATAAACATGCGTATGCAAGTATCTTTCTTGAATAACGACTTCTTTTCCTCTGGGTAGATACCCAATAGTGGGATTACTGGATCAAACAGTAGCTCTACCTTTAGTTCTTTAGGTAATCTGCACGCTGTTTTCCATAGTGGCTGTACTAGGTTACATTTCCACCAGCAGTATAGAAGTGTTCCTTATTCACTGCATCTACATCAACATCTACTGTTCTGTGATTTTGTGATTATGGCCATTCTTGTAGGAGGAAGGTGGTATCGCATTGTGATTTTGATTTGCATTTCCCTGATCATTAGTGGTGTTGGGCATTTTTTCATATGTTTGTTGGGCATTTGTATACCTTCTTTTGAGAGTTGACTATTCATGTCCTAAGCCTACTTTTTGATGGGATTTTTTTTCTTACTGATTTGAGTTCATCATAGATGCTGGATACTAGTCCTTTGTCAGATGTATAGATTGTAAAGATTTTCTCCCACTCTGTGGGTTGTCTGTTGACTCTGTGGACTGTTGCTTTTTGCCATGCAGAAGCTCTTTAGTTTAATTAAGTCCTGTTTATGTTTGTTTTTGTTGCATATGTTTTGGGTTCTTGGCCATGAAATCCTTGCCTAAGCCAAGGTCTAGAAGGGTTTTTCTGATGTTATCTTCTAGAATTTTTATAGTTTCAGGTCTTAGGTTTTAAGTCCTTAACCCATCTCGAGTTGATTTTTGTGTAAGGTAAGAGATGAGAATCCAGTTTCATTCTCTTACATGTGGCTAGCCAATTATCCTAGCATCATTTGTTGAAAGGGTATCCTTACCCCACTATATGTTTTCATTTGCTTTGTCGAAGATCAGTTGGCTGTAAGTATTTGGGTTTATTTATTGGTTCTCTATTCTATTCCATTGGCCTGTGTGCCTATATTTATACCAGTACCACACTGTTTTGATGACTATGGCCTTAAAGTATAGTTTGAAGTCACAGGTAGTGTGATTTGTTCTTTGTGCTTAGTCTTGCTTTGACTATATGGACTCTTTGTTGGTTCCATATGAATTTTAGAATTGTTTTTTCTAATTCTGTGAAGAATGATGGTGGTATTCTGCTAGGGATTGAGTTGAATTTGTAGATTGCTTTTGACAGTATGGGCATTTTCACAATATTGATTCTACCCATTCATGAGCGTGGGATGTAATTCCACTTGTTTGTGTCATCTATGATTTATTGCAGCAGTGTTTTGTAGTTTTCCTTGTAGCGGTCTTTCACTTCCTTTGTTAGGTACATCCTGAAGTATTTTATTTTTACAGCTATTGTAAAAGGGGTTGAGTTCTTGATTTGATTCTCTGCTTGGTTACTGTTGGTGTAAAGAAGAGCTACTGATTTGTGTACATTAATCTTGTATCTGGGAAACTTTGCTGAATTCTTTTATTATTTATAGGAGCTTTCTGGAAAAGTCCTTACATTTAAGGTGAACTATCGTATCGTCAACAAACAGTGACAGTTTGAATTCCTCTTTACCAGTTTGGATGCCATTTATTTCTTTCTCTTGTCTGATTGCTCTGGCTGGGACTTCCAGTGCTATGTTGAAGAGGAGTGGTGAGAGTGGGCATCTTATCTTGTTCCAGTTCTCAGAGGGAATGCTTTCAACTTTTGTTGAAAAATGGCTTTCAACAAAAGCCATCAAAAAGATGACAAAACAAAAGATGTTTGTCATAGATAGCTTTTATTACATTAAGATATGCCCCTTGTATGTTGATTTTGCTGAGAGTTTTAATCATATAGGGTTGCTGGATTTTGTCAATTGTCTTCTCAGCATCTATTGAGATAATCATGTGATTTTGTTTATGCGGTGTATCACAATTATTGTGTATGTTAAACCATTCCTTTATCCCTAATATGAAACCATTTGATCATGGTGGATTATCTTTTCAATATGTTACTGGATTTGGTTGGCTGGTGTTTTTTTAAGGATTTTGGCATTTATGTTCATCAAGAACATTGGTATGTAGTTTTCTTTTTTGGTTATGTCCTTTTCCTAGTTTTGGTAGTAGGGTGATGATGACTTCATAGAATGAATAAAGAGGATTCCCTCTTTCTGTGTCTTGTGGAATATTGTCAAAAGGATTGGTACTAATTCTTTGAATGTCTGGTAGAATTCTGCTGTGAATCCATCTGGTCCTGGACATTTTTTGTTAGTAATTTTAAAATTACCATTTCAATCTCATTTCTTGTTTTTGGTCTGTTCAGGACATCTAATTATTCCTGATTCAAGCTAGGTGGGTTGTATATTTCCAGGAATTTATCTATCTCTTCTAGGATTTCTAGTTTATATGTTAAAGGTGTTCATAATAGCCTTGAATGATCTTTTGTATTTCAGTGGTGTCAGTTGTAGTATCTCCTGTTTTGTTTCTCAGTGAGGTTATTTGTATTTTCTCCCTTTTCTTGGTTATTCCTACCAATTGTTTATAAATTTTATTTATTATTTCAAAGAACCAGTTTTGTTTCACTTATCTTTTGTATTTTTTTTGTTTCAATTTCATTTATTTCTGCTCTGATCTTGGTTATTTCCTTTCTTTTGTTGGGTTTTGGTTTGGTTTGTTCTTGTTTCTCTAGTTCTTTGAGGTGTTACCTTAGATTGTCTGTTTGTGCTTGTGCTCTTTCAGACATTTTGATGTAAGTGTTTAGGGCTATGATCTTTTCTCCTAGCACCACATTTGCTGTATCCCAGAGGTTTAGATAGGCTGTGTCATTGTCATTCAGTTCAAAGAATTTTTAAATTTCCATCTTGATTTTGTTTTTGACCCAGTGCTCATCTAGGAGCAGGTTATTTAATTTACATGTATTTGTATGATTTTGAAGCCTCCTTTTGGAGTTGATTTCCAGTGTTACTCCACTGTGGTCTCAGAGAGTGCTTGATATAATTTCAATTTTCTGAAATGCACTGAGGCTCATTTTATATCCTAACATATGGTCCATCTTGGAGAAAGTTCCATGTGCTGTTGAATAGAACGTGTATTCTGCATTTGTTGGATGAAATGTTTTGTACATCTGTTAAGTCCATTTGTTCCAAGGTATAGTTTAAACGCATTGTTTCTTTGTTGACTTTCAGTCTTGATGACCTGTCTAGTGCTGTCAGTGGAGCATTGAAGTCCCCCACTACTATTTTGTTGGTATCTATCTCATTTCCTAGGTCTATTAGCCATTGTTTTATAAACTTGGAGCTCTAGTATTAGGTGCATATATGTTTAGGATTGTGATATTTTCCTGTTTGACAAGGTATTTTACCATTATATACCGTCTCCCCTTGTCTCCTTTAACTAATGTTGCTTTAAAGTTTGGTTTGCCTGATACAAAACTAGCTACCCCTGTTCCCTTTTGGTGTACATTTGCATGAAATGTCTTTTTCCACCCCTTTACTCTAAGTTTTTGTGGGTCTTTATGCATTAGGTGGTCTCCTGAAGGCAACGGTTGGTGAGTTCTTACCCATTCTGTGATTATGTATCTTTTAAATGGAGTATTTAGGCCATTTACATTCATTGTTAGTATTAAAATGTGAGGTATCATTGCTTTCATCATGCTCTTCATTCCCTGAGTACTTTCATTTTATTTTTTATTTTTAACTTGTATTTTTGTTTTATAGGTCCTGTGCGATTTACGCTTTAAAGAGGTTCTGTTTTGATGTGTTTCCAGGATTTGTTTCAAGATTTAGAGTTCCTTTTAGCAGTTCTTGTAGTGGTGGTTTGGTAATAGCAAATTCTGTCAGCATTTGTTTGTCAGGAAATGACTATATTTCTCCTTCATATATGATGCTTAGTTTCTCTGCATACAAAATTCTTGGCTGATAATTGTTTTGCTTAAGGATGCTGAAGATTGGTCCACAATCCCTTCTAGCTTGTAGAGTTTCTGCTGAGAAATATGCCGTTAATCTGATAGGTTTTCCTTTATAGATTACCTGGTGTTTCTGTCTCAAAGCTCTTAAGATTGTTTCTTTTGTCCTACCTTTGGATAACCTGATGACAATGTGCCTAGGTGATGATCTTTTTGTGATGAATTTCCCAGGTGTTCTTTGTGCTTCTTGCATTTGGCTCTCTAGGTCTCTTGCAAGGCTGGGGAAGTTTTCCTCAGTTATTCCTCCAAATATGTTTTCCTGGCTTTTAGAATTCTCTTCTTCCTCAAGTATACTGATTATTCTTAGGTTTGGTCATTTAACATAATCCCAGACTTTTTGGAGGGTTTGTATTGAACTGTTTCCCACATAGCATAGGGATCCATGGTGATTCTGTGAGGCCCATCTGCCTGGGGGACCCATGAATACATCTTTCTTATCCTTTCCCAAGCCATGATGGCTTAAGATATCTCTGTGAGGCTTTCTGTCTCCCAGAGCTACAGCTAAAGGAGGTGGGATATGGGTCTTTTTAATGTTCATTCCAAAATTTGTCTGGACGTTCCATCATCATCTGCTTTGGAATTGGCCTATGAGACATCTCCAGTGTACATCTTGCATTTTTCATGGCCTGTGTTATATAAAAATAATAGCATCCTTGAAAGCACATTGGTTGTTTTTTTGTTAGCAGGGGCATTGACTTACAGTTTTGTCAACTTGCCTGAGAACTGAACTACCAGTTCAATTTTTGTTGCAGATTATCCCATTACAGGGGAAGATGATTGATTAACCCGACCTTGTTGCACCCAAGGATAGAGCACTTTCTTTACTAGATGCAAAAACCCTCCACAGCCAGATCCTGTGAGAACTCATTCTCTATCATGAGAACAGCAAAAGGGAAATCTGCTCCCTTGATCCAATCACCTCCCACCAGGCCCCTCCCCTGACAGGTGGGGATTACAATTCAACATGAAATTTGGGTGGGGACACAGAGCCAAACCATATCATTCTGCCCCTGCACCCTTCCAAATTTCATGTCCTTCTTAAATTTCAAAACACAATCATGCCTTCCCAACAGTCCCCCAAAGTCTTAACTCATTCCAGCATTAACTCAAGAGTCCAAGTCCAAAGTTTCATCTAAGACATGGCAAGTGTCTTCCACCAATGAGACTGTAAAATCAAAAACGAGATAGTTACTTCCAAGATACAATGCGGGTGTATAGGCTTTCGGTAAATACACCCATTCTGAAAGGGTTAAATCAACCAAAACAAAGAGGCTACAGGCTCCATGCAAGTCTGAAACCCAGCAGGGCATTCATTAAATCTTAAAACTCAAAAATAATCTCTTTTGACTCCACGTCTCCCATCCAGGTTACACTGATACAAAGACTAGGCTCCCAAGGCCTTGGGCAGCTCTGCCCCTGTGGCTCTGCAGGGCTCAGCTCCTGTGACTGCTGTCAAGGGCTGGTGTTGAGTGCCCACAGCTTTTCCAGGTACACAGTGCAAGCCATCAGTGGATCTACCATTCTGGGGTCTTGGAGGATGGTGGCCTTCTTCTCACAGCTCCACTAGACAGTGCCCCAGTGGTGACTCTGTGTGGGGACTCCAACCCCACATTTCCCCTCTGTTCTGCCCTACCCTAGTACAGGTTCTCTGTAAGAACTATGCCCTTGCAAGAAATTTCTGCCTGGGCATGTAGACATTTCCATACGTTCTCTGAAATTTAGACAGAGGTTCCCAAACCTCAGTTCTTGACTTCTTTGTACCCACAGGTTTAACACCAAGTGGAAGCCACCAAGGCTTACAATTTGCACTCTCTGAAGTCATGGTCTGAGCTGTACCTTGGCCCATTTTAGCCACTGCTGAAGCTAGAGCAACCGTGATGAAGGGTACCATGTCCTGAGGCAGCACAGAGCAGTAGGACCCTACGCCTGGCCCAGAAAACCATTCTTTCCTCTTAGCCCTCTAGGCTTGTTATCGGAGGGGCTGCCAAGAAGGTCTCTGAAATGTCTTCAAGGTTATTTCCGCATTACCTTGGCTTTCAATATTTGACTCCTCTTTAGTTATGCAAATTTCTGTGGCCTACCTGAATTCCTCCCAAGAGAATGGGGTTTTCTTTTCTAACACATAGTCAGGCTGCAAATTTTCTAAACTTTTCCTTTTAAATATGTTCTGGTTTCACATAATCTCTTTGCTCATGCATATGAGCATACACTGTTAAAAGAAGCCAGGCCACATGTTGAATGGTTTGCTGCTTAGAAAGTTCTTCTGCCACTTACTTTAAATCATCTCTTTCAAGTTTGAACTTTCACAGATGTCTTCTTAATTTTTCAGCACTACAAGATACCTCCAACCTCTTTGTTAATGCATGACAAAAGTAAGCTTCATTCAAGTTTCCCGTAAGTTCCTCATCTCCATCTGAGACCACTTCAGCCTGGACTTGATTGTTCATATCAGTATCAGCATTTTGGTCACAACAACTTAGTAAGTCTCTAGGAAGTTCCAAACTTTCCTACATCCTCCTGTCTTCTTCTGAGCCCTCCAACTTTTGACAATTGACAAACCATTTTCCAGAGAGGCTGGATAATTTTACATTCTCACCAGCAATGTATGAGGGTACCAATTTCCCCACATCCTTAACAAGGTACCATCCTTACGTTTCATCCTATTTCAAGTTACTATAAAGAGCTCACGCTGAAGGAATTAAATGTTATATTCTAAAACACTGAGAATGGAGTATCTACATAAATTATTTGGTATTCTTTTGTATGGGAGCATTTTCTCTTCACCCTAAGGATTTACTTACTCAGTCTTTCATGTATATCAGTGTAAGTACATTACTATTTATACTTTGCATTATAATTGAATATTATTTTATTTATTTTTGCTCAAAATTTCCCAGCTTTGGCAACTGGGAGCTGTTTCAGTAATCTCTTGTGTACCTCTGAATTATTCCTATTAATGTGGGTATTTTTTAAAGTGAGCACTTCTTTACTTTTTGACACTACAAGATGCTTCCAGCTCATCCTGGAATGCTCTTGCCCATCCTAAAATTCATTATCATACAGAATATCTCCAAGGAACCTAGTTCCTTTTTATCAGAGAATGGTATTAGAAATGAAGATCTGTGTGCTAGGTGTGTTGATTGCTACTGGGGTGTCATTGCTTTTGGGTACTCTCAGCTTACAGAGCAAGGAAATACATGTGCATATACTAACTCATGTATATACATGTATCTATAAATATTTCTGTATGTAACCATCTGTATCTATATAAAGCTAAACATGGGTTCTCATAGTAATACATCCAACTTTAATCCATGACACATGCATCATTCTAAGCTACCCCCTTTGCTTATTTTATACACTCCCACCCCAATGGTAACAAATCTGGCCCCCACTATCCACCGTCCATTTACTTAATTGTTCAATTCCAATATACATGTATAATAGTACCAGAATTGTTACTCCATGCCCCTGTACTCATGTGGGAAACATTTTTATCAGTTAGAATACATGTGTAGTTCCTTTGGCCTTTAGTATTACAGACTCCACTCATTTCGAGACTCATTTAGGTCAGTACTTTTTCCCTATCGCATTCAGCAAAGTTGTTTCATACATTTGCAATACAAGTAGATTATCTTGTTATAGTCCATATTTTCTGGGATCCCCCTATGTTCTAAATCATTTTTAAAATTCCATAAATTAAGGTTCACTCTTTGTGCTCTAAAGGTCTGTGGGTTTTGGCAAATGTCTACTGTCATGTATCCACCATTACAGCATCACAAATAATTTCACTGCTCTAGAAAATTCCTTGTGCTCCACCTATCTCATTCTCCTCCCTCCCCCAACCCATGCCACTTCTGGAAACTCCTGATTTTTCTTGCTGTCTTTATAGTTTTGCTTTGCCCATAATGTTATACGTTGCAATTGTGCAGTATGTAGCCTTTTCAGATGGACATGTTTCACTAACTGGATGCATTTAAAGTTCATGCATGCCTTTTTGTGGCTTGTCAGCTCATTTTTAATTGCTGAATAACATTCTTTTGGATGTGTGTAATAGTTTATCCGTTTATCTATTCTTTTCAATTTCATTTATTTGTACTGTAATTTTTATTTTCTTCCACTTGCTTAAACTTGTTCTTATTTTACCATTCCTGTTGATTCTTCTTGCTTATTCCTCCCCTTCCTGTTTCTTGTTTTCTTAAACATTGTAACAATTTTTACATATACAGTACTTTAGTATTAACAATATGTACCTTATCATATAATACATCTCTAAAACTTTTACGTCTTGCAAAACAAACTCTATAATGGAGACTCTAATGGAAGCTCTTTCAATTGAATTCTTTTCCACTTTCCCTTAGTCCCTGGAAACCACCATTTTACTACCCGTTCTAAGAGTTTGACTACTGTAAATACGTATAACTGAAATTATGTAGTCTTTATTTTCTGTGACTATATAATGCGTTATACTATATTAGTATAATGTAAAGTGTAATTATACTAAATGCATTATACTATGCAATATGTAATTAGTATAATACATTATAATGCATTTCTGAATGTATAATGCATTATATTAATTGCATTTAGTATAATGTCCTCAAGGTTCACCAATTTTGTTATGTCTAACAGTATTTCCTTCTTTTTTAAGTATGAATAATATTCCATTGTATGTATGTGCCACATTTTTGGTATGCATTCATATATGAATGAATACTTGGGTTGCTTCTGCCTCTTGGCTATTGTGAATACGAATATAATGAGTATAATGAATCTGGATGGGCAAATATCTCCTTAAGATCCTGTTTTCAATTGTTTTGGGTATATTTGCAGATGTGAGATTTATAGATCATATGGATGCACTTTAAAAATATTTTTTAAAGGATCTTCATAGTATTTTCCATAGGGGCTCTACTATTTTACATTCCCACCAACAGTGTACAAGGGTTCCAATTTCTTCACATCGTCTTGAACACTTGCTATTTTTTTTCAATCAAAAGGTGAATGATTTAACTATAGTATCTCCAAAAGGAGCAAAAATCATTATGTTAATCTATATGAACAACTATGGAATAGTTTGTGACCCATATATACAGATTGTCTCTTTGTCATGACTAGATGTTGCTTTTCTTGTTAAAGAGGCTGAGTCTTGATTGCTTTAGTGAAATATATTGTCAACCTAAAGAGACAGTTTTGACTAGGAAATCTTACAGGGTAAACACAGTCCCTCTTTGTGACTAGTACATATTTTGTCTTTATCTATATCAGCTTCTACTTTCTGCCTTCTTTTTACTGAGCTCAGTGTCGGGGATGGTTAGGATGTTCTAGTTTAATTTTTTTTTATTATACTTTACGTTCTGGGGTACCTGTGCAGCTCATTCAGGATTGTCCAAAGTAACACAAAAATGAGATTGAAAGGACAAAACAGTACAGGTTTTTAATGAAATGCAGTATCTGCCTCCCTCAAACGTCTCTATTTTGAGACATAATTTCTATAAATAACCATTTTTAACCATTATGCTTTTAAATTCTGGGTATTACCTACTTCTATACTTCTAGGAATTTTACAGTTTTAAGTCCTAGATCTTTAAGCTATTTTGTGTTAATTTTTGTATAGAGTATAAGCTAAGGGTCCAAAATCATCCTTTTGCATGTACATAGCCAATTTTCCTAACATAATTTGTTGAAGAGACCATCCTTTCCTCACTGTGTACCCTTGGCATCCCTGTCACTTATCATGTGACCGTGTATAGAAGAGTTTATTTCTGGGTTCTCTTCTACTTTTTTGGACTATATGTCTATTTTATACCAGTACCATACCGGTTTTATTACTATAGAATTTTAATATATTTTTAAATCATCCTGTTTCCTGTTTATTCTTAAGAACCAAATTTCCCCAAGTAATATTTATAATCGAGACATTTGTTTCAGCTTTGTTCTGTTACCTACAGTGCCACTGTTACTTGGAGTAAGATAAATGGCATGTCATCGGCAGTAATCCTATCTTTTTGGCAATGTTATTTTGAAAAACAGTGAGACAAGGTTGATGTTATCAGTTGACAAATTTTTAATCCATGCCCAGATTTCTAACAAAATGTCTTCACATCCACTCATAATTTTTCATAATCTACTCATGATTCTTTGGAACCACGAGGATATTTTGTGCTTTAAATAAAAAGTCTTGTCACTTATGGTATGCATCAAAATCGTTCTGAGGATCAGAAGCATACTTATGCTTCCTTATGGATAATACTTTGAAAGAGTTCCTGTTTGTTAGTGGGGGTTCTCTACTGTTCTCATGCAAACAGAAGTTTTACCAAAGAGTTTATTTGCATATGGAAATTTTTCTGTGTCTTAATTATCCTCAAAGGCATGCTGTACAGGAGTCATCTTTGCCCTCTCACAGTCAGTTCTCTGAATTGATGCAGCTGAAATTGTGGATAAATATAGAAAATTTCCATGGTCCTAACAATCACATGCCAGCTTTTTATTGTGATTTAAACAAAGGCAAAATATCATGTGCAAAAACAAACAAAATATAGCTAGTCAGGCATTGTTGTTTCTAAACATGTGCTCCAACCTCCAAAACTAAAAATACTTATTTGATTTATAAACCTACGGTGAAACATCATTGCTAATTTTAAAGAATTGAAGCCTGGCTTGCTGAATTATATATGTTTTACATTAGCATTTGAATTAAGATTTCTAAAACAAATCCAAACTGAATCATAAATTAGATTTTTATTATGTATAATGTGCACGGCTTGGGATACACAACTGCTTTACATTAAAGCTGTATGTAAGAGTGATTTTAATTTCTTAATTTTCCAGTTTAATGGAGATGTGTTGAAAATATTAATCTATCATGTCTCCTTCTCTATGTCGAAATCATGTTACCAGTAACCACAATTACCATTATAGCACCTGAGAAAGGTGGAGGGGAACTGTTCCTCCAGGTATTAGTCTGTTTTCACCCCACTAATCAAGACATACCCGAGACTGGGTAATTTGTAAAGGAAAGAAGTCTTATTGACTCAAGTTGAGCATGGCTGGAGAGGCCTCACAATCATGGTGAAAAGTGAAGGAAGAACAAAGTCATGTCTTACAGGGTGGCAGGCAAGAGAACATGTGCAGGGGAACTGCCCTTTATAAAACCATCAGATCTTGCGAGAAGTATTCACCATCAAGACAATGGCATAGGAAAACCTGGCCCCATGATTCAGTTACCTCCTACCGCGTCCCTCCCACAACATACGGGGATTATGGGAGCTACAATTCAAGATGAGATTTGGGTGGGGACACAGCCAAACCATATAATTCTTCCCCCGGCCCCTCCCAAATCTCATGTCTTCACATTTCACAACCAATCATGCATTCCCAAAAGTCTCTCAAAGTCTTAACTCATTTTCAGCATTAACTCAAAAGTCCACAGTCCAAAGTCTCATCTAAGACAAAGCAAGTCCCTTCCACCTATGAGTCTGTAAAATCAAAAGCAAGTTAGTCACTTCCTAGATACAATGAGAGTACAGGCATTGGGTAAACACACCTATTCTAAAGGGGAGAAATTGGCCCAAATGGAAGGGCTGCGGGCCCCATGCAAGTCTAAAATCCAATGGAGCAGTCAAATCTTGAAGCTCGAAAATGATCTCCTTTGACACCGTGTCTCACATTCAGGTCACACTGATGCAAGAGGTGAGTTCACAGCGTCTTGGGCAGCTCTGCCCCTGTGGATTTGCAGGGTACAGCCCCCCTTCCTGGCTGCTTTCATGGGCTGGCATTGTCTGCAGCATTTTCAGGCTCACCGTGCAAGCTCTTGGTGGATCTATCATTCTAGCATCTGGAGGATGGTGGCCGTTTTTTCACACCTCCACTAGGCAGTGCCCCAGTGGGGACACTGTGTGGGTGCTTCCGCCCACCTTTCCCTTCTGCACTGCCCTAGGAGAGGTTCTCCATGAGAGCGCTGCCCCTGCAGCACACCTCTGCCTGGACATACAGGTGTTTCCATACATGCTCTGAAATCTAGGTGGAGGTTCCCAAACCTTAATTCTTCGCTTCTTTGCATCCACAGGCTCAACACCACATGGAAGCTGCCAAGACTTGGGGCTTGTACCCTCTGAAACAACAGCCTGAGTTTTACACTGGCTCCTTTTACTACAACTGGAGCAGCCAGGATGCAGGGCACCAAGTCCGAAGGCTGCACACAGCAAGGAGGGCCCTGGGCCCAGCCTATGAACCCACTTTTTCTTCCTATCCCTCTGGGCCTGTGATGAGAGGGCTGCCTTCATGACCTCTGATATGCCCTGGAGACATTTTCTCCGTTGTCTTTGTGATTAATATTTGGCTCCTCATTACTTACTCAGTTTTCTACAGCTGGCTTGAATTTCTTCCCAGAAAATGGGTTTTTCTTTTCTATCACATTATCAGGCTGCAAAATTTCCAAAAGTTTATGCTCTGCTTCCTTTTGAACACTTCGCCACTTAGAAATTTTTCCCTCAGATATCCTAAATCATGTCTCTCAAGTTCAAAGTTCCACAGATCTCTAGGGCAAGTGCAAAAGCCACCAGATTTTTTGCATAGCAGGAGTGATCTTTACTCTAGTTCCCAAAAAGTTAATCTCCAACTGAGGCCACATCTGCCTGGACCTTATTGTGTATATCACTACAATCATTTGGGTCAAAGTCATTCAACAAGTCTCTATGAAGTTCCAAACTTTCCCACATTTTTCTATCTTCTGAGCCCTCCAAACTGTTTCAACCTCTGCCTGTTACCCAGTTCCAAAGTCGCTTCTACATTTTTGGGTATCTTTACAGCAGCAGCCCACTTTACCAGTAGCAATTTATTGTATTAGTCCATTCTCATGCTGCTAATAAAAACATGCCCAAGACTGGGTAATTTATAAGGGAAAGAGGTTTAATCGATTCACAGTTGAACATGGCTGGGGAGGCCTCACAATCATGGAGGAAGGCAAAGGAAGAACAAAGGCACGTCTTACATAGTGACAGGCAAGAGAGCATGTACAGGGAAATGTGCTTTTTAAAACCATCAGATCTCATAATATGTATTCACTAACATAAGAAAAGCAATGAAAAAAACATGGCCCTATGATTCAAATACCTCCCACCAGGTCCCTCCAACCTATGGGGATTATGGGAGCTACACTTCAAGATGAGATTTGGGTGGGGACACAACCAAACCATATCACCCCATTGTATCACCTAGCCATTACACCACTTACAAAGGAAAATGGTTAGCAAGGTAGAAAAATGAGAAAGTCCACAGTGTAATGGAACGTTGTCATGTTTTTTGCAGCCCAGCATCTAAATCCTTTACCTGTGTTTGGAGCAGTGCTTACTGTTTGAGTTTTCTTTTCACTAAAGAATCTTGAAAATGCCATATACTTGCTTCCCCAGCCTATTTTGCGGTTAAGCCTATCTAGTCAGAAACCCCTATCCCAGGCCTTACATGGAAAATGAATGATACAAAGAAAAGACTGAAAAATCCATTCTGGCAAGCATAGAATTGGTGTGCTAGCAGCCACATCTGTTGTCCGGCGCCAGTGATGTGTAGATCCAGAAGTGGTGGCAGTAATGTCATCCAGTACTTCTGTGGTGTAGCTATGACACCTCTCGGTGTGGTTCTTGAGCCCTTCTGGAACCTGTGAGCTAACCAGTTTTCAGCAATACATTTATTTTATGTTTAAATTAGGTAAAACTGGTTCCTGTTGCTTCCAGTTAAGACCCCTAAGAGAGACACTCACCCCTCCTACTCTCTTGTGAATTGCGAAAAACACAAGAGATCAGAGCTGTGGGAATCAGATGGTGAGACACCTGGGGGTTTCATATTCGAATCTTTATCCTGGGGTTCAGAAGAAAACCTAAACAAAAAATGGTTTGCTCTGCTTCTCAAATGTTGGTGGTCTTACAAGTTACTCACATAGCCACAAGGAGCTTCCACATCAGCATAAAATGAGTAGCATAGTGTGGTTAGGCAGAGAGAGGGCCTAAGATGAGGTCTTAAGCGTTTCCCAGTCTTCCATGTCACAGAGAAAGCATGCAGAGGTCCTCACATGTCCTGAGCAAGAATGTGAACTATAACTGATAGTACTTGATGGTGAACTTATGAGGGGGAACGTATTGTTCCCTGTTACTGACAACAGGTTCTTAGGCTCTCATGTAATAAAATTTGACACATGGTTGAGCAGATTTCCCAGACAAGGCTTTTATTAGGGGCTCATGTTTAAACACAAGGGTGACAGCACAACAGAGTTTTCTGGCTGATTCCAAGAAGAGAGTCAGGAGGGTAATTTTAAAGGGGCTAAAGTGGGCAAGGAGTGACATTTAAGCATGTAGAAGTAGGGAACTTCTGGCACCTGTGCAGTTTGATAACATGCTTCTTCATTTGCTGCATATTAGCATATTAAATATTAAATGTCCACCTCTGCATGTGACTGTTTAGTATTAAAATGAAACTATGGTGGAAGTTCAGTTGTTCTTCTGGTCTTGTGCACAGGTGGGAGTTAGGGTTAAACTCCCTTGAATAAGATTTATGGTGGGAGCTGCTTATATTAGTTTCCTCAAGGTCCTGCAATCAATCATAGGCATCTTGAATAACATTTACAGTGCAAGATCTAGATGGTCTCTTTGGGATCCCTGCTGGCCAGGCTCACCACCAACTTGCAATAGAGGTCCTTGGTGGGATGCAGGGGTCAAGTCCCATCCCTGATCTATCTCCACAATAATAGAATAAAGTGATCTTACAGTTGAGGACTGCAGGACAGACTGACCAGGCATGGGGTAGGGTAGCAAGCTATGCTAATGAGAACTAACGTGAGCCCAAGTTAACAGGGAGGACCATTGGGCCTGTCTGAGCTGAGAGATGACAGGTCATTAGTTCCTAGCTGTAGACCAGATATATGAATGATGACAAGGGCAAGGGACAATTAACACTCCCACCAAATATGCCAATGAAAAGCTAGGGATATATAGTCATTATGGGATGGAAAATAATAGTCTCTTTTTTTTAGTATGGAATAGATATTCCTTCTGTGCTGTTGGGGGAAAGCCTAGAACTCTGATTATTTTTGTCAAACTCATTTTGGATAGGATAAAATGGGTACATTGGTTATTTTGTGTCCCCTCGAGGGTTCACTTATCACATGAACTTCCTGTGCACTGAAATGTGGTTTACAGGTACTGAGATACTTTTCCAAAGAACTTCTTTCTCTTCTGCCTCTGCATTACATGAAGGTTTCTTAGAAATATAACGTGTCATTAGTCTGTGTTTACATTTTTTATTCTGATAAATTGTTGAACTTGTTAAATATATTAAAATTTACCGTGTTTAAACGTAGAACCAAAAAGTAAATTGCCTAGCGTATACATGATAGTTACCAGTGTTCAATCCAAGAAATGAACAGTTTTCCTTCTCGCTGTGACCAGACCACATGGCCTGTTTCTAGTGTTGAAATCCTATGTGGCGTCTAGGTCCTCTGGCCACATTGACTAAGCAACCGAAACATGAACCATCCATATTCAGAGTAACAATCAAAATTACTTGTTCATCACATTTTGATGGACATGACATATCTATTGAGAATGCTCACTCGCTCATACTGTCTAGTTTTCCTGAGACATCACCAATATCCGTAGACGTTTAGAGACATGGTTAATTCTTACAATTAAAGTAGCTGAGGCAGAGAGGGATGCAAAGGAATTTGCCTGAAGTAGTGGTGGAGTTAGAATTTATTAATAATTCAGCTGCTTGCTGTTAGTGAACCTGTTTTTTATGAAGATGGTATCCATCATCACTTTACTTTCATGCCTGTGGGATTAAGTAGTCTACCTATGTAATTAGTGGGCCTATTATCACGCTGCAGTTCAGAAATGACATTTTACCACCAAGGACCTGGCATAAGGTATTTGGTTCAGTTGATTATATATTTTGAAAGCCCCTTTGCTGTACCATCATCTATTTGAAATGAGATTCTGCACTTTTCCCAGAGGACCAAAATATATCGATGTGTGTATTCATGTAATATATATTCTTTCAGTTACCATTGTCCAGGAACAAAGCTATTTAATCAACTTGATTGCTCTCAGGTAGTAATAAAAATGAATTTTTCATAGATTAACATTTTAAACACTCACTATTATCAAGAAAAACATAATCAAGCTGACTGGATTCTTCTACACAAATAAACATGAATTTTCTACAAGATGAAGGTGCATGAAAGAGTGACATCCTCTTGACAAATGAATTGTTACTGTCATAATTAAAATTTTGTCAGAAGTTGTACAAGAACAATCTAGAATTAGCATGACCTTAGTTTTTGAAGTATGGTTAACTTCAATATTATAGAGCATTATATTCTTCTTTTTACACCTTTGTTATAGTTACGAGAAAATGGAAATTCATAATGCTTTAAGTTCCATTTTACAATAGTTAAATTTATATGGTACATCACTTTTTTATATAATATAAAAATTATATTTTTATATTTAATTATACAAATATAATTTTTATATTTGTAATGACTCTCATATTCAACAGGAATTGTGCTAAGTATTGCAAATATGAACTTGAATGCATTCAAAGTACGTACCTACACAGATGACTAAATGCTGTCGCTACAAAGTTGATTTGTTTGCTACCTCAGGTTATCATTGTTTGTAAGACACAGGCAAAAGACACCTATGAAAATAATCTGTGGAAAAAAAATGGAATGTAACTCAAAAAAGGCAGAAAATGCAGATGAGGCTATGAATGAAGAAGACCTCATGGTGTAATACATAGAGTAAAATCTCACATACTTTATTTCCTTCATGAAAATTTTTTATGAAGTAAAACAATCATATTCAGCCATTCTTGTGGGCTCAATAGTGTCCCCTTCCCAACTTCTTTTTTCTTGAAATTCAGGGTCTTACTCTGCTGCTCAGGCTGGATTGTAACAGTGTGATACTGTCTCACCACAACCTGAGCCTCCTGGGCTCAGGTGTTCCTCCCACCTCTGCCTCCCAGGTAGCTGTGACTACAGGTGTGTACCACCACAACCAGCTAATTTATTTTTATTTTTTATTTTTACTAGAGATGGGTTCTGCCATGTTATCCAGGCTGGTCTTGAAGTCCTAGGCTCAAGAGATCTGCCTGCCTTGGCCTCCCAAAGTGCTGGGATTACAGATGTGAGCCACTATGCCTAGCCCCCTCCCCAGATGCATACACTGAAGTCCTAATGCCTGGCAACTCAGAATGTGACTGAATTTGGAGATAGCATCTTTAAAGAGGTGATTAAGGTAAAGTTAGGTCATTAGAGTGTGCCCCAACCCCAAGTGACTGTTATTCATATAAAACAAGATTAGGATCGAGACACCAAGAGAGGAGCATGACCATGTGAATATACAAGGAGAATATAAGCATCTGTAAGACGGAGATAGAGAGGCCTTGAAAAAAACCAACACTGCCAACACCCTGATCTGGGGCTTCTAGAATTGTGAGAAAATAAATCCAGTTTGGGCCAAATAATCTGTGCTACTTTGCTATAGCAGGTCTAGCAAACTATTGTAATCACATATACAAAGAGTTGTCATTTATGTATGCCTAACTGCACTGAATCACATTACTAATAATGTACAGCTGCTAAATTTGGTACAAAATTTAAAAGAGAGCTTGGTGTTTGTAAGAATTCTTGAATAATGTATCATAGACCCTTTGTATGAGTTATTTTGCCATCCCGGAGTATAAAAGGGCAGAAGCAAGGAAAAAGCTAGTTGTTTTCTCAACTGCTTCTCTGCCACCCGTGTGGAGAACGTCATCAGCTTCTGTCTGTGTGGCCTGGGGAGATGGACTGTGCTAAGTTAGGCCACATCTGTTCTTGTTCCATGTAACTTGTTTGCTTTTATCAATTTTCATAGTTCTGATAAAGTCAGTGGTGGAATTAATAGTGCATGTGCCTATGTGTTTCGTATCAGTAGTTTCCAGCCTAAATTCTATATTAAGCAAATCATCCTTTAGCTATTTGGCAAAATATAAATGTTTCAGAAATTCTTGGTCCCTAAAGCTTTCACCTCACACATAACCTTTCTCAACTGAAACTTTTCTTAACTATTAGAGGCTGTTCTCCATGAAAGGAGAGAAAAAAATCGAGAAGAAAATATGAAATAGAGAAAACAGGGGACACTAGCAAGGGGCAAAGAAAATTCTAGAAGGGTGGTGAACAGATCCTCAGAATTACAACTGTGTTCCAGATATAACCAGTCCAGATTATAGTAATATGACTCAAGATATGACGCCACCATTGTACCTTCTTCTTTAACCTGGGGATAGAGTGCCCAAGTGAGCCCAGTCCAAATTCTTATCTGTCCTTGGCTTATTTTCTGGTGACCTTCCTATTCTACTCTCTAGATTCTTCTACCTGTTCAGCCTATGACCCAATTTCATCTCATGGAGGTGTTCTTTCTCTCCAGGAGAAATTTAGAAACAAAAACTATAGAACAACCTACTTCCCTGATTGCAGCCCTGCCAGACTTCCCAAGTATAGTGAGCCTTTTGCTTTCCAGGTCTCATAACCTTGCCCCTTGTTACCTCAGAAAGGGCTCTTGTTAACTCTCAATGAAGTCAAAGTTACATTTTATGTAGCTTACCTTTTCTTGAATTTATTCATCTAACCACGGCAGCATTGCCCACACTTGGTTTTTCAAAACAATGTATGAATGGAGGTAGGAAGATAGGATAGAAGAGGAGCTAACAGATCTTTTAAAGTGTTGGTAGGGGCCTATTTTCTTCATCTGGGTGTGGGTGCTTGAGAGTTTATTTTATTAGTGTTATTAGTTTGAGTACATTTTATTAGTATTCTTTAAACTAGGAGTCAGCAAACTTTTGGTAAAGGGTCAGATAGCAAATACTAGCAGCTTTGCAGTCTATAAGGTCCCTGTCCCAACTAAACCCTACCACGTGTCACAAAAGCAGCTATGAGTACTGTAGACTACTTGATGGGATTGTTTTCAAATAAAACTTTATTTAAAAGACTAGGCTAAAATCAGGCTAGATTTGGCCCATGAGTTGCAATTTGCAGGCCCTTCCAAATTGCACATACTTGTTTTACATATTCTTATAAATGTGTGATCCATTTTAAAAACTATGTAAACCAGCAAAGAAACTCTGCCAGAAAGACCAAGATGCCAATATTCATTCCACAGTAAATTCTAAAATGCTTTTTTGGCCCCTTTCTTTTTCTACAGGCTTCTTTCCTCTCTTTCCTATTTTAGTTTGGTCTGTTGTCATGTGGCCTTTCTATCTTCATGATTTCAGACCTATGCCCTATTATAGGATGGACATTGAATTGGAAATCAGTAAAACCAGACTCTATGCCACATCTCTACCACTGACTAGTAAATAGTTAAGTGAAAATGCCTTTCCTTCTTCGGGCCTCAGTTTCTCCCTAGGTAAAATGAGTTAGGCCAAGTGGTTTCAGAGGCCATTTATAACCCAAATAGTCTGTTATTTCAAATGTCTTACTATGATTCACTTTCAGATATTGACTCACACACTTCTTTCTTGACTTCCCCCAAAAAAGAGTAGTTCAAGTTACACACGAACATTGTCTTGGAATAGTTCCATCTAAGTTTTCTAGCTTAGAGGATTAATATGCCAATCAACATTTTAGTATTATTAGTTTGAGTACATTTGATTATTCAAACAAGTAATAATACTGTAAAACATGTAAAAACCTGAAACTTTACTATTTTGTCATTCAAAACCTGAGTAGTATTTATATATAATTAACATTAACTGTTATTAACAAGGAAGAATACTGTAAAACATGCAAAAATGTACTGAAACATCTCAGTACTCTGGTTTGTCATGAAGCCAGTACTTTTTAATTGCACAAATAATAGTAATTGTACTGTCTTCAGTGAAGAATTATAAAAGCTATCGAGTCTGTCATAATACTGTAAAGGTTTTGGTTGCAGGATAAATGAAAGGCTTTTCAAGTAATCTTTATAGAAATAAAATTTTTAGGTGTTCATATGTCTTGTGGTGCATATATTTTCACAAAGGTTGTTAACTGTCAAATACAATTTTATTTTGATAGGCTTGGGTTTACAGATGAGTTTTAGAAATGAGAAAATAAAGCCTATAGTTCATTGGTAGAGGGCTGGACCTAACCCAAGGAAGAGTGAGTGGTCCTTGATAATGACTCATCTCTAAAGATGAAGACATGCTGACCAGGCTACATGGGCGGTGGCATGGAGGCTACACATTTAAAATAAAATGTAGAACACTCTTATTTAAGGGAGCAATGATAATCAAGTTTTTCTTCTAATAAATGAAAATAAAAATATATCAAATGAGAAGATCAACTGTAATTTGGTTTCTATGCTTTTTATCCTGAGTGATTATCTTCGTAAAGAAAATCCTGATGTATTCATTTCCTTGCATATGCGTCAATTGACTTCCCTTTCTCGGTTCCAACAAATATACAGAAAATAAGTGTTGATTCACATACACTTTAAGTAGTACTTATGGGAGCAACACTAGGAAAGTTAAGGTATTTTCAGAAAAGAAAAGCAGTTCATCCCAGTGAGCTGGATTTTCTTTTTTTTTTTAGAAAATATGAGTTGCCTAGGGAGATTGCAGATATTATGCCCTTTTACTTCCTGTTTGCTCACTGTCCCTCTATGATCTTCCAACAAGCCTGGAAAAGAACCTTGCACGTGGCAGGTGCTAGATGAAGATTCACTGACCTGAATTTTCTTAAGATAGGCCTTGTTTCTTCAGAGAAGCATCGCCTCAACTTGACTAACAGTCATGAAACAAGTTTAAAAAAAGTGCATGCCTGCCTAGGTCAGGACTTAATTCTAACCTCTGTTTGAGCCTGGCTATTCAATTTTATTCGAATAATTATAAAGCTCCAACTCTGTCAGGAGTGAGGAGAGAGTGAAGCGCCAGGTTTTGAAGTTGTAAGAGAAATATTCCCATTCTATTTTATTCTACTCCAATATTCCAAGTATTCTCCCAGATACTGCATTCTCTTCTCTAGAAGCAGACACAGTCAGCAATTTCTTATGTATCTTCCAAGAGAATTATTTGTTCATATAGCCTTTTACCCATTTTGCTATTGAATCACTGATATTTTCCTATGGATTTAAAGTTTATATTCATATATTAGACTTACTTAATTATCGAATGTATAATGTAAGACAGACATTGTGCTAGGCACTGATTGTTGATTACTCTTCAAAATAACATCGAAAAACGATGCTTTCTTTTCTCTTTATTTATGAATTTTGTGAATCTCAGAATTGGTACAAGCCTTACCAAGGTGATCCTACAAATAGTAATAGGACAGGGGTGAAATATAAGTCTTTTGCTCCAAACTCAATATATTTCTATCATACCATACTGCTGTAAAAACCCCTATTGCTAGATGTAATTTAAAAGCAGCTCATATATTTGGCTATTCACCTACTCTCAAACTTGAGAATTCTCTGCAAATATTTACCAGTATTAACCCTCCTCATTTCTCAGCCATTCCTGTTTAAATAGTGAGAAGACTAACACTCTCGTCCCTCAATCAGACCTGAGACTCATGATCCAGAGGACAAGGTAGGCAATAGGCTTTTTTTACTTTGGAACGAGTTACTTATTTTCTCTAAGATTTGGTTTTTTAAAAAATTTCTATAATCCGTTTAACAAAATCACCACTATCACATGGGTACTGTGTATGTTGACACTTCTGGTTTCTGTATATAAATCTGGTTTGACTGCTGGCTCTACCTAAATGTAGGCCACACCTTTCCTCATTTGTTTATTGATTGATTCACTCACTGAACATTTATTAAGCATTTACTTTATGTCAGGCAATGGCATGAAGGATTCAGCTGTGAACGAGACTGACACAGCTTTTGCCCTTACAGACGTATAGCCTGCAGAGGTAGATAGGCATGAATCAAGCAATTTCAATGACATATGACAGCTGTTATGATAGGGCAGGAGATGATGCTTGGGACTAGTCTGGCGGTCCAGAAAGACTACTTAGAAGAAGTGATCTGTAAGTTAGTTGAGAAGTTGAGGATGAATGGAAGTTACTAGACAAAAGGGGTAGAAAGTGGGGTCAGGTTAAATATGGTACTTGATATATATGTAGAACTGTGAATGGTGACAAATAACTGCCATCTTCAGCTCTTTCTTCCCCACTTCTTTAGGCCCAAATTTAGCAAAGCACAGCAGCCAAACATTCTTTTCAGCCATGGAACCTTAAGTCATTCAAGCCTATCAACCCCTGGTGTTGTACTTGACCACAGTGGATAAAGTGTAAAGATCAGTGACTGCAGGAAGAAGGTCCTTCCCTTATTGAGAAAGGCTCACCTTTAGCTACATCCATTTAGAGTTTTACACAACTTATATTCACTACATTCTTGTATATTGTTAAAGCCCTCTGCATCTCTTGGATGTTTAAAGGCTTTGCAACCAGTTTGAAGACAACTGTAGACAGGATGGAGATGTGGGCTAACAGTTGAACCATCTGCTAAAAATGGTACCATTTCTCCTGAAATTTTTGATCTGTGTGTATGTGGATAGTGTAGATAAGATGTTAAAAAATCTTTTGATCTCTCTTCTTTGAGTCAGTATTCATTTATTGTAACCTTCATACTTCTGTTTGCTTTTCCTTTTTTTTTTTCCAACTCAAATTTTATCTATGCCCCTAGAAGCAAAAGAGACTAATGTTGACTACAAGGGTAGCCTAGTCAGCAACCAGTATCTTGTCTTGTTAGTGATTTTCCAGAAGCTTAAAACAGCACTGTATGTGTTCTGGGAGCTGACAATGGTTTTAAAAGAAAATAATAAATTGTTTCTGAAATTTTTAAATAGTCTTGAAAAACATCTTTGTTGGTTAAACTGTTAGCCAGGCTTCCTAGATAATTGGTGTGTGTTTTCTCCTTCTGTTGTTTTGTCAGTTGGGTACTTTTCATCTGTAGCTTAATGAGCCTGTGGTGCCTTCATTATGTAGGTCACCCTTCGCACAAAAAGGAATTTATTGATTCTCTGTCCCCTTTGGCTTTTTTCTCAGTAGCTGTGCATTCGTTCTCTTATTCAGTTGTTCATCAAATATTTTTTGGCTCTGTGGAGGTACTGGGAGGCTCCAAGAAGACAAAGACATAGATAGTCCTGTGCCTAAAGGAATCAAAGGAAAAGACACATAGAAACTTAGAACTCATGAGGCAGTGTGGTAAATGGTGCAACAGTGATGCGCATAAATTGCTATGCAAATACAGTTGAGGGATAGTCTTTCAAGATGTCAACAGTCCCTACAGGGGATGAGAAGGTTTGACTCACATTCATTAAGTCACATTGTCTAAGATTTTTAAATAATTCGTGACTGACGGTTGCAGCTCATCTAGAAAGAATATGACCTTTGAGAATTAAAATTGTATTTTGATGGATCCTGTACCCTAAATTCATAGCCATAAGAAATGACTATGATTTTCGACTCTGATCCACCAGCAAAATCTCAGTAACTGGGACACCCTCTCCCTACCTCCTTACTTTCCTTCTCATTCATGAAGTGCCTAAGTGTAACCTGCATCTACAACTTCTCTACTGTTTTGGATGGATTTAGTATAATTTGAGTAATTTTAGGTTTTATCTTTGTTTACTTTCTCCTTTTTGGTTCATTTTGTTTTTCTACTTTGTTAGCTGAATACTTAGTTCATTTTTATATATAGTACTTCTTTAATAATGAAATGTTTTACCTTTGTACATTTTCCTGAATACAGCTTTAGTTATAATCCTGTATGTTTTCATATGAGGTATTTTAATTTGTGTTAAATTATAGAAAATACATAACTTCAATTTTTTTCCTTAAATTTGGTGTTTATCAGAGTGTTCCTTAATTTCTAGGTGGTGAAGTTATGGGGCAATCTTTGAGCTGTTAACTTCTATTTTATTTTTATTGGATTGTTGTCAGACATGTGAAATACATTATATTTAAATGTGTCATATGAAGTACATATTTACATTATGTAAATTTGTTATGTGATTTTTTTAAATTTAAGAGTCTAATTAGGTTTTATTGCGGCCAGATATATGATCAATTTTTATTAATATTCCAATGAAATACGTTGTTGGCATTTGTAGGGTACAAAGGTGTGTCTCTCTGTGTGTGTGTGTGTCTGCATGTGTGTGTATTTGTTACATTGAGTGTTGAAATTATACTATTCAAATACTCTATGGGTTTTGTGGCATGGCCTCTTAACCCACCAATGAGCCAACATTTCTTTTTGTTTTCTGTGTCTTCATAGATGTTTTTGCTTAATGTATTCATGTAATGTTATACTGTCTGTTTCAGAATGATTTAGACTTGTTTCATTAATCTTTGTAGGTTGCGGCTTTTACCATCACAAAATTTCTCTGTCCCTTTTAATATTTTATTTTTTAATTAATATGTATATTATTTTTTATTTGCATTTGCCTGATACAACTTATTACATCCTTTTATTTATTTTATTTCTCTTTAAAATATTAAGTTTTTGAGGTAACTGGAACAGAGTTTAGCTAGATACTCACCTACCCTGGCTTCTCTTCCTTGGGTCAGCAGCTAAATAACATTTTCCAGTTCTCTTGCATCAAGATGGGGCCGTGGGACTGATCTAATCAATAAAATGTTGGATAGAAGTGATGTGTATCACTTAAGTGTTATCCCTAAAGGGTCCCCCATGATCTTCTGTGTTCCCTTTCTCTGTCTTTGCTCATGGGCTGACTAATCTTGGAGGATTCAGCCCTAGTGGAAGACAGACCTAAGGCTGAAGAGAGCATAAGGCTTGCATGGAAAGCTTCAAGCAGAACAGTCAATTGGATTGTGGCATGAATGAATTCTTTTGTTATAGTTTTTAATGTACCTTAATATGGAAAAAGTATGCAATGTTCCAAATTCAAAAGACACAGAAGTGTATACAGTGAAGTATAATTTAGCCTTCCCCCTGGTCTCCCAGATACTGCATTCCCTACAGCAGAGACAGACACAGTCAACAATTTCATGAGTATCTTCCAAGAGAATTGCCTGTTCCTATCAATGTTTCTATTTTGTTATTGAAACACTGACAGTTTCCTATTGATTTGAAGTTTGTGCTTACATATTAATGATACTAGGGCTTTGCTGGTATAGGTAGCTAATATTTTTCTGTTTGTCTTTAAGTGATTTTCTTAAATGCAGAAAGTTTTGATTTATATCTAGTTGAATTTGTCAATCTTTTTTAAATTGAAGTCCACTTTTTATAATAGCTTGCTTATTTGTATCTATATTTATCTATTGTATAAATTTTAAATAGAACAGGCTCCCTCTTCCCCTAAGTCATTTACTTTTCCACTCCCTCATTTCCATCAATACCTTTAAAAACTCATTTACTTTCCCATTCCTGAACACCCTACAGCTCCCCACGCTTTTACCCTGTATCTCCTGGGTTTTTCTGAGATGGTTTGGAATTTTAGTTTCAGACGCTATATATTTTCAGTTAGAAAATGTCCCTTCTGTTTTAAGAATCCTTACAAAACCCTTTTATTAGTTTCCAGTGTTATACTAATTCATTTATATATAATTATAAATATGGTACAATTCACTGTTCAGTGCTGTTTCTTGTACTTGATTCAGGAGAGTTTTGTTTTGATGTCTTATTTGGCTGAAGTACTTCTTTGAGTAAGTTCTTAAACTGCCTTTTGAGTTCTTGCAAGTCTTAAAATACCTTTTCTTTTCCTGTAAGTGAGACCTTGGGCAATACAGGAGTCTAAGATCACAATTCATGTTTCCCAGTAAATTGTAGATGTTGCCGCACTTTATTCTAGCTTCTAGTATTGTTCAGAGGATACTTGACGTTAGTCTGTTTATCTTCTCTTAACCAAAAAAAAAAAAAAAAAAGCCTTTATTGCCGCTTTCAAAAGTATTTGGAGTTCAAAAATTGTATCACAATAGATCCAATTACAGTCAGCCCTCTGCATGCATGGGTTCCACATTGGCAGGTTTAACCAACCTTGTATCAAAAATACTTTAAAAAATAACCAATACAAATAACACTACATGATAAAAATAATATAAATTTAAAAATAGTATACTAAGTATATAGGATTTATATTGTATGAGGTATTGTAAAGAATCTAGTGATGACTTAAAATATATAGGATGGCTGGGTGCGATGGCTTAGACCTGTAATCCCAGCACTTTGGGAAGCCGAGGTGGGTGGATTACTTGAGGTCAGGAGTTTGAGACCAGCCTGACCAACATGGTGAAACCCCATCTCTATTAAAAATACAAAAAAATAGCCAGGTGTGGTGGTGCATGCCTGTAAATCCCAGCTGCTCGAAAGGCTGAGGCAGGAGAATCTCTTGAACTTGGGAGGCGGAGGTTGAAGTGAGACGAGAATTGCACCATTGCACTCCAGCCTGGATGACAGAGTAAGACTCTGTCTCAAAAACAAAAAGAAACAAATAAAAATAAAATGTACGGGAGGAGGTGCACAGGCAATATGCAAATACTATGCCATTTTGTATAAAGGATTTGAGAATCCTCAGATTTGGTTTTCATGTGAGGGTCCTAGAACTAATCCCAAGGATGTTAAGGGATGATTATATGTCATTATTTTATTAAATCTGCCTATGCCTCAGCAAACTCTTAGCATCTCAACATTGAAGTCATTCTTTAGCTCAAGAAAGTTGTTGCTACTATATCATTAATAATTTACTTCCATTTCTTCCTGGTTTTTTTTTTTTTTTTTTTTTTTTTTTTTTTTATGAAGCTCCTGCTAGTCATATCTCAGGTTCTTTGGATCTTTCCTCAGTGTCTTATTTTATTCATTAACTTTTTTTGCTGTGTGCTGTTAGATTTTTCATCTTTTTATCTTCCAAAAAACCAATATAATCTTTCTGAAATGTCAGGTTTTATCGTACAAGACAAAAGTTCAATAGCTTTATTGAGGCATAATTAATACGCAAAAAGCTGTACATATTTACTGTATGTAATTTCATAAGTTGGGACACATCCATATGCCCATGACCCTATCACCACAGTCAAAGAGTGAAGTGATGTTTATATATACCCATCACCACTCAATGTTCCCTTATGCCCTCCTTTTTTGTGATAAAAACACTTAACATGTGATCTACCCTCAGTGAAATTTTTAAGTGCACAATGCAGTGTTGCTAAAGATACATACTATGTTTCATACCAGATATCTAGAACGCACTCACCTTGTATAACCAAACCGTTATACCCATATTAAAAATAACTCCCCACTTTCCCCTTTCCCTAGCCCCTGGCAACTACCAATCAATCGACTGTGTTTCTATGAGTTTGACTATTTTAGATACTCTACATAAGTGAGATTATATAGTATTTTTCCTTGTGTGCCCGACTTATTTCTCTTAGCATAATGTCCTGCAGTTTCATTCATATTGTTACACGTAGCAAGATTCCCTTATTTTTAAGGCTAAATTAATTTCCATTGTATGTTTATAACACATTTCCTTATCTGTTTGTCCACTGAGGAATATTTAGGGTTGTTTCCATGTCTTACGTATAACGAGTAATGCTGCAATTAACATGGGAATGCAGATATCTCTTTCACATTCTGTTTTCAAGTATTTTCAATAATAACCCAGGAGGGATATTGCTGGATCATCTGGTAGTTCTATTTTTAATCTTTTTGGGAACCTCCATACTTTGTTCCACAGAGGCTCTACCATTTCATTTTCTTACAGTGTACAAGAATTTCAATTTCTCCACATCCTCTCCAACACTTGCTATCTTTTGGTTTTTTTATTATAGCCATTCTAACAAGTGTGAGGTGATATCTCATTGTGGTTTTGATTTGCATCGCCCTGATGACTAATGATATTGAGTACATTTTCATATAACCATTTGCCATTTGTATGTCTTCTTTATAGAAATTGGTTTTTAAATCATCTGCTCAGTTTTTGAGTTACTTGCTGTTTTTGCTATTGAGTTTAAGAGTTTCATATATATCTTAGATATTAATCTCTTATCAAGTATATGGTTTGCAAATATTTTCTCCTGTCACCTAGGTCGCCTTTATATTTTGTGATCATTTCCTTTGCTGTACAGAAGCTTTTTAGTTTGATGTTGTCTCACCTGTCTATTTTTTGGTTTTGTTGCTATACTTATGGTGATCATATCCAGGAAATCATTGCCTAGACCAAACTCATGAAACCTTTCTGCTATGTGGTGTTCTAGACACTTTACAGTTTCAGGTCTTATGCTTAAATTTTTAATTCATTTCAAGTTGATTTTTGTGTGTGGTATAAGGTAATGTATTAGGGTTTTCTAAAGGAACTGTACTAATAGGACACATGTATATATGAAGGGGAGTTTATTAGGAGTATTGACTCACATGATCACAAGTTAAAGTCCCACAATAGGCCATCTGCAGGTTGAGAGGGGTAAGGAAGCCTGTCCAAGTCCCAAAACCTCAAAAGTAGGAAAGCCAACAGTGCAGCCTTCAGTCTGTGGCTGAAGGCCCAAGAGCAGCTGGCAAATCACTGGTGTAAGTCCAAAAATCCAAAAGCTGAAGAACTTGGAGTCTCTTGTTCGAGAGCAGGAAGCATCCAACAAAAGAGAAAGATGAAGGCTGGAAGACTCAGCAAGCCTCTTCATTCCACTTTCTTCTGCCTGCTTTATTCTAGCCATGCTGGCAGCTGATTAGATGGTGCCCACCCAGATTGAGGGTGGGTCTGCCTCTTTCAGTCCACTGACTTAAATGTTAATCTCCTTTGGCAACACCTCACAGATGCACCCAGAAACAACACTTTGCATCCTTCAACCCAATCAAGTTGACACTTAATATTAACCGTCACAGATAAAGATCAAGTTGTATTATTTTGCATGTTGACGTCTAGCTCCTTCAGCACATTTTTTTTAAAGAAACTATCCCATTGTAAATTCTTGGCAACCTGTTGAAGATAATTTAATCATACATTCATGGGTTTACTTATGGGCTCTCTAGTCTGTTCCATTGGTCTGCATGTCTGTCTTTATGCTAGTACTATACTGTTTTAATTACTGCAGCTTTTTAATATATTTTGAAATCAGGAAGCATGATGCCTCCAGTTTTGTTCTTTTTGGTCAAGATCATTTTGGCTATTCAGGGTTTATTATGCTTCTACATGAATTGTAGAACTGTTTTCTATTTCCATAAAAAAGAATCCCAGCAGGATTTTGCTAGAAATTGTATTCAGCCTGTTGTTATGGACAGGAATAGCTGGCCTCGCCTAGAACTGCACACAGATGATCCCTTCCCTGCAATAAGTAAATCCACTACGTGAACTAAACTTCACCCTACCTTCATTGCTCAATCTCCTGGGCAACTGTATTTTGTGTCCCATACTCCACTGGAGAGACATGCTTGTTAATCAAGTTTTATCTTGTAGTCAACTAACCTCACAGCTATAAAGCCAATGAAGTTCTACTGCTAATGCTTTTTTTCCAACAGGCTTGATATCTCAGATATTATCATGGATATTTTCTTAGCACCAACATGTATGTTAGGGTTACTTTTAGCTATTGAGTTGGTCCTATGAAGAGTCACCAGGAAGAGAGTATCAAGCACCTGAACTCAGGATGCCCTCTTCTCCAAATGTCTCTCTTCTCTACTTTCATTTTCAACAGCCATTTCTCTGAAAGAGGGAGGAAAGAGAGTAAGGTTGTAGATCCAATGCTCTGCAGTGTCTGTCCCCTAGTCAGTCCACAGGCACTGCTGCCTTATGCTTTCATGGTCTCAGTTCTTATGTTGTTATGAGTGACATACTTTTTTGGAATTTTTTTTTTTATTACAATCCACCATCCCAAGAGGCTTGGCACAATATCCCAAGAGTCCTCAGTGACCCAACACCTTGTGGTACTCAAAATCATCTGTTTTTTCTGATTTCCACTAACCTCCCAATAGTGTGCTTGTTCTGGCTTGGGACCTCATTCTCTGATACACACATTGTTACTTGGAAGGTTGAGGGGGGTGTTCTTATTCTTGGAATGCTAGGGAGACAACTATTTGCCCTTACTCTAGTCAATCAAGATCTCTTTAATGTGCCTATGTGTCTATCAGGTTTAAACAAATTATGATTGGCATATCCTTCTGGACCTCTGGATGTACCCAAATTCAGAGTGAATATTTTGCTTAGGTCCTTGCTTTGGAGGGATTTGCAGGGTTTGCTTGTGCCTTTTGATTTTTCATGCAAGGCATTATACCAGTTACAAGTGCCGTACTACCACCTTGCAGCCACACTGCCCTTTGCCTACTTCAAAGCTGTATGAGTTTTGTTTTTTGATACTAACACTTCCAGTAAACCTGCCCCTTTTATGTATATATACTTGCATCTTTTTTTTAGTTAGTTAAATGCAAATTTGAAGGATATGTTTTTGGAATTTTGCACATATCTTCATGGTGACTACTGTTTTATTATACATTTCTTAAGAGCACAAAACTTACTGTGTCTTTTACACCTTCTCAAAACTTAGTATAATACAATGAATGTTCAAGAAATGGAACTAAAGCAATTTAAATAACAGCACCATGCTTTCTCCCCACTACCAAAAGCTAAGTCACTTTTTTTCTCCAGAAAGATTTACCAGGGTATACATATATAAAAATATTTCACCTTCTATTCATTTATCTATACATATATAAACAAAAAAACTATGTATGCCCTCAGATACACATTTAGGAATTAGAATTAGTTACAAAATATATGTGGGTGGTGAAGAAAAAGACAGTGTAGACACAGACAGACAGACACACACACACACACACACACACACACACACACAGAGGGAGAGGGAGAAAGAGATAATAGCAAATTTGGGCTTAGATTTTGGGAATCACTTTTAATATCCCAAAGTTGTGTTTCTCAAGAGGCTTTTTGAAATTAAGTCTAGGGCAGTCAACAGAAGAGAAGCTGGAAAAAGTCCTAGATTTAGTGCTTTGCTCACAGGATTGGTATTTGAATGCTCAATCTCATCCCTCCTTCATTCATTCTGTTTAACTTGAAATCATTGTGAGCATGGGAGAGATCGCTCAAAGATTTGGTAGTAAGAATTCATTACCTGAATTTCAACATTCTATTTTATGGGAAACATTTTAGTCCTGAGAACTCATGACTTTTTTGTGGCACATAGGGTAAAAGCAAATACTAAGGATCTTGAGCAAAAATATAACACTTTGAATGATGTCATATTGATTTGAACCTGCCTTCTGATGGGAACCACAATTACCACATAACTAGGAAACTATTAATTATAAATTGTTTTAAAAATTACATGGGCTGAAATAGTCTTAGAAACAAAATAATTTATCTTAATGAGGGGTGCCATGGGAGTAGCCCTACAACCATCTGACTGTAGCATAGCTTGACTATAATATCTGATAAGGTTCTGCCATGTCAGAAAATGAGACCTCAATACCACCACCACCAAACCCTTCATCTGTAAGAATGAAAAATCATGTTACGGTAGACAGCTTCTCAGTCCGGAGTTACTGTTTTTTTCTAAATGATTTTGGAGAAATACCATCTGGAAATTAAATTTAGAAACCATTCGATTACTATGATATTTACAAAAATTTGAAATAATAAAAAAATCCAATAATTTGAAAACGTTTGGTTTAAGCTATCAAGCTATTTTTTGCACAGGACTCAGTGTCTGGAAATAGTTGTCCTTTGCATATCGATTTCATAATTAAAGTATAAGGAGGCCTTTTTTGGAATGTTTGTTATGGAGATTGGAAGACAAAACAAACTAGCTGTTCAAACATTTTTTGAAGAATTGAATCTCAGTTTTGTAAATGTGTTTTGAGGTTGCTTGTATCTGGTTCACTCACTTGGAGACATGCACAATTATTTGAACAAATTAAACATTAAAATCGTTTTGTGAGTGCTGTAGTAATTGCTCACAATCAGTGTTTCTCAAAACATACTTCATAATAATGATATGATATGAGTCTTACCTTTGAAACCATAAAAATGTATCATGTTCCTTCTTGGGAGTAGGACCAAAGATGAATAATTCATTGATATGTTTTTATTTTCTTTTTTTTCCCTGCATTGTGTTGTAATGGTTATAGTGTAGAAGTCAAGAATCACTTTTCTCGAGAAGTAACACGTTCAGCAGTGTTTGTGGCTCATGAAAGCTGAGTTGGCACAAATATGCCTGCCCTATTAAAGAAAAAGGCTCGTGATACTTTCCTTTCCAATTCAAGTTTTCAGATGAATGCTTTTGGAGAGCACAGGCCTCCTCGTTTCTCTGCTGCCTTCAGTTCATTGACTTGCACATGCCAGGTGCACCATAAATATTTGTTGAATGAGTGTTAAGTCTACTACTAGTCTTTGGCTGTCCACTTCGTGCCAGGCACAGCACTAAATATTTTACTTGCATTGTCTTATTTACTGTTTGTATTTGTATCACTCTCCTTTCACAGATGAGCAAATTGAGGCATGGATAAGTGATGTGCCTAATGTCACAAAGCTAGAAGGTAGATGAGAATCAAACCAATGTCTTGCTGACCCCGTAGCCTGTGATCACTGAGGTATACTCCTTTCCCAAATGAATGTATGAATGAATCAATGGATTCATTTATCACTGCATTGTTTTGAAGCTTCTTAATTACCACTGCCTGGAACATTTAGCATATTCAAGTCTCTCTGAATGGATACCAGGATGAAAAAACTGGGCAGTTAGAGTTTTGTATTCTGACAAAGCACCTTAGAATGCAGTCTTCATTTGAATGCTTTGCATTTTATTGTGGAGTTGGCCTTGAGGAGACTTTCTGAGGAGATACAGGCCTGCAAGCCTGAGAGCAGCAGTGTTTGAAGAACCATATTCAAAAGGTTTTCCCTCTCAGATGTTGTTCAGGAACTGGCAAGTTTTAGAGATTTGCCCTCATCTACTTAGCTGCTTTTCTGTATGAAAAGACAACATACTTCAGCTGCTGTGAAAATCATTTGGATTATATTGAAGGTCTTAGTTCCTGTTAAAGTATTTTCTGATACTTCTCTGGAGGGTAGCTGTTGGCTGAATCTATTGATTTACTGAGCTCTGAAGCTGATGCCCAGTTCCTGGACTTAGAAATGTCAGAAGACATTGACCCCAAGAATATCCACTTTAACAGATGTAATTATGTTTAGGATTCATTCTTGGGCTGCTCTGCATATTTCAAGTAACTTGCCCTGCTGATGCATCAACCTGACCAGTTCATCAGGTAAACATATCGCTTATTTAACATCATGAAAATTCAGGCTGTAATAGATAAATGTCCCATGGTGAAAAAAAAAAAAAAATCACGGAGACGTTCATAAGCCCTCTCATCATTTTCTTCTAGACTCAAAATTTGTGCTGCTTTCTCTGTTTTGTTGTCAGCTAATAGTCACCTCATTCTTCTAGGTGCCCTAGTGCTAAGCTGAGATGTTTTATCGTTTCTCATGCCCACTGGTCCTCTGGATCAAAGCTCCAATGTCAGATGGATTTTGCATGCACGATATCACTAACATTTATTACTTTCCACCTTCACTGGTCTAGACCACTGTAATTGCTCCTCTGGGCTACTACAAAAGCCTTCTAATGGGACTCTTGTTAAGCTTGTAGCTATTCGTAAAGCCTGTTATTCATAGTGAGGCATGATCTGATCTTTCTAAAATAAAAATTGGATATTGTTGCTGGTCCACTTAAAGGACTTCAATGCCTTCCTATTGTACAGATGATGCAGTGAAAACGAATACTGTGACATTTCAAGTATCCATAGTCTGGCTCCAATTCACCTTTGGGGTTTTGTTTCCTGATGCTGTTTCTCCCACACTCTGCACTCAAGCAGTAGGTGAGGTGGGCAGTGCAACAATTTTGGAATTATAAAACCTGCCTGAGCTATTTTTGAACCTGAGCTATTTATCATTATTGCCATTTATCAAGCCTATGATTTTGAGTCACCTAATGTTCCTTAGCCTCTCTGTTCTCATCTGTAACAGTGTGGATAAAGAATATACTGCAAAGTTTATTGGGATTGATTCAATGAGATAATGTATGCGTATAAAGATATTAATATTAAAGATATTAATATTATACATGAGATATTAATATCTCATGTATACAGTTGACTCTTAAGCTATGTGAAGGTTAGCGGTGCTGACTTAATGCACAATTGAAAATCTATAACTTTTGACTCCCCCACAACTTAGCTGTTAATAGCCTTCTGTTGACTGGAAGCCTTGCCAATGACATATCAGCCCAGTAATACATATTTCATATGTTGTATGTATTATATACTGTATTCTTATAAAGCAAACTAGAGAAAAAATGTTAAGAAAATTATGAGAAGAAAAAGCTATATTTACTACTCATTAAGTGAAACTGGACCACCACAAAATTCTTAATCCTTATCATCTTCACATTGAATAGATGAAAAAGGAAGCGGAGTTGGTCTTGCTGTCTCAGGGATAGTAAAGGTAGAAGAAAATTCATATGTAAGTGGATTTGTGCAGTTCAAACACATATTGTTCAAGGGCCAACTGTATTTCAGTGTGATCCTATTCTGCCTCATGTAGTAAGTATTGTAATTTTTATTTTCTCTATGTTGTAAATGCTGTAGCAGCCATGGTTATGTCCTGTATATTTCATATAACATTTAATGATCTCTGACACACGACTGTTATTTAAAAGTGTGAAATGAAGTTGATTTGAAATAAACTGACAGCTTAGTAATGTAATATCTGTTACTAACTTTCTGAATAACAAAGTATGAGTTACTCAGTGGAATGTTTATGTGTATATATAAATGTCAAATGTTTTGCTCATTAACCAAAATATAATAAATAGACAATTTCTAAACTCTCCCTGATATCAAGTACCCATAATTTTGGCCATGATTTGAGATCTAGTGGCTTATTATTTGAAAAATGAGTCCATTCTGAGAATACAATAATAACAAATACCGCCATTTCTCTCCCAGTGCAAATTAATTACTCTCTGCAGGTGTACCTCCATTTATACAATAAACCAATTTCAGCATAGTCTGCAAATATTTATAGAATGGTTCATAATTTAAATGCTGAGGGCCTGCTGGAAACATTTTTTGTAAAGTTAATACAATTTTTAAAACTAATTTATATATTTTGAGTGGGGAATCAGGAGTCATTTATACCATGTTTGTTTTTCTTAAAGCAGGGCATCATTTCCATGGGTCTAAAGCACTTAGCTTTGTGTCTTGGGTGTTCTCACCCACACTGATCAGAGATAAGAAAGAATTAGTGATTAGATTAGACCTGGGAAAATAGGTCAAAGAGAGAGCACCTGAGCTTGCTACTTAGCCATGTGCAAAGCCCACACTAACTCTTGTCTGATGAATATTCTGGGACTGTGTGTCTCATTGAAAAGTGATGACTGAATGCTACCATATGTTGAAGCTTGCATTTAGAAATCTGCCCATCATGTGCCTTTATTTAATGGTGGTAAGTGGAAACAATTAAATCCTGTCTCTGGTCATTATTTAATATTTAACATTCAGAAGAGCAACATCCTTTTCCACTGCTACTTCAGGAAAAGTACAGAAGTTAATCAGGTCTAACAAAATGAACCACACAGTAACTCCTAAGTGATTAAATATAAGCAATATTTAGCACATGAGATCAATAAATTTGCAGAGCCCATAGTATTTTGGTCTTATAGTATATTTTGTATAACAAGTGGGCCTTATAAATAAATCAATGAAAAAAAAAAAGTCGCTTGTGGGAGGATCTAAGATGGCCAAATAGGAACAGCTCCATAGTGCAGTTGCCAGCAAAAACAGCACAGAGGGTGAGTGAACACCACATTTCCAAACAAGTTTTCACTGCCCACAGATGAGGAGATTTGGCCCCGAAAAGGGCCATGAGTTTTTAGTGCGTCAGTTTCAGCCGGTGCCGGGTCGACGCACAGAAACTCTCACAAGTCTGGGCAGCTGTTTCAACTGGCGCCTGGAACACCTGGGAGACAGAGCTGCCCATTCAACTGAAAGGGAGGGGGCAGAGACAGGGAGCCAGGCAATCTGGCTCGGTGGGTACCACCCCCACAAAACAAGCAATCTGAAACTG
Organism: Sapajus apella; assembly: GCF_009761245.1. NCBI lineage: Eukaryota > Metazoa > Chordata > Mammalia > Primates > Cebidae > Sapajus > Sapajus apella. The sequence continues at coordinate 6,409,985 of NW_022437033.1, read as the reverse complement.
GATTGAGAGTTTTGCAGCAAATGCAGCTGGATGCAGAACGATCCATCTCAGTGAGGGGAAGGGTGAGCACCACTACCGAGGCAGTCTGCCACTACCGAAGTTGTTCACACGGCAGCTGGGCAGAGCCTGGGGCAGCTCAGCAACACCTCTACTGGCAGACTGTGACTAGGCTACTCCGTGCTAGGTAGGGCATCTATGAAAAAAGGCAGCAACACGATAGGAACTTATAAATAAAGCTGACCTTCCTAGGACAGAGCACCTGGGAAAAGAGGCGGTTATGAGTTCGGCTGCAGCAGACTTAAAGGTACCTGCCCAGCAGCTCTGCACAGAACAACGAAGCTCTGAGCACAGCACCTGAGCTCCTATAAGGGAAAGACTGTCTCTTCAAGCAACTCCCATATACGCTAAGAGATACCTCATAAAGGAGAGCTCAGGCTGACATCTGGTGGGTACCTTTCTGGGACAAGGATAGCAGAGGAAGAAACCGGCAGTAACCCTTACTGTTCTGCAGCCCCCACGGGTGATCCCCAGGTGAGTAAAGTCTGGAGTGGACCTCCAATGGTCCTGCAGCAGAGGGGCCTGACTGGTTGAAGGAAAACTAAGAAACAGAAATAAATAGCTTCAGCATCAACAAAAAGGACGTCCACTCAGAGACCCCATCCAAAAGTCACCAACTACAAAGACCACAGAAAAATAAGGCTACTAAGATGGGAAGAAACCAGAGCAAAAAGGATGAAAACATCAAAAACCAGAACATATCTCCTCCAAGGGATCACAACTCTTCACCAGCTAGGGATCAAAGATGGAAGTAGAATGAATCAGATGAATTGACAGAAAGAGACTTCAGAAGGTGGATAATAACAAACTTCTCTGAGCTAAAAGAACATGTGCTAACCCAATGCAAAGAAACTAAGAACCTAGAAAAAAGTTAGATGAGATGCTAACTAGAATAAACAGCTTGGAGAAGAATATAAACGACTTGATGGAGCAAAAAAACACAGCACGAGAACTTTGTGATGCATACACAAGTTTCAGTAGCCGAATCAACCAAGTAGAAGAAAGGATATCGGAGATTGAAGATCAACTCAATGAAATAAAACGAGAATGCAAGAATAGAGAAAGAGGGAAAAGAAATGAACAAAGCCTCCAAGAAATACGGGATTATGTGAAAAGACCTAATCTACATTTGATAGTTATAACTGAATGTGACAGAGAATGAATCCAAGTTGGAAAACACTCTTCAGGATATTATCCAGGAGAATTTCCCCAACCTTAGCAAGGCAGGCCACCATTCAAGTCCAGGAAATACAGAAAACACCACAAAGATATTCCTCAAGAAGAGCAACCCCAAGGCACATAATCGTCAGATTCACCAGGGTTGAAATGAAGGAGAAAATGCTAAGGGCAGCCAGAGAGAAAGGTCAGGTTACCCACAAAGGGAAGCCTATCGGACTCATAGCAGATCTCTCAGCAGAAACCCTACAAGCCAGAAGAGAGTGGGGGCCAATACTCAACATTCTTAAAGCAAAGAACTTTCAACCTAGAAATTCATATCCAGCCAAACTAAGCTTCATGAGCAAAGGAGAAAGAAAATCCTTTATGGACAAGCAATTGCTGAGAGATTTTGTCACCACCAGGCCTGCCTTACAAGAGCTTCTGAAAGAAGCACTAAACAAGGAAAGCAACAACTAGTACCAGAGAATCCAAAAACCTACCAAATGGTAAAGACCATCGACACAATGAAGAAAACGTGTCAACTAATTGGCAAAACATCCAGCTAGCATCAAAATAGCAGGGTCAAATTCACACATAGCAATATTAACCTTAAATGTAAATGGACTAAATGCCCCAATAAAAAGACCCAGACTGGCAAATTGGATAAAAAGTCAAGACCCATCAGTGTGCTGTACTCAGGAAAGCCATCTCATGTGCGGGGACACAGATAGGCTTAACATAAAGGGATGGAGGAAGATCTATCAAGCAAACGGAGAGCAAAAAAAGCAGAAGTTGCAATCCTAGTCTGATAAAATGGACTTTAAACCAACAAAGATAAAAAGAGACAAAGAAGGACATTACATAATGGTAAAAGGACCAATGCATCAAGAAGAGCTAATGATCCTAAATATATACATACCCAATACAGGAGTACCCAGGTACATAAAGCAAGTTATTCACGTCCTACAAAGAGGATTAGATTCCCACACAGTAATAGTGGGAGACCTTAACACTTCAGTCAATATTAGACAGATCAATACTCTCAGATCTGGACTAAGCAGACCTAATAGACATCTACAGAACTCTCCACCCCAAATCCAGAGAATATACATTCTTGTCAGCACCACAATGTACCTACTCTAAAATTGACTACATAATTGACAGTAAATCACTCCTCAGCAAATGCAAAAGAATGGAAATCATAACAAACAGTCTCTTAGACCACAGTGCAATGAAATTAGAACTCAGAATTAAGAAACTAACTCAGAACCACACAACTTCATGGAAACTGAACAACTGGCTCCTGAATGTCAACTGGATAAACAATGAAATTAAGGCAGAAATAATGATGTTCTTTGAAACCAATGAGAATGAAGACACAATGTACCAGAATCTCTGGGACACATTTAAAGCAGTCTCTAGAGGGAAATTTATAGCAATAAATGCTGATGTGAGAAGCAAGGAAAGATCTAAAATCAACACCCTATCATCAAAATTGAACGAGCTAGAGAAGCAACATCAAAAAAACTCAAAAGCTAGCAGAAGACAAGAAATAAATAAGAGTAGAACTGAAGGAGATAGAGACACAAAAAATCCTTCAAAAAATCAATAAATCCAGGAGGTGGTTTTTTGAAAAGATCAACAAAATAGACTGCTAGCCAGATTAATAAAAAGGGAAAAGAATCAAAGAGATGCAATAAAAAATGGTAAAGGGGATATCCCCACTGACTCCACAGAAATACAAACTACCATCAGATTACTACAAACAACTCTATGCACATAAACCAGTAAACCTGGAAGAAATGGATAAATTCCTGGACACTTGCATCCTCCCAAGCCTAAACCAGGAAGAAGTTGAAACCTTAAACAGGCCAATAACAAAGGCTGAAGTTCAGGCAGCAATTAATAGCCTACCAACCAAAAAAAGTCCAGGTCCAGACAGGTTCACAGTTGAATTCTACCAGATGTACAAAGAGGAGCTGGTACTATTCCTTCTGAAACTATTCCAAACAATTCAAAAAGAGGGAATCCTTCGCAAATCATTTTATGAGACCAACATCATCCTGATACCAAAACCCAGCAGAGACTCAACAAAAAAAGAAAACTTCAGGCCAATATCCATGATGAACATAGATGCAAAAATCTTCAATAAAATACTGGCAAACCGATTGCAACAGCATATCAAAAAGCTTATCCATCAGGATCAAGTTGGCTTCATCCTGGGAACGGAAGGCTGGTTCAACATACACAAATCTATAATCGTAATCCACCACATAAACAGAACCAAAGACAAAAACCACATGATTATCTCAATAGATGCAGAGAAGGCCTTCAACAAAATTCAACAGCCTTTTGTGCTAAAAAATTCTTAATAAACTAGGTATCTATGGAACGTATCTAAAAATAGTAAAACCTATTTATGACAAATCTACAGCCAGTATCATACTGAACAAGCGACAATTGGAAGCATTCCCTTGGAAATCTGGCACTAGACAAGGATTCCCTCTGTCATCACTCCTATTCAATATAGTATTGGAAGTTCCAGCCAGAGAAATCAGGCAAGAAAAAAAAAAAAAATAAAGGGTGTTCAGTTAGGAAAAGAGGAAGTCAAATTGTCTCTTTTTGCAGACGACATGATTGTATATTTAGAAGACCCTGTCATCTCAGCCCAAAATCTCCGTAAACTGATAAGCAACTTCAGCAAAGTCTTAGATAAAAAAATCAACGTACAGAAATGACAAGCATTTCTATACAGCAATAACAGACTAACAGAGAGCCAAATCATGAGTGAACTCCCATTCTCAATTGCTACAAAGAGAATCAAATACCTAGGAATACAACTAACAAAGGATGTAAAGGACCTCTTCAAGGAGAATTACAAACCACTGCTCAACAAAATAAGACAGGACACAAACAGGTGGAGAAACATTCCATGCTCCTGGTTAGGAAGATTCAACATTGTGAAAATGGCCATACTATCCAAAGTAATTTACAGATTCAATGCTATTCCCATCAAGCTACCTATGACCCTCTTCTCAGAACTGGAAAAAAACACCTTAAACTTCACATGGAACCAAAAGATAGCCCACATAGTCAAGACAATCCTAAGCAAAAAGAACAAAGTGGAAGGCATCTTGCTACCTGATTTCAAACCATACTACAAAGCTACAGTAATCAAAACAGCATGGTACTGATACCAAAACAGAGATATAGACCAATAGAACAGAACAGAGGCCCTGGAGGCAGCACCACACATCTACAACCATTTGATCTTTGACAAACCTGACAGAAACAAGCAATGGGGATATGATTCCCTGTTTAATAAATGGTGTTGGGAAAATGGCTAGCAGTGTGCAGAAAGCAGAAATTGGACCCCTTCCCGACACCTTATTCTAAAATTAACTCCAGACGGATTAAAGACCTAAACATAAGACCTAACACCATATAAACCCCAGAAGAAAATCTAAGCAAAACCATTCAGGACATAGGCATAGGCAAGGACTTCATGACTAAAACACCAAAAGCATTGGCAACAAAAGCCAAAATAGACAAATGGGACCTAATTAAACTCCAGAGCTTCTGTACAGCAAAAGAAACAATCATTACAGTGAACCGGCAACCAACAGAAAGGGGAAAAAATTTTTTGCATCCTAGCCATGTGACAAAGGGCTAATATCCAGAATCTACAAAGAACTAAAACAAATGTACAAGAATAAAACAAACCCATCCAAAAGTGGGAGAAGGATATGAACACTTTTAAAAAGAGGACACATATGAGGCCAAGAAACATATGAAAAAATGCTCATCATCACTGATTATTAGAGAAATGCAAATCAAAACCACATTGAGATACCATCTCATGCCAGTTAGAATGGCGGTAATTAAAAAATCTGGAGACAACAGATGCTGGAGAGGATGTGGAGAAATAGGAACACTTTTACACTGTTGATAGGAGTGTAAACTATTTCAACCATTGTGGAATACAGTGTGGCACTTCATCAAGTATCTAGAAACAGAAATACCATTTGACCCAGCAATCCCATTACTGGGTATATACCCAAAGGATTATAAATCATTCTGTTATAAAGCCACATGCACAGGTATGTGCATAGCAGCACTGTTTACAATAGCAAAGACCTGGAACCAATCCAAATGCCCATTGATGATAGACTGGACAGGGAAAATGTGGCACATATATACCATGGAATACTATGCAGCCAAAAAAACGATGTGTTCATGTCCTTTGCAGGGACATGGATGATCTGGAAACCATCATTCTCAGCAAACTGACACAAGAACAGAAAATCAAACACCGCATATTCTCACTTATAGACGAGTGTTGAACAATGAGAACACATGGACACGGGAGCATCACACACTGGGGTCTGTTGAGGGGGGCCAAGAGAGGGACAGCAGGGGAAGGTGGTGAGGTCAGGGAAGGAAAACATGGGGAGAAACGCCAGATGTAGGTGATGGTGGGGATGAAGGCAGAAAACCACATTGCCGTGTATGTACCTATGCAACAATCCTGCATGATCAGCACATGTATACCAGAACCTAAAGTAAAATTTTAAAAAATACTCTATTTGGAAAGAAAATAAAAAATAGCAATACAACAATAAAAATACAAATTTTTAAAACTAAAAAAAAAAAGACACTTGCTGAATTTTACCCATTATGAGAAACAAAAATGGAAGTGATAAATTTTCTACCTTTTAAATCACATAGGTAATTTAAAATTTCAGTATTAGATACTTGAAGCTATTGTCATTATAGCTGCCAGTGACAAAACATAGTATTTGGTTTAATGCCACCATTTTGTCTCATCATGTGAGGTACCTCATCATGTAGGTACAATCTTATCTCTGTCATTTCCCCACCCTGTATTTTATGCTCTAAAAATAGGCTTTTTTTGTGTTTAAGTTTTATGCCCTGCTTTCTTCTCTGTCTGGAAGTTCCTTCCAAACTTATTCACTTGGGTAACTTACTTTTAAATGTTAACATTACTTTCTCTCTGGAGCCTTCCAAGGATGCTCCTCCATGGTGTCCCATATTACCCTGTACTTAACATCTCTTACTCTAGTTACTACATTATATTATAATTCTTTGCTTATACATGTAGCAGTGCACATTTCAGATTTATTCACTCTGAGTTATATGTTGAGCCTCCCTTTCCTATGAATGACAGCAATCATTTTAGTCACTTCATATGCAGTACTCTTTCTCCATTTCTTGAAGATTGTTCTTGAGTTCTTGGGCATTATTATCATCATGGGAGGATTGTAGCTAGTTCTTGATCATCACTTAGCTCTGTAGTATCTGCTAAGTGATTCTGTGTCCACACTGGTTTGCAAGCTGTGGGTCCATGCAAGGCGTTGCTTTCTCTGACTTTGTTCCCAAATGAAACACTCTGCTGGGCCTACTCAAGCTCTGACCCTTGTATGTCCCTCTCAAGCTTCCAAAAAGCCCTATATTTCTCATTGGAGAACTGTAGGAGTTCCTTAAAACCATCTTCTACTTACTGTGATTCAATTGGTCATTTAGGAAATTAATATATTGCTCTTCACACTAGATTGGACAGGGAGGCCCTAGTGACTCTTGCTGCTTTTCAAGGTCTTTTCCAGGAAAGGGGCAAAGTTTCCTTCTGCTCTTAAAGCCACATATTAAGCTCATTGAGCTATTTTATCCTTTACTCCACTTCCTTTAAGACACAATGAGCATTTATTTTTTCAAAATCTCAGCCAAAAGAGTAATTAGACTGTGAAGGTGGTAGAAGTTGGGACTGGCTTTTTCCATAGTTTTTCTATTGAAATTCTGAGTCCAAATTGTGGTTCCTTTGTCTTTTTTGTGATCTCTTCCCTGAGGCAGTGAGTGTTACATGTCTAATGGCACTGATATTTTTGGTAGTAAAGTGGTAAGAAATGCAAAAACAACTGTTAATATCTGTAAATGTGATCCTATCACATATGTTTGCCTCCCTCACTAATTTGTGATTTCCTCAAAGGGAAGAAATGTATTGCTAGCACCTAGCATTGTGTTGACCACATGTTAGGTACATGATATATGAATAGATTGATACATTTAAGGAAAAATATATAATTTTGTCCATTCACTTGTTTACTTGAATGTAACATATTTTTGAAAATCTCTTATATGCTAGACCCTATACTATGCACTGGAGATAAGTGGGTAAATCAGTATAGAGGCAAAGGAAATTTTCTTTCCTTCCCCGACTAAATGTTTGATAATTTGACTCTATAAAACAAACTACCTATTCAGGCCTTTTGCCCATTTTTAAATATGATTATTTGATTTTTGTGCTATTGAGTTGTTTGAATTATTTACATATTCTGGATATCAACTCTTTGCCAGATACATAGTTTGCAAATACTTTCTCCCATTCCATAAGGTGTATCTTCACTTTATAGATTGTTTCTTTTGCTGCGAAAAAGTTTTTAAATTTAATATGATCCTGTTTATTTTTTGCTGTGATGCCTGTGTTTCTCAGGTATTTTTCTAAAAATTCTTGCCTAGTCCTATTTCATAAAGTGTTTCCCCTATTTTTTCTTCTAGTAGTTTCATAGTTTCAGGTCATACATCTAAGTATTTAGTCCATTTAGAGTTGATTTTTGTGTATGGTGAGAGATAGGGGTCTAGTTTGATTCTTCTGCATATGGCTAGCCAGTTATTCCAGCACCATTTATTGAACAGAATGTCCTTTCCTCAGCATATGTCCTTGGCACCTTTGTCACAAGTCAGTTGGCTTCACATTAATGAATTTATTTCTGGGTTCTTCATTAAGTTCCATTGATCTATCTGTATGTCTGTTCTTAAGCCAGCACTATGCTGTTTTGGTTGCTATAGCTTTGTGGTATGTTTTAAAGTCAGATAGTGTGATGTCCTTTTCAACTTTGTTCTTTTCGCTGAAGATCGTTTTAGAATCAGGGTCATTTGCCTTTCACAAGAATTTTAGGATTGTTTTTTTGATTTTCATTTTCATTAAGACTTTCATTGGTATTTTGATAGAGATTTCATCCTGTCATTTGTGACACTATGAATGAGCCTGGAGGACATTAAGAGGGTAACAATATATTTCAATATAGTTATATGAGAAAATTTTGAATATTGTCACCACAAAGAAATGATAAATATATAAATTGGTAGATATGGTAATTACACTATTTGATCATTATACAATGTATACAGTATGTGCACTGAGACATCACACTGCATGACATAAATATGTACAATTCTGCATCAATTATAAATAAAACACTGACAATAGATCAACATAAAAAAGCACACAGATTTATTTATATGTACATAGACACAGAAGTCTTACAAATTTGAGACTCAAAGGCCAGATAACTGAATTTTTATATTATCCTGAAGTTATAGATAGAATAGAGACTTGGGGTTTCTTGGGAGGAGGGAAGGGACACTGGTTGTAGGAGAATGAGAGGAGGAAAAGATGGTAAGAAAAGACCATCTTCTTATATAGATTAAAATCTCTCAGATAATCTCAAAGCTCAGGAAGAATATATAGTAGGATGTGATGAGAGTTCTTTGTAAGATGTTGAAAAGGGTCAGACTTTCAGCCTCTTTTTCTGTTAGGAATAATTTTCATATGAGGCAGATAAGGGGACCTCAGAAAGGCTATTTGTGTCTGCTATTTACCTCACTAAAGTTGGTTTTCTCCAGAGATGAAAATTTCCCCCACAAAAGGACACCTTTTCAAAGCTTTTTGTGACTTGTTATGTCCTCTGAATAGCCATCTCAAAATAAGCCCATGTATATTTTGGGGTGGCATATTTGCTTTTCATCATAAGTCAGGCACAGTCCCTGGCCTCAAGGAACACACGGGCAAGTAAGTTTCAGATTATTTAAGGTCAAAACATGTCAAAGATGTATAATACTAATGAAGTAATTAAAGAATATTTATAAGCTTAGAAATGAGAGAGAAATTCTTAAGTGTTAAAAGTGAAATTTCTGCCAGATTAAAATTTAACAGAGTTTAATTGAGCAAAGAACGATTTGTAAATTGCGCAGCCTCCCAAGCCAGAGTAGGCTTAGATGCTCCAGGGCAGCCACATGGTGGAAGATGATTTATGGACAGAAAAAGGAAAGCAAGTACAATAAATGGAAGTGAGGTACAGAAGGTGGTGAATTGGTTATAGCTCAGCATTTGCCTTATTTGAACACAGTTTGAACATTTGGCCACATTTGATTGGCCAAAAGTCAGTGATTGACACAAGAGTAGCCTACAGTCTGTTTACACTTCCATTTAGGTTATAGTTCGTGATGTACAGACATTTAGACTGGACTTAAAATATGTAAGGAGGCAGCTTTAGGCTAATCTTGATTTAACATAAGACTGAAAATCTAGAAACCATGAAGAAAAAATATAAATATATTTGATTACATAAATATTTAAAACTATTTGTACTTAAGTAAAGTAATAAAAAAAATCCTATAGACAAAGAGATAAAGCGTCCAGTAAAAAAAAAAAAAATGTGTCCCGAATGTGAAATGTCAATTCAGGGAAGAGAGAATATATATTGACAACAAATATATTAAACGATTTTCAAATCAGTGCAAAGACATTTCATAAAACAATGAAAAGCTGCTTTTTCCATCACATAACAAAATAGAGTGACAGCATCAATCTTGAGAAGACTGTGAGGCGTAGGTACTACTCATACATTGCTGGTGCGAGGGTGAATTGCTATCTTTAGTAGAAAAATAATCTGGCAATGTCTATTAAAATTTAAGATACGCATATCCTTTGTTTTTTCCTGGGAATATAATCTACAAAAATGAAAGTTCCAGCATGTGCAAGGATGTATATTGCAATTAAAAACAAAAACAAAAACTTACCAAGCAGGTGAATAGTTGAATAAATTACAACATCCTTGCTAAGGTACAGTGGAGCTATTACAACAATGCGTTGTTTATATAGAGCTGGGGGTGGGGGAGGTGGGGAAGCTCGTTAATTTTTCCCAGTACTTCTCTGTACTGTTTGACTTGTTATAATGAGCACTTATTTTTTGTAATTAAAAATCCAATAAAGTGAAAAACAATAATTTTAAAAATTCAGCAATTATATCACAACGTATTACATGTTATGAAAGGAGTCAATTGGATGCTGCAAGAAACCCTAGGAGGAGACGCCTAACCCAATTGTAATGCATTGAGATTTTTGGGGGGATATTACTTCTGTGTTTACTCCAGAAGTTTGAGTGGTAGCCAGCTAGAGGGATAAAGCACAGGAAACATGTGTAGGGGCTGAGGAAAGACAGAGCTAGCCATCAAGTGTTGTTTATAATGCATAGTAGTGAGAACTTGATGACTGATTAGATATGGAAAACTAAAGAGAAAGGGAAGATTACATGATGATGTCTGAGTTTCTGGTTGGAGCAGTTGGATGAGATGAACTGAAAGAAGCTGATTTTGGGGCAGTGTGTTCAGTTTTGGGAAATGCTTGCAGGGACCATTTGGGAGACACTTGGATTTCCAGAGGTTTACTTGCTTGAACTGAGAACATGGCTTCTGACAATGTTATGACCCTTGGGCCTGCTTCTTGCTGAGTAGGTACCTATGTGGGCCAGCCATGGAATCTGGCTAGCCCACTACTTCCTGTTGAAGCAACAGCAGATGAGCTCTGGAACCCAAGGTCCCTTGGCTACCTGGAGGCTGGACTCAGAGCCAGATCTGGGTTTTGTGGGAATCTTACACAATTTTGAAGACTCTTCTTAGTAATAAGAGTACAAAATGAGAAATGGCCATGTATACTGATATAGAATGAGAGGATAAATCATGCCAAATTGTATATTTAAAAAAAGATAAAACAAAACAAAATATTTTTATTATATAGCTACCTAATTTTTAATTTTAATGAATTAACCTCTATAAAATACTTCCCTAATTTATTGGCTGAACATGATTTCACTGATTTTATAATATGATCATCCATAGAGAGAATAAATCTAGATGACCTTAGGTTTAGCAATGAGTTTTTAGATACAACATCAAGAACACTATTTATGAAAGTAAAAAAAAAAGTGAGACTTTATTAAAATAAAAACTTTTGTTCTGCAAAATACACTCGTAATAGAATATACTTACAGACCAGAGAAATATTTGCAGAACAAATTAGATAAAGGACTTGTATGCAAAACATACATGAAACTCTTAAAAAACAGAAAATAAGAAAACAACTGAATTTAAAAGTGGGCAAGAGATATAAACAGGAATCTCACCAAGGAAGACATACAGATGGCAAGTAAGCATATATAAGAAGATGCTCAAGTTCATATGTCACTGGGGAATTGCATATTAAAATCACCAAATGATACTACTACATCTACTAAAGTGACTGAAATTTAAAATACTGACAATACGAAATGCTGGAAAGTATGTAGAGGAATAGAAACTTTTATTCATTGATGGTAGGAATGCAACAAAGGTACAGTCACTTTGGAAGACAGCTTGGCAGAGAATGGAATATTATTCAGTGATAAAAACAAATGTGCTATCAAGCAACAAAATGACGTGGAGGAAATTTAAAATCCATATTGTTCAGCAAAAGAAGCCAATTTGAAAAGCTTACAATGCCAACTATGTGACACTCTGGTAAAGGCGAATCCCGTGGAGAGAGTAAAACTATTAATAGTTGCAAAGGGTAAGGACTCCAAGAGAAGAGGAACCAACAGGTGAAGCACAAGAGGTTTTTAGAGCACTAAACCTGTTCTATATGATATTATAATGACGGAGACATGAAATTATGGATTTGTCAAAACTCATAGAATACATAAAACAAAGAGGGAACCATAAATCCAAACTATGGGCTTTAGTTGATAGTAATGTATCAGTATTGGCTCAGCAATTGTAACAAGTGTACCATACCAATGCAAGATGTCAATTCACAGGGGAAACTGAAGGCAAGGAAGGGTAAAGAGAGCCTATGAGAACTCCTTGTACTTTTTGTTCAACTTTTATGTAAACCTAAAACTGCTCTAAAAATAGTATTAATTAAAAGTAAGTCTGTCTTTTCTCTATCATGTTTGATACTATTGATAATTGGATGTATACAACACGAATCTTCACAGACACTGCAGTTCGTAGTCTTGCCATGCAGTACTTCTGATAAATCCATACCGTCAACATGAAAAAGGAATTTTTGGCCCATTTACCATTGAATCATCCCAAAAAGTGACATCTTCTGTGTTGACTGGGCAAATACAAGAACCACAGCCTTCCCTTACAAGTGTATTCTAGATACAGTTTTTGCTTAATTCCATTCTGAAGACAAGCAATGTCTAAGCAGATATTTGTAATAGAAATCCATCTGTGATCTCCCATTAGCTATATTTTCTGAGTGGTAGGATAGCAACCACCTGCCAAAAAATCAGGGTCAAGGCCTGGGGATAAAATGTAGCATGAAAAACAGGATGGCACAGACCATGGCCAATGGGCTGTAGGTGAGGGATGAACAACTGACCAGAACTGAAGGGTAGAGACCAAAGCAGAAGTATAGCTTATAAATTTGTCAATGTGGGAATGAAGTGTACGTGGAACAGAGAAAAATTACTCAGTATGTCTATCTGAGAGATCAGAGGTTCTCCCTGGGAAAGGCCCTGGGACCAACGCTTTCCTGCCAATAGCAGACACTGGAAAACTCAGGCATGGCTGATGTGAAGGTCTTGTGTGTTAGTCTGATGAGCAGCAAACACTTTGCACCTCAGACTTCATTCACTGTCTCACTACATCTCTCAGTCTTTGCTTAACTTCTCTGTATCTCTGTACCTCCCACATTTCAGCTGTATCCAGTGCTGGCATCTCTAGTCCAAAATTGTTATTTTCCCGTGTCAGAAATCTCATAGACTCTAAGGATTGGAAAGTTTGCCATTAGGTCATTAACTTCTCCAGAAGCCTTGAACAGTGTCTGCAATATTCTCCATACCTATCTTTCCTGGAAAATCTTTGGTAAAAGGAGTTGACTATATACCACATGGCAGCTCTTATCACAAGGGGACAGTTTTGTTTGTTCCTTTCAGTTTTTTAAATTTGCATAAATGTATAGGGTACATACAAGTGTAATTTTGTTACATGGATAGATTGTATAATGGCAAAGTCTAAGGTTTTAAGATATCCATCACTCAACTAACACAGTCACTAAGTAATTTATCATCATCCACCCTCCTCCCCCCTTTGCACTCTTCCCAGTTTCCATTGTCATTCCACGTTCTATGTCCATTTATATACACTGTCTAGCTCCCACTTATAAATAAGGACATGTGGTATTTGTCTTTCTGTGTCTGAGTTATTTAAGATAATGGTCTCCAGCTCCATCCATGTTGCTGCAAAATATATGATTTCATTCTTTTTTATGGCTGAGTAGCATTCCATTGTGTACATATACCACACTTTCTTTATCCAATTATCCATTGGATAATTGGATGGATGTTGATTCCACATCTTGACTGTTGTGAATGGTGCAGTGATAAACATACATGTGCAGGTGTCCTGTTGATGTAATGATCTCCTTTGCTTTGGGTAGATACTTAGTAGTGGAATTGCTGCATCAAATGGTAGTTCTGGTTTTAGTTCTTTGAGAAATCCCCATACTGTTAGGAAACAGGTTTTTTTTTTTTTTTTTTTTTTTTTTTGAGACAGAGTCTCACTCTGTTAGGCGCCAGGCTGGAGTGCAGTGGCGCGACCTCGGCTCACTGCAACCTCTGCCTCCCGGGTTCAAGCAATTCTCCTGCCTCAGCCTCCCGAGTAGCTGGGACTACAGGCTTGCGCCACCACGCCCAGCTAATTTTTGTATTTTTAGTAGAGATGGGGTTTCGCCATGTTGGCCAGGATGGTCTCAATCTCTTGACCTCGTGATCCGCCCACCTTGGTCTCCCAAAAGGAAACAGTTTTAAGTAGGCTAAGACTTCCTTGTTCAAGACTGAGTCTATCTCCTGGGGACTTTTTGAAGTCCAGTATTTGTTGAATGAAGCCATTCAGAATAACATGCAGACTAAGTTTGTTCCTTCTCTCACATGACAGCCCTTCAGATCTGAAGACAGTGATCATTTCCCTCTGAGTCTGCTCACTTTCAGGTCTAAACACTCAAAGGCTTTTAATCTGCTTTTTATATGTCTGTCATCCCTTTACCCCCTGAGTGACTGCTCTCTAGGCAAGTCTCCTTAAAGGATTCTGCTCAGAAGTGAACCCACTTCTTAGCTGTACAGAGTAGGGTGGAGCTATCCATCTCTTGCTCTGAGCACTGTACATTTATTAATGCAGTCCAAGTTCAAATTAGTCCAGTTGGCATTCACACAGCATCCTTCACTTCTACTGAACGTGCAGATGACTAAAATTCACCACTTTGTAAGTGCCGTAGCTAAGTCGCATCACCGTCTCCCATCTTTATGTATTTGATATTTTACACTTTATGCTTCATGATTAAAACATGGACTCTATGTAACTGCTTGGTGAGATGCTTGGGAAACCTGACTCTATCATTTACTGTCATTTCTTAATACCATCTCTGATTATGATGTGCAGGACATTTATGTCTTTTTTTTTTTTTAAGTATGAAATAGGTAGTGCATAGGGTAGAGCTGCTATGACTGCAGTCTTTGAGCATGACACTTTTAGTACAGCTCTTTAGCCAGGTAGAACACCATCTGACCAAACCAGTAAAGCAATATTTATGGAATGTCTACCAGGTATCTGCTAAGAACAAGTCTTTTATTAGTCAATTATTGCCACAGCCTTATAAACTAGGTTTTATTTATTTTTAATTTTTATTTTTATTTTTTTGAGACAGAATCTCACTCTGTCACCCAGGCTGGAGTGCGATGTGTTGATCTTGGCTCACTGCAACCTCTGCCTTCCTAGTTCAAGCAATTCTCCTGCCTCAGCTTCCTGAGTAGCTGGGACTACTGTGTGTGTGCCACCATGCCCAGCTGAAAGTAGGTGTTATTATCATCTTTATTTTTCAGGTGAGAAAACTGAGTATTAAAAAGAGAAAATACCTGTTGAAAGACACACAGCTAGTGAGTGCTGGATCCAAGATTCAACGGAGGTGTGTCTGACACCGACGCCCATGCTCTCAACCACTGGACTATGCCATCCTCAGCTCCTGAAAAGCCATTCTCCCAAAATACAAATTTAAATCACGTATAATATATTCATTCAGTACAGGAAAAAAATCTACATGTCTAAGACAGGAGAATGTCTGATGTGTTTGAGATAACACAAGACGACCAGCGTAGCTAGAACTGAGTTGAAGGATAGTGGGTAGAAGATGTATGTAGAGTGGGAATTGAGGGCCGGATTATGTCAGGATTTTGACTTGTACTCTGACTGAAAGTAGGAGCTATGGGAAGGTTTTGAGGAGAGGAATAACATGACCTGGCTTATGTATTTACATATATATATATATATATATATACACACACACACACATACACACACATACATACACACACACATACATATATGGCTTATGTGTATCTGTATACACACGCACACATATATACACACATACACACGTGTATATATACAGATATATGTGTATGTTAACATAATAAGAAACATAGTTTCTGTTTTGAGAAACACCAACATCTCTACACAATAACACTGTATGTACATTTATGTGTGTGCGTGTGTATGTGTGTATGTACGTTAAACTTGGTTGCTGTGCTGAAAGTAGAGTGTGTAAGGCAATGACAAACTGCTGGGGGAGGTCTATGGAAAAGGTTCAGGGGATGGGAACTGAAGGGAGGGTCACAGAACGAGTTAAATCCAAAGGGAATACATTATAATATACTCATAATTAGAAACATGGCTTAATTTGTATCTATAGGAGATTGCAATTAAACCTATTTTATCATCCCTGATTAGCTTTAGTTTACAAAGGATTTCAGCTGATTTTCCTGGCCCTAGAGCATTTTTTCCCTTTGTCACTAGATGGCACTTGTACATACTTATCATTTCAAGAACATTTACAAGAGCATTTACATTAGATGGTGCTCAGGCAATTCCCCCTAGGGCTGACTTGCTCCAATATTTGTTGACACAGAAGACTAGCTACCTCTTATGCACAAAAATCTCTGAGAAATTTATCAATACTCAGTGCTGGTGAAGCAATCAGTTTTATTATGACTACTTTTCTGTGAAGTGTTGAATCATACATGCCCAATGTAATGATTCTGTGTCAAATTCATAATTCAACTTAGATCCAAGAGGAGCTCTAGTTTATCTTATTCTGATGTTTACTGGCAGGTTGAGGAGGAACACCCACCCTTGGTCTACCTTTTGCCTTTGAGGTTGGAGATCCACGTCTAATCTGCGGTGGAAGGTAGCTTGTTTTGCCTTAGACTAGCTGTGTGATCTTAGGTCAGTTATTTGTTTCTATATAGCTAAAAGTCTCCTTGATGAAATGTCTTTTAAATCCAGGAAACTGTACCATGATCTTCTTGCTTCAACTAACATTCATCTTTGTTTCAAAAGATCGTCATTCCTTAAAAAAAAAAAAAAAAAAAAAAAGGCCTCTGGCGTTCTCTTTTTCATGCTTAGTTCTAACTTCATTAGCTTCCTCTAGATGAGATATATAACCTTAACTATTCCTTGAGATAGGAATGTATTTTCTTTTCGCAGTTTATTTTCCAAAGTTAAACCTACCACAAGATTTTATGCCCGGTATATTTCATCCTTTTAGCACTCGAGTCTTAACCATATTTGCTCTAGAGTTTTTATTTATTGTTATTTAAAAATATTTAATTGACTAATAAAGATTGTATATATTCAAAGTGTACAATGTGATAATTTGATAAATGTGTAAACTGCGCATCCTTGGACTTGAAATATTTGAGCCTCACTATCCTCATCTATAAACGTGAAACAATACTTATAAATTACTGGCAGCTGCAATCTGCTAATTGCCATCCAGTCAGAGTATGTGCTGATGATAGGTTCCTTCCCTCCCCTTCAGACCTGACTATAAAACAACAGTTGCTCCAGAAGCACTTAATCTTTTGTGGCCGAGAAACTTAATATCGGTTTTGAGTAACACCAACATCTCTAACCACACATCAGCACTATAGAAATACGCACCCCCCTTCTTAGAGGAGAGCTATGCAATTTTAATCTTACACTTAAAGAGTTTCCACAGCATATTCATTTCTCTTATCTCATTTGATTCTCTCCCAAATTCAGACCAGAATTAGGCATACAGCCATTATAATTTTTATTGTGCAGGTGAAGTATGTGAGGTTTCTCAAGGTTAAAGGTTAAAGGCCTAGCTCATCGTCATAAAGTTACCAAGTAGTGGAGCAGGTGTGTAAGCCCAAGTCTGTGAGTACAGTGCCATTGGGGACCAACTTGGCTAAGGACGGCTCTTTGAATTAACTGGGTAAGTTGTCTCAAAACGTATGCCTACGTTTTAAGCATTTTACCTAAACCACTGAGAAAGGAAACCTAGTTATCTAAGGTCACATAAAGTATGAAATGAACAGAAAATTAAAGAAAGAATGAAGTCTGTCTAACTTCTGTCCATGCTTACAACAAAACCTCCTTCTGTTTAGTTAAGAACCAAACCCGTTTAACAAAAAGGGACCTTTTCTGTTCTAAAAAGAGCCAAGTACATTTCTAAATGTTATGCCCTTTATTAAAAGATTAGGTAGAAAAAAGCAAGAAATGTTTATGCTTAAAAAATAAACCTCCCTCTTTGTGTTGAACAAATGGGAATCCTTTGATTCGATCCAAAATTTCTATTCCAGGTATGGTAACGTGGTTTTTAAAAGGAAATATAAATGGAAAATACTCAGTGCTTTTAAATACCACTTTTCTTCCCAATTTGCTTGCTTATTATTAAAACAGTTTGAATGGATTTTTGCTTTGATAAGGTCTTTTATTTTTAAAAGAGCCCTGGATAATCTGTTACTATAGCAGTAATTTCTTACTTGGAAGCTATTAAATCTTAAAACAACATGAAACTTTAAGTGTCAATGTCCATACTTAGAATGAATGCAGCACATGACAGTACCAATAACTAAGGTATTTGTGGTTAAAAAAATGCGGTTTTATTTTTAATTTTTGTACAGTATCCCACACCTGTTAGATATTCTCAGCATGGGGAAAAAACATTTGTGGGTATTGTCATCATAGATTCCCATGCTATATAGAAATCACACAAAAATGATTGGCTCTGTGTGAACCACATCTGCTTGTACTCTGGGGACCTATGGAAGAGCATAGAGATACCTAGTATTCCACATTATAATGCAAATAGGCCTCAAAAAATACAACAGTAAGTTGGTGGCAAAATATTCTGGGTAAGTCACTTCACCTCTGGTTTAGCTCTGAATCCAGCATTTGGGCAAGGACTATCTTTCACTACCAAAAGGCATTGTTCTTCTTGAACATAGATTTTGGGGGTAACCCCTGTTGTGAGGGGCAGTATATGCGATTTGGATAGCGGCTACCAGGTCATGCTCAGGTTTAGAGCCAGCTTACTGGTACTTTTACTGGTATGACCTATCCATGACTTGGTTTTTCATTTACTAGGATCCAATTGTGTGTTCTGACACATGCCCCTTTAAATGTGTATATAATCAGCAAAATTGAGAACCACAACAAAAACACAACCTCAAAGCCACCACAGATCTGGATGGCACCCTTCCTTCATGTTTACTTGTCTCGTCCTGAGAAAAAAATTCTAATGTCAGCTACAGGGTCCTGTGGACCTGGGCCCCTACCATTTAACTATGACCCACCGTCTTAGTCTGCTACAACTGCCGTAATAAAGTGACACAGACTGGATGGCCTAAACAAAGGAAATCTACTTTTTACAGTTCTGAAGTGTGGGTAGTCCAAGATCAGGGTGCCAACCTATTTGATTCCTGGTGAGGCTTCTTTTCCTGGCTTGTGGATGGCCCCCTTCTTTCAGTGTCCTCACATGGCTGATGGCAGAGAGAGGGAGGGAAGAAGGGAGGGATGGAGAACAGGGAAGAGAGAGAACACTCTGGTGTCTCTTATTATAAGGACACTAATCCCATCATAAGGCACCCCTCAGCCTCATGATATCATCCAAACCCAATTACTTCCCAAAGACCCCACTTCCAAATAACATCTCACTGGAGATTAGAGCTCCAACATATTAATTTGGGGGGGTGGCACAATTAAGCTCATAGCACTGATATACCTCTTTTTTCTCACTCTGTCTGCTCTAGCCACACTGAAATTATTTTAATTCCTCAAACAGTAGTGCTTTTTCATGACCTCAGGCTTCAGGGCCTTTACACGTGGTAGCCTCTTTGCCTGAAATCTAACTCAATCTTTCCCTCCCTGCTGCAAATTTTCACCCATCTAATTTCTGTTTATTGTTTAAATCTCAATTCAAGTTCACCTCCTCAAAGAAGCTTTCCTTAAACCTGAGATTAGCTGACAGTCCTTGTTACATATTCCCGAATCCCCCTGTATGCCCCATCACATAAAACTCATGACAATTGAGATTGTTTATTCAATGTCTATCTCCTAGGCTAGACATTGAGTTCAGTGATGTCAGGAATCTCTCTGGTTTACCATGGCATTTCAATGTTGATTGAGTGAATAAATGAATGAATTACAGGAAGCTTTGGTGATAGAAAATCAAGGTTGCTTTGTTTGGGCTCAAAAATCTTCTTTAAGATAAGCTCCCTCTGGAGCTGACAGTGTCCATGTTTAATGTGCCACTAGGAGCCTCATGAACTAGGATAGGGAATGCAGCTGATTTTTTTTTCCCATTTATTTATTTTATTGCATTTTACGTTTTGGGGTACATGTGAAGAACATGCAAAATTGTTGCATAGGAACACACGTGGCAGTGTGATTTGCTGCCTTCCTCCCCATCACCTACATCTGGCATTTCTCCCCTTGCTATCTCTCCCCAGCTTCCCACCCCCCACCGTCCCTCCCCTATTTCCCCCCAACTGACCCCAGTGTGTAGTGCTCCCCTCCCTGTGTCCATGTGTTCTCATTGTTCAACACCCGCCTATGAGTGAGAACATGCGGTGTTTGATCTTCTGCTCTTCTGTCAGTTTGCTGAGAATGATGGTTTCCAGGTTCATCCATGTCCCTACAAAGGACCCAAACTCATCCTTTTTGATGGCTGCATAATATTCCACGGTGTATATGTGCCACATTTTCCCTATCCAGTCTATCGTCGATGGGCATTTGGGTTGGTTCCAGGTCTTTGCTATTGTAAACAGTGCAATGCAGCTGATTTTTAACACACGGTTCAAAATGTACACATACAACTCTCTGCTATTTCCTCCAAATAGTCTCTTTGAGAAGATGCCTTTAGATGTGGGGGTACATTATTGTCTTTTCAGTGAATATTTTATTTGAAAATTGTTAAAAGGTACATAGGAACATTCAATTCATTCATTGATTTATTCAACAAATTTATTTTTTTTTCTCAGAAATAAGGGGTGACTAGAAATCAATGGGGCCGACTTTCTTGTGTGACTCATAAGCTGACTCACAAAGCAATTCCGAAAGTTACATCTTTAATGAGTATCATGAAAATATTATTTTGCTCATTTTCAAAGTTACTGTACAACATATACTTTTTAACTTACTTTGTGAAAGAGCAAAGGATCTATGGAAATATTCTATATATCACTTGGGTATCTCAATCTTTGGGTTTTGTTTTTCACAGAAGATGTGCCAGACCCTGGAACCATACCTGACCATAGGCAGGAGATATCTAAGGAGCAAATAAGACCTCAGCAGTAAGGCTTGTTTGCTGTTATCCGGTCCTGACCTGTGGCATTGGTTGTCTGTTTTTACCCACTTTAAAGACCATGCCACGCGTCAGTTGCTGAGATTTCTTCCTGCTATCTGCAGGTGGGTAAATCATGATGTATGTTTCACCCTATCTAGAACCCATTAGTGTGTCCCATTAGTTTAAATCTGTTTAATTCACATTTGTTGAGCCAATGACAAGTTTTTTGCTAAACACTGAGATAAAGGAGATTAAGAATATATAGAAAAACAACAGGGAAGTTACAGCTAATAGGAAAGCTAGATAGTCTCTTTAAAAATTACCGTAAACTATTGTGCATGGTGCAACGACCTATGTATGTGCAAGATTCAAAGGAGGGAGGATACAGAAAACATTTACTTCCCCTAAGGACTTCATACCACAATGCATGCATGTGCTGTAAAATGTGACAGCGATCAGTGGTAGGCAGAATGCCACATCGTTCTGAACTGGAGAGAAAAATTTCCTGAGGCCTGCCATAACAACTTAGGGTGACAGCTTTCTCTCTATAGTTCATCATGGTGTTCAGGGACTATGTTAGTTTTCTATTGCTGCAGTGAAAAATTACCACAGAATTAGTGGCTTAAGACAATGTAAGTTTATCTTACAGTTTGGGAGGTTAGAAGTCTAAAATCAAGGTATCGGTTGGTAGAGCTGCATTCCTTCTGAATATTCGCCTCAGGAGAGAGTTGATTTCCTTGCTCCTTTCAGCTTCTGGAGTTCTCTTGCATCCCATGGCTCATGATCCCTTCCTAACATCACTCCTACCTCTGCCTTTGTCATCACATCTCCTAGTACTATGACCTTTCTGTCTCCCTTTTATAAGAACTCTTGTGATTATGTTAGGTGTACACAGAAAATCTAGGATAATCTCTTCATTTCATGGTCCTTAACTTAATCACATCTGGAAAGTCCCTCTTGTCTCATAAGGTAATATCCAGGTTCTGGGGATTACAATGTGGATGCCTTTGGGGTCCATTATTCTGCCCACCTCATGGACCAAGGCGATGGGACAACTATGGACACATATAGGAACAATTAAAAAGAATTTGGTGGTATGCCAGTCTTGGTTCAGCTCAGCAACCAAGTGAATCAAAATCATTGGCAATGACTCTTCTAAATGTTTCCTCTTATTTTTGATTTGACTTCAAAATTTTCTCCTTCTTTGAAACATATGTAGTAAGACCCATACATCCACTTGTTGGTATCATCTACCCACATCCTAATCACCACCA
Organism: Sapajus apella; assembly: GCF_009761245.1. Lineage (NCBI taxonomy): Eukaryota > Metazoa > Chordata > Mammalia > Primates > Cebidae > Sapajus > Sapajus apella. The sequence continues at coordinate 6,387,731 of NW_022437033.1, read as the reverse complement.
TCCCTACTCCCATTAGCTTAAGACTGTAGTGCTTGGTTTACTCCATTTCTCCTATTTCCATTATCATTTTTTGCTGACATGACCTGTCGAACAGTCTGGCCTTCATTTTGGGTGACCTTCTTATTGTCACTGATCATTTTTCTCTAACTTAAAGAAGCCATGCCATTCTTTGTTTACAGTTCGGAAATCCCAGTTTTATGCATTCCGCCTTCCAATCACTTCCTCTTACCCATTTTGCTCACTTACTACAGTACTGGGAGTGTTGCATTCAATTTACCCTTTCTGTTTATTCAACTTCTCCATTCTAACCACAAGCTTATCATTATCCATCACATTTTATAATCCATCTTTATATTTATTCATTCATTTAAAAATATTAGTTGAATAGCTACTATGTGTTAGTCTGAGTTATAGTGGTGAGGAAGATAAAGGTATTGAAAATGAAGGGCATTTTAGTTAAACTACAATCATTTTTATATAATTGCCCTTAGTTCCCTGGTATAACCTCTGAAATTTAGATTTCAAACACCCTTTTCTTATTGAGGCCTTCAGTCTATTAAGTCCACCACTTTCTCACTATTGCTACTCTGTTTTCTTCAGTTTCATCTCCTTGCTCCTTAAACCTCCCATTTCAACTACTCTTAACTGATGACAATACCTCTTACTTCATTGGAAAAAAGAGAAGCAATAAAAAAGTCTCCATCTTTCTGCTACCATGTTTCCAAATCTTCCAGTATCTCTACCTACAGTTTCTTCATATTCAGTACAGGGAAATAAGTGTTCTGATTCTTACTCAAAAGTGAATAGTTTCTCTTATGCCCTGGATCTCCTCTTTGTTTGTCTACTAAGGACATCACTACATCAATTTTTCCTTTCCTATTAATAACTTGTATCATAACTTTCTCTTTATTGCAATATCAGCATACAAACATACTCCAGAATTTTCTGTCTGAAACAAAAACCCGCCCAGATATGATTACATATCCCCTTATAGCTATGCTTCATTTTTAGGCTCTACTTCACATCACAATGTCTTAATGTAGCCTTCTGAATCAAACTAAAAAGTTTCTTCACAGAAAAAGAAACAGTCAACCAAATGAAAAGGCAACTTATGAAATGAAAGAAAATATTTGCAAACCATAGATCTGATAAAGGGTTAATATCCAAAATACAGATGGTTCCAATTTATAATGGTTAAATTTAAGATTATTGTGACTTTATGCAGGATTTATAAAGGCATTAAATTCATTTTGACTTAAGATTTTTTATTTACGATGGGTTTATCCAGATATAACCCTATTATAAGTCAAGGACCTTCTACATATAAGGAGCTCCTACTCCTCCACAGACAAAAAAAAAAAGTAAGCAAATTAAGAAATAGGCAAAATAAATGAATAGACATTTCTGCAAAGACATGCAAATGGCCAAGCATATGAAAAGGAGCTGTATGTCACTAACCATTAGAGAAATGCAAAATAAAAACAATGAGATGTTACTGCACACCTGTTGGGATGAAAGAGAAGATAAGCGTGAGGGTGTGGTGAGAAGAAAGCCATGTGCACAATCGGAGGAAGTGTAAATTGGTGCAGCCACTCTAGAAAACAGTGTGGAGGTTCCTCGAAAATTAAAAATAGAACTGCTATATAGTCTAGCATTCTAATTCTTTCACTATTCCTTTATCTGAGGTATGTATCTAAAATATGTTCACATACCTATCTATCTATCTATCTATCTATCTATCTATATAATTCTTTTAAAGAAGCAATGCCACATTAGTATTGTTTACTATACTTTGATGACATAAGTTACCTTGTTTCCATTCTTTAAAAAGAATTTCTTTGTATATCTTATTTGCTTGTATATCACCATATTTTACTTACCATCATAGAACCTAGGAAAATTTTACAACTTTTCAAATATTTGGCTGTTAAACGTATAACAATCTGTCTTTAAGGAGGGATAACTTACTCTAAAATGAATTCTAAGTAGTTATCTCTTAATAGCATATGTCTTGTAATTAAATGAGCATCTTAAAGAAATGCATGTGTGGTAAATAGCCATACTTGGACTTGATATACCTTGGAACATCAAATCTCATGCTTACAGAATCTGAGATTCTGAGAGCAGCATAAGGGATGGGCTAGTCCAATTTTCTTATTTTATACTCACAGGAAAAGATAATTAGATAGAATATAGGGGTAGAGGTCCTATACATCCAATTAGTGCCAGCTTCAGAATAAAAAGTCAGGCTCTCCTGGCTGAAGTAGAGTTTGGAGTCACGGGAAGCTCTTAACCTTTGAATTTAGATAGACATGTATTACCAGTTTTATGATCTTGAGTAAACCCCTCAACCTATTTGAGCATCATTTTTCTCAGCTCTGAATAAGAGATTAAATAATTAATTCTAGTATTTTAATCTCCCAGGCATAGCAAGAACAGAGGAGTGGTTTTAAGATCTAAAACTGTGGGGGTTTCCGGTGTTTTTTATTGATATGTCATAGTTGTACATATTCTGGGGAAACATGTAATGTCTTTATACATGTATATAATATATAATGATCAAATAATGGGAATTTGATATCCATCAACTAAAATATTCCTATTTTCTTTGTGTTGGGAACATGATAATTTTTTTCTAGATATACAGTAAATTATGAACTGCAATTTCCCTACTGTGTTATTGAAAACTAGAACTTATTTCTTCTAGCGGTTTATTTTTATACCTATTAAATAAGTTCCCTTCATACTCCCCTTCTTTGCCCTTCCTAGCCTGTGGTAACCACAATTCTACCCTCTCCCTCCACAAGACCCGCATTTTCTACCCCCACATCTGAGTGAGAACATGTGATATTTGTCTCTCTGTTCTTGCTTTATTTCACCTAACATAATGACCTCCAGTCCATCCATGTTGTTGCAAATGGCAGGATTTAATTCTTTTTTTATGGCCACATAGTATTCCATTGTGTGTGTGTATGTATGTATCTATATGTGTGTGTGTGTGTGTGTGTGTGTGTGTGTGTGTGTGTGTGTGCGTGCGTGTCATGTTTTCTTTATCCATTTATCCATTGATGGACACTCAGCTTGCTTCCAGTTCTTGGTTATTGTGAGTAGTGTTGCAACAGACATGAGAGTGCCAATATCTCTTCAATATACTGATTTCATTTCCTTTGGATATATGGCCAGTAGTGAGACTGCTGGATTATATGTTAGTTCTATTTTTAGTTTTTTGAGGCATCTCCATAGTGTTTTCCATAGTGGCTGTACTAATTTACATTCCCACCCACAGTGTACGAACATTTCCTTTTCTCTGTATCCTCACTAGCATTTTATATTTTATATCTTTTTGATAATGGTCATTCTATCTGGAGTGAAATGATGTCATATTGTGGGTTGTAATTTGCATTTCCCTGATTAGTTATGTTAAGCCTGTTTTCATACATCTGTTGGCCATTTGTATGTCTTCTTCTGAGAAAGGTCAATTCAAATCTTTTGTCCCATTTTAAAATAAGATTATTATTATTTTTTAATTTTTTACTATTGAGACGTTTTTCTTTCTCTTTTTTTTTTTTTTTTAAGGCAGGGTCTCACTCTGTCACCCTTGCTGGAGTATAACAGTGTGATCATGGCTCATTGCAGCCTTGACCTGGGTTCAAGTAATTCTCCCACCGCAGCCTCCCAAGTAGCTGGGACTACAGGCAGAAGCTTCAATGTCACATTTTTAGTTTTTTTTGTTGTTGTTCTTATTTTTAAATAGAGATGAGGTCTTACTATGTTGCCCAGGCTGGTCTCAAACTCATGGCATCCAGCAGTCCTCCTGACTGGGACTCACAAAGTGCTAGAATTAAAGGTGTGAGCCACCACGACTGGTCTGAGTTTCATATATACTCTTGTTATTTATCCCTTGTTGGATGGATAGTTTCCAATATTTTCTTCCATTGTGTGAGCTGTCTCTTCACTTACTTAATTGTTTCCTTTGATGTACAAAAGCTTTTTATCTTAATGTAATCCCTTTAGTTGGTTTTTGCTTTGGTTGCCTATGCTTTTGAGGTCTGACCCAAAAAAGCTTTGCCCAGACCAATATCCTATCACATTTTCCTAATGTTTATCTTTTAGTAGTTTGATAGTTTTAGGTCTTACATTTAAGTCTTTATTTCATTTTGATTATTGTATATAGTGAAAGATGAGGCTCTAATTACATTCTTTTGCATATGGATACCTAGTTTTCCCAGCATCATTTTTTAAATGCCATGTATCCTTGGCACCTGTGTTGAAAATGACTTAGCTATAAGTGCATGGATTTATTTCTGAGTTCCTTATTCTGTTTCATAGTTCTATGTGTCTGTTTTTATGGCAGTACCACACTATTTTGGTTACTATAACTTTGTAGTAGAATTTGAAGTCAGGTAATGTGATGTCTTCAGCCTTGTTGCTTTTGCTTAGGATTGCTTTAGCTATTTGGAGTCTTCTGGTTCTATATGGTTCTCTGTGGTTCTGTATGGTTTTGTTTATTTTTATGAAGACTGTCATTGGTATTTTCATAGGGATTGCATTGAATCTGTAAGTTGCTTTGCGTAGCACTGTCATTTTAATAATAATTTTTTTCAGCGCATGAGCATGAGATAACTTGCCATTACTTAATGTCCTCTTCAGTAACTTTCATCGGTGTTTTCTAGTTTTCCTTGTAGAGACAGTTTACTCCTTAGGTTAAATTTCTTCCTAGCTAATTTTTGTAACTGTTGTAAATGGGACTGCTTCTTTGATTTCTTTTTCAGATTGATCATTGTTAGTATACAGAGACAATCCTGACTTTTTACGTTGGTTTTGTATCGTTTACTAAATATGCTCGACAGTTCTAAGAAATTTTTTGGAGGAGTCTAAATATAAGATCATATTGGCTGCGAGTAAGGATCATTTGACTTCTTTTTTTTTTTTTTTTTGTCAATTTGGATGATGCCCTTTCTTTCTCTTACCTGATTGCTATGGCTGAACAAGTGTGTCTCCATGAGCTGTAAAATCTCTTACTATGAATGTTCTTCTTTTCTTCCACATAAGATAGTGAAGACAGTTTCATATAATCACAATCTACCTGAGAAAAATAGGATGAGGTATGTATTGCCATTATATTAGAGTCAGAAAATTCATCAGCGATCAGAAAATTCAACTATAATCAAGGCAAATGAGTAATAGAAACCAATGAAGTAAATGGCCTTTTTCTGTGGTTCTTATCCATGACTGGGGAATTTTTTCCTTCTTTCTTTTTTCTTTCTCTTCTTATTTTGAAAATACTAATGGCTGAACCTCACCATTGAAGGTTCTGAATTAATGTTTTGAATATGGGGATAGGAAATATTTTTCCCAAAAAGCTTGATTTTGATTCTCTTGTGTAGATGGTATGGAGATCCATGGACCAGACGGAACAGTGCAAGTATTCCATAGTTTGCGTTACTTGACTAGTTTTCTGTGAGGTGCATGGGTGGTTAGCATGAAGAAGCTGAAGATCACAAGGAAGCTTCTGTGAAGCCCCTACAGTTCCATTAATGTCTTCCTAAACTCAGCTGTGATCTTAACAAGCCCTACTTAAGCCTCTTCATTTTTACTGCTTTTATATTTCATACACATAAAAGTTGGGTTGGCATGAAACTTGGAAAACAAAGTGTTTGTCAAGGTCAACATGGTGCCTGGCTGTTTTCAAGATGTTTTGAGTTTGATTTTGAGAATAACCACGCCCATGGGGGATGTCCAAAAACATTACGGAAGTTGAAATCTTAGTGAGTCACAACTTTGTATGTTCTTTTTTGAATGTTTTCTTAGAAACTATTTAACTTGAATTAGCTTTGTTTTCTGTTTTAACTAATCTAAAGAAAGTTGAGCTCAGGCAGGGTCATTGGAACCCTGATCTGGCTCCTTTTGTTTAGGCTTTACCATGTTATGCCCAGGAAATGTCTAATAGAAATATTGATGAAATTCTCTATTGATCAGAATGTTCTGAGAACTGAAGGAAAGGAAATAGAAGGCAAGGCCCATGCCTTGAACTATGAAGAACAGAATGAGTAAGGAAAAGAGAGTTGTTGTTGTTTTGTATTTTTTACGACTTTTTTTTTTTTAATTGTACTTTAGGTTCTGGGGTACATGTGCAGATCATGCAGGGCTGTTGCATAGGTACATACATGGCAATGTGGTTTGCTGCCTCCATCTCCCTGTCACCTATGTCTGGCATTTCTCCCCATGTTATCTCTCCCCAACCTCCCCACCCCCTGCTGTCTCTCCCCTGGCCCCCCCCATCAGACCCCTGTGTGTGATGCTCCCCTCCTTGTGTCCATGTGTCCTCATTGTTCAACACCCGCCTGTGAGTGAGAACATGCAGTGTTTAATTTTCTGTTCTTGTGTCAGTTTGCTGAGAATGATGGTTTCCAGGTTCATCCCTGTCCCTACAAAGGACATGAACTCATTGTTTTTTATGGATGCATCATATTCGTTGGTATATATGTGCCACATTTTCCTTGTCCAATCTATCATCAATGGACATTTGGGTTAGTTCCAGGTTTTTACTATTGTAAACAATGCTGCAATTAACATACATGTGCATGTGTCTTTATAATAGAACGATTTATAATCCTTTGGGTATATACCCAGTAATGGAATTGCTGGATCAAATGGAATCTCTATTTCTAGATCCTTGAGGAAGAGCCACACTGTTTTCCACAATGGCTGAACTAATTTACACTCCCACCAACAGTGTAAAAGTATTCCTATTTCTCCACATCCTCTCCAGCATCTGTTGTCTCTAGATTTTTTAATGATTGCCATTCTAACTGGCATGAGATGGTATCTCAATGTGGTTTTGATTTTCATTTCTCTAATGACCAGTGATGATGAGCATTTTTTCATATGTTTCTTGGTCACATATATGCCTTCTTTTGTAAATTGTTCATGTCTTTTGTGTACTTTTGAAGGAGTTTTTTCTTTTTCCTTGTAAATCTGTTTTAGTTCTTTGTAGATTCTGATTATTAGCCCTTTGTCAGATGGGTAGATTGCAAATTTTTTTTCCCATTCTGTTGGTTGCTGGTTCACTCTAATGATTGTTTCTTTTGCTGTATAGAAGCTCTGGAGTTTAATTAGGTCCCTTTTGTCTGTTTTGGCTTTTGTTGCCAATGCTTTTGGTGTTTTAGTCATGAAGTCCTTGCCTGCGCCTTGGTCCTGAATGGTTTTGCCTAGGTTTTCTTCTAGGGTTTTTATGGTGTTAGGTCTTATGTTTAGGTCTTTAATCCATCTGGAGTTAATTTTAGAGTAAGGTGTCAGGATGGGATCCAGTTTCTGCTTTCTGCACGTGGCTAGCCAGTTTTCCCAACACCATTTATTAAACAGGGAATCCTGTCCCCATTGCTTGTAGTGGTCAGTTTTGTCAAACATCAAATGGTTGTAGATGTGTGGCATTGCCTCCGAGGCCTCTGTTCTGTTCCATTGGTCTATATCTCTTTTCCTGTACTAGTACCATGCTGTCTGATTACTGTAGCCTTGTAGTATAGTTTGAAGCCAGGTAGCGTGATGCCTCCAGCTTTGTTCTTTTTGCTTAGGATTGTCTTGGCTATGCGGGCTCTCTTTTGGTTCCATATGAAGTTTAAGGTGGCTTCTTCCAGTTCTGTGAAGAAGGTCATTGGTAGCTTGATGGGGATAGTGTTGAATCTGTAAATTCCTTTGGGCAGTATGGCCATTTTAACAACACTGACTCTTCCTAACCATGAGCATGGAATGTTTTTCAATATGTTTGTGTACTCTCTTATTTCCTTGAGCAGTGGTTTGTAGTTCTCCTTGAAGAGGTCCTTTACATCCTTTGTTAGTTGTATTCCTAGGTATTTTATTCTCTTTGTAGGAATTGTGAATGGGAGTATGCTCTTGATTTGGCCCTCTGTTAGTCCGTTATTGGTGTATAGGAATGCTTGTGATTTCTGTACATTGATTTTTTTATCCTGGAACTTTGCTGAAGTTGCTTATCAGTTTCAGGAGATTCTGGGCTGAGATGATGGGGTCTTCTAAATATACAATCATGTCATCTGCAAATAGAGACAATTTGACTTTCTCCTTTCTTGATTGAATACCCTTTATTTCTTTTTCTTGCCTGATTGCTCTGGCGAGAACATCCAATACTATTTTCAATAGGAGTGGTGAGAGAGGGCATCCTTGTCTAGTGCCAGATTTCAAAGCGAGTGCTTCCACTTTTTGCCCATTCAGTATGATATTGGTGAAGATTTGTCATAAATAGCTTTTATTATTTTGAGATACATTCCATCGATACCTAGTTTATTGAGAGTTTTTAGCATAAAGGGCTGTTGAATTTTGTCGAAGGCCTACTCTGCATCTATTGAGATAATCATGTGGTTTTTGTCTTTGGTTCTGTTTATGTGATGGATTACGTTTATAGACAGGTGTATGTTGAACCAGCCCTGCATCCCTGGGATGAAGCCTACTTGATCATGGTGGATAAGCTTCTTGATGTGCTGTTGTAATTGGTTTGCCAGTATTTTATTGCACATTTTTGCATCAATGTTCATCATGGATATTGCCCTGAAGTTTTTTTTTTTAGTTGTGTTTCTGCTGGGTTTTGGTATCAGGATGATGTTCATCTCATAAAAAGAGTTAGGGAGGATTCCCTCTTTTTGTACTGTTTGGAATTGTTTCAGAAGGAGTGATACCAGCTCCTCTTTGTATGCCTGGTAGAATTTGGCTGTGAACCCACCTAGACCTGGACTTTTTTTGGTTGGTAGGCTATTAATTGCTGACTCAACTTCAGACCTTGTTATTGGTCTATTCAGGGTTTCAGCTTCTTCCTGGTTTAGGCTTGGGAGGGTGCAAGTGTCCAGGAATTTATCCATTTCTTCCAGATATACTGGTTTATGTGCATAGAGCTGTTTGTAGTAATCTTTGATAGTACTGTAGTTTGTATTTCTGTGGAATCAGTGGTGCTATCTCCTTTATCTTTTTTTATTGCATCTATTTGATTCATCTCTCTTTTCTTTTTTATTAATTTGGCTAGTGGTCTATTTTGTTGATCTTTTCAAAAAATCAGCTCCTGGATTTATTGATTTTTTGAAGGATTTTTTGTGTCTCCATCTCCTTCAGTTCTGCTCTGATCTTAGTTATTTCTTGTCTCTTGCTAGCTTTTGTGGCTTTTTTTTTTTTTTTTTTTGATCTTGTGCATTTAGCTCTTTCAATTTCGACAATAGGGTGTCAATATTAGATCTTTCCTCGCTTCTGATGTGGGCATTTATTGCTATAAATTTCCTCTAGACCCTGCCTTAAATGTCTCTCAGAAATTCTGGTACGTTTTGTCTTCGTTCTCATTGTTTTCGAAGAACATCTTTATTTCTGCCTTCATTTCATTGTTTATCCACTCGACATTCAGGAGCCAGTCATTCAGTTTCCATGAAGTTGTGCGGTTCTGAGTTAGTTTCTTAACCCTGAGTTATAATTTGATTTTACTGTCATCTCAGAGACTGTTTGTTATGATTTCCATTCTTTTGCATTTGCTGAGGATTTACTTCCAATTATGTGGTCAATTTTAGAGTAGATGCATTGTGGTGCTGAGAAGAATGTATATTCTGTGGATTTGTGGTGGAGAGTTCTGTAGATGTCTGTTAGGTCTGCTTGGTCTAGATCTGAGTTCAAGTCTTGGATATCCTTGTTAATTTTCTGTCTCATTGATCCATCTGATTTTGACAGGGGCATGTTAAAGTCTCCCACTATTATTTTGTGGGAATCTAAGTCTCTTTGTAGGTCATTAAGAACTTGCCTTATGTATCTGGGTGATCCTGTATTGGGTGCATATATATTTAGAAACATTAGCTCTTCTTTTTGCACTGATCCTTTTACCATTATGCAATGCCCTTCTGTGTCTCTTTTGATCTTTGTTGATTTAAAGTCCGTTTTATCAGAGACTAGGATTACAACACCTGCTTTTTTTTTTTTTTTCTTTGCTTGGTAAATCTTCCTCCATCGCTTTATTTTGAGCCTATGTGTGTCTTTGCATATGAGATGGGTTTCCTGAATACAGCACACCAGTGGGTCTTGACTTTTTATCCAATTTGCCAGTCTGTATCTTTTGACTGGGGCATTTAGCCCATTTACATTTAAGGTTAATATTGTTATGTGTGAATTATATTCTGCCATTTTGATGCTAGTTGGTTGTTTTGTCTATTAGTTGATGCAGTTTCTTCATTGTGTCGATGGTCTTTACTGTTTGGTATGTTTTTGGAGTGGCTGGTACTGCTTGTTTCTTTCCATGTTTAGTGCTTCTTTCAGGAGCTCTTGTAAGGCAGGTCTGGTGGTGATGAAATTCCTCAGCAGTTGCTTGTCCATAAAGGATTTTATTTCTCCTTTGCTTGTGAAGCTTAGTTTGGCTGGATGTGAAATTCTGTGTTGAACATGCTTTTCTTTAAGGATGTTGAATATTGGCCCCCACTCTCTTCTGGCTTATAGAGTTTCTGCCGAGAGATCCAGTGTGTCTGATGTGCTTCCCTTTGTGGGTAACCCAACCTTTCTCTCTGGGTGCCCTTAGCATTTTTCCTTCATTTCAACCCTGATGAATCTAACAATTATGTACCTTGGGGTTGCTCTTCTTGAGGAGTATCTTTGCAGTGTTCTTTGTATTCCCTGGACCTGAATGTTGGCCTGCCTTGCTAGGTTGGGGAAGTTCTCCTGGATAATAACCTGAAGGGTGTTCTCCAGTTTGGATTCATTCTCCCCATTACATTCAGGTACACCTATCAAATGTAGATTAGGTCTTTTCACATAGTCCCATATTTCATGGAGACTTCGTTCATTTCTTTTCATTCTTTTTTTCTCTATTCTTGCCTTCTCATTTTATTTCATTGAGTTGATCTTCAGTCTCTGATATCTTTTCTTCTGCTTGGTCGATTCAGCTATTGAAACTTGTATATGGTTTGCAAAGTTCTCGTGCTGTGTTTTTTGGCTCCATCCAGTTGTTTATGTTATTCTCTAAGCTGTTTATTCTAGATAGCATTTTGTCTAACCTTTTTTCAAGGTTCTTAGTTTCTTTACATTGGTCTTTATGCTGTTTATTCTAGATAGTATTTAGTTTAACCTTCTTTCAAGGTTTTTAGTTTCTTTGCATTGGGTTAGCACATGTTCTTTTAGCTCAGAGAAGTTTATTGCCCACCTTCTGAAGCCTGTTTCTCTCAATTCATTAGACTCATTGTCCATCCAGCTTTGTTCCCTTGCTGGTGAGGAGTTGTGATCCCTTGGAGTAGGAGAGGCATTCTGGTTTTGAGTGTTTTCATCCTTTTTGTGCTGGTTTCTTCCCATCTTAGTTACTTTATCTACCCGTGGTCTTTGCAGTTAGTGACTTTCGGATAGGGTCTCTGAGTGGATATACTTTTTGTTGTTGTTGAAGCTATTTCTTTCTGTTTTTTAGTTTTCCTTCTAACATTCAGGTCCCCCTGCTGCAGGACTGCTAGAAGTCTGCTTCAGACTCTGCTTACCTGGGAATCACCCACAGAGGCAGCAGAACAGTAAGGGTTGCTGCCAGTTTATTCTTCTGTTATCTTCGTCCCCAAAGAGTACCTGCCAAATGTCAGCTAGAGCTCTCCTTTATGAGGTGCCACTTTGGATATATTGGGGTCAGGAAGCTGCTTGAGGAGACAGTCTGTCCCTTATCAGAGCTCAAGTGCTGTGCTGGGAGCTCCGTTGTTCCATTCAAGCTGCTGGGCAGGTACGTTTAAGTCTTCTGCAGCAGAACTCATAACCGCCTTTTTTTCCAGGCGCTCTGTCCTGGGAAGATGGGGTTTTATTTATAAGTTCCTGACATGCTTCTGCCTTTTTTCAGAGATGCCCTGCCCAGCAATGAGGTAATCTTGTCACAGCCTGCAAGCAGAAGTGTTGCTGAGCTGCCGCAGGCTCTGCTCAGTTGCTGTGTAAACTTCCTTGCGGTTTGTTTACAGAGGTACAGTTAGAACTGCCTCAGTAATGGCAGACTGCCTCAGTACTGGTGGATTACCCTTATCCCCAGAGAGCTGGACCATCTCAGGTCCAGGTGCACTTGCTGCAAAACTCTCAATCCAGAGCGTTTCAGATTGCTGGATTTTGTGAGAGTGGGACCCGCCAAGCCAGATCTCCTGGCTCCGTGCTTTTAACCCCCTCTTTTTCAGTTGAATGGGCAGCTCTGTCTCTCAGGCGTTCCAGGCACCAGTTGAAAAGGCCGCCCAGATTTGTGTGAGTTTTTTAGTGAAAACCCACAGTGCCATCTGAAACAGCCATGCTAGAAACTCATGGCACTTTTTGGACTGGGAATCTTCTGGTCTATGGGCAGTAAAAGCTGCAGGAAAAGCACAGTGTCTAAACCAGGGTGCTGGAGTGGATGGAAAAACCCTGATGGCCCTCGTTGGATAGGGAGGGGGGTCCAATGGGGATTGTACTTCCCTGGGTGAGGGAGTGTCCCATCTTGCTTGGCTTGCCATTCTTGGGCTACCCCCACTGTGCAACAAGTCCCATTGAGATACACCTGGTACCTCGTGAACTGCACTCCAGAGTTGTTCCTATTCAGCCATCTTGTGTATTCTTTTTTTTTTTTTTTAGATGGAGTCTCACACTGTTGCCAGACTGCAGTGCAGTGGTGCAGTCTTGGCTCACTGCAACCCCTTCCTCCCAGGTTCAAGCAATTCTCCTGCCTCAGCCTCCTGAATAGCTGGGACTACAGGCCTGCACCACCACGCCCAGCTAATTATTTGTATTTTTAGTAGAGACGGGGTTTCACCATGTTGGCCAGGATGGTCTTGATCTCTTGACCTCATGATCCACCCGCCTTGGCCTCCCAAAGTGCTGGGATTACAGTCATGAGCCACTGTGCCCGGCCAAAGAGTGTTTTATCAGGACACTTTATTATACTTGTAAAGTGTCAGTGTGCCAATGTTTCCTTTGTATTCACCAGTTCCCATACCACCATCAGTGCAACACACACACAGATAATGCACACATGCACACACACACACTGACTTTCTCAGTATCACTAAACCCATCAGAGTTCCTAATAAACTCTGACAAGAAAGGAGTTTATACATCTCAAAAGACTATATCTTCTCATCTTATCCATCTATAAAGTCTCAGAATAAAGGTGGCTTCCCAAAACTAGGGTTAGGGATTCAGTCAGCCGTATATTCTAGCTCTCCCTCTTAACTTCCTATATTTGCTTTTGCAGTCAAACATATTTGGGTCAGGGAATGCTCTGAATTAAGCACCCCACCTTTCATGACTTGGAATGGAATCTGTCTTCCTCACACTTGCCTTCTAGCTGTAATACTGCTGTGTGTAGATAGGTCTCTAGATAATACTGCCTCTGCACTGTAGGATGTCTGAGCATAGAGTGTTTCATCATTCCTTCATTTTTGTCCACATTCTCTGCTGCAGAATGGGGTAGTGCCTGCATTATGACTGAGCTTGATGTAATCCATCAGATACAGGAGCCAGCCCCTGGCTGCTTTGTGTCTCACTCATCTGTCTCTGCCTGTTGTCTGTCTTTGCTCACTCTGTAAGCTGTGTTCGTGCCATTGAGCCTGAGTCTTTCTGCGGTACCTGTATGATGCTGGGGAAAGACTAGGTGGCCTAGCTGACTTGGGGTAACCAGTTACCCTGCACGCATAAGCTTACCACATCTTGAACTTGCTACACTCACTTGGCTCGCTGGAAGCCTTGTGTTATCATGTTTGAACATTATAGACCTTTGCTTTTCTATTGGGTTTGGATCCCCTGAATTAACTTTTAGTCCTAGGAAAAGCTCTCTTTTCCTAATCTCCCTACTACCTGCAGGCCTGGACACTGAAGTGGTAGTATATCACCTTAGAGAACAAAATGGAAACTATTTTATTTCTAGCAACTACAAATCATCACCAAATCAGTCGGTTTTTTCCTGGGTCTGGAATTTGGATGACATTATACATGAGCATATATATATCTCTCCTCAGTTATTTTTCCCGTTGAACCATGTGGTATTTATTCTTAAACTGTGTTTTCCTCATAAAACCCATAGGTTATAATATATGTTTTTTATGTACATTCATATTTTTGCAAAATACTAAAAATGCCTTTGGCTGGTAGATGCCATATAAGGAAACATGCAGTGTTAGGACTACTTCATTTTCCTCCCATTCTGGCTAAAGCTGTTTTTCCTTTAGAAACTCATAGCAACAGTGGGCAAGTAGGGAAGGAGGATATCTGCTGCTAATAGAGAATATTCCCAAGATCTTTCTGATACTATTTATTTTATTCAAAGTAAATCTGCAGATCAGTTTCACTTACACATAAGTGGCTACAGGATCACAATTTCATGTTTGATTGAGCTGTCTGCTAAACACTGGGCCTGTTCTTTTCTTGTGTCCCTGTGAACAGTTGGAAGTGATCCTTAGATGACAGCTGAAGAAGGGGGCACTTTATTAGAGAGGTTAGTATGTAGGGATGTTATTGCAAATGCATTCAGTTTATTTTTGAACAATGATCATTTTCTGTCCTCCATACCCCAATAAAAGGAGAAAAAAAGGAAAGTGAGGTGAACTATTATTTGTCATCTTCAAAAGAAAGGGTTGGGGTGTGATATCCAATGTAATTTTCTGTGATAAAAGAAACAAACACTATAGATATGCTGTGCAACATGATAGCCACTAGATGTTCGTGCCTACTAAACACTTGAAATATAACTAGTGTAATTAAGGTAGTAAATTTTTAATTTTTATTTTATTTTTAATTTTAGTTTATATAGCCATTTTTTGCTAGTTATTGTGGTACTAGACAGAAGAATTTCAGGACTGGATTCCAGAGTGGGTGGCTTTTTCATTGTATTGTTGAACATTTCACAGTCTTTTTGCACGTACATACTTCACAAGGCTGGGGAGCTTCACCATAATAAGCCTCCCTCATTGCTAGTGCTTCTGAGTTTATTAATTTATTCCCTTTGTTTATCAATGCTTGGTTTTTGTATTTGTTCAACAAATGTGTTCTAATGCATAGGGTGTTGTGACATGTGCTATTTTTGAAGATATGCAACTTTTATTTGGAATGATATTTAAATAGATTTTATTAAACATTTAATTTCCTTCTAGGTAACTCATTTGGTGTGAACAAGTAATTCTCATGGCACTGAGAATGCAGACTTGGGGAAGAGATATAAACAGAGGGGAGGAGGTATTTTTAATTTATCAAGTTATAACTACGAGTATCTAAATTATTACATTAAAAAAAAAAAAACACTCAGCCTGTAATCCCAGCACTTTGGGAGGCCCAGGCTAGTGGATCACCTAAGGTCAGGAGTTCAAGACCAGCCTGGGCAACATGATGAAACCGTCTCTACTAAAAATACAAAAATTAGCGTGGCATGGTGGGTGCCTATAATCCCAGCTACTCAGGAAGTTGAGGTGAGATTTGCTTGAGCCTGGGAAATGGAGGCTGCAATGAGCTGAGGTCATGCAATTGCACTCTAGCCTGGGCAACAGAGCAAGACTCCATCTCCAAAAACAAAGCAAATAGCCCTCAACAGATGAGATGGACCAGCAAATCAGAGGCCTGCAGTGGATCATGGAAGCATCTAGTACAACCAATCAAATTCTGCTTTTTTTCTTGCCACCCTCCCTCCTCATTTCTTTCTCCACAGTTGACTACCCGCTTCCGGGAGCTTCAGTGACGGGAACTTCTCCTTACTTCCTGGGGCTGTCCATTCCGCTGTTGCGTGACTTACATCCTTAGAAAGTGCCTCCTTATGGCATGACAAAATGTTTCCAGCATGGTTTCTACCTCTGGGATAACACGGCACATGTAACTTTATTTTCCTATCACAGTCCACCAAATGCTTAAAGATACAATTCTCTTTTACAATGGGTTTTCTGGGCTGATATTCAGTTAATTTATTAATGGCAGACTTTAAAGTCTCCTCACCATCTTGTCCTGGTCATCTTGATCTGCGCATATGGTAGTTTGTCAGTGATCCACTTAACATGGTGCTCAACACTGAAACATGTACTCCAATTGATATTTGATCAGCAACAGCTTTGAATAGAATGCTCATTTCCTGAGTTCTTAATGCTACAGTTTTACTGATGGTAAGATTATTTTAGCTTTGTTTTCCTTTTTTAAAAAAGCAGAGCCACACCAATACTTTGATCTTACAGTCTGCTATAGGCCTGTAGTCTTTTTCACAGGTGTTAAGTTATGTCTCCTGTGTTGGTACAGTTGTACTTGGGTGACTAGGTGCAGTACTTCATATGAACCCATGTTAAAATTTATCTTGATAACTTTGGTGCATGTGGTGGACACTTAACACATTGCCAGACCTCTCTTCAGCAATGAAGAACTTATTTCTTCTGCTGCTGAGAATGCTGTTGACAAAAACCTTCAGCTGTCAGCAGTCTTTGGAAATTTCCTTCCCTGTAGAAAACTACATTGCCAAGGTCACACATTTAGGTGCAGCCTCCATGTACAGGTTGATCAACTCGAGATATAAAGCTCCCTGTCCCTTGCCCAACCCCACTTTGGGACCACATTTCAGGGTCATCTCAGGTCTAGCACTCTGTGGGGAGTGACTTGAGCCTTTGTTAGGACTGCATCGTGTATCAATCTCTCCCTCTACTTAGTCCTTGTTCCTTCCCTTCCATTTCACAGATGTTGATCCCAAGGGCCCTCCCTAGCAAACCTCCTGCATGCTAATTTCCATCTCAGAGTCCACTTGACAAAGAACCCTATTTGCAAATTACAAATTACTCCACTCTGAGTAGCAAATTCATTCTGGACCCTGTATCTGTTGTCAACTCTATCAGCTATTCTAATTTTTGGATATTATTTCTTGAAGACCATAGCCTACTTGAGCTTTTTATGGGATATTTCTACCTCAGCATATCATAGGCATCTCTAATTCAACACATCCACAAATGAAATGCACTCATGATTTCTATCATCTTCCTTTCGCTATCTATTCTTCTTGACTATCAACTCAGTCACCCTCACTAGAAATCTGGTGGTCATATCCCTCTACCTAAACATTCAGATCTTCTTTCTTTCCTTTCTCACAGTCGTTTACCGAATTCAAGCCCTTACCCACCATTTATACTACTCCAGTAGCCTCCTCCCATGATTCTACACAACCAGTCTTTCCTTTTCTACCTTTCATCACATGATCACCAAAGAATATTTCCAGAACAGGTCTAATCATAGTATCCTGTGACTTGAAAACTTTAATGTTCTTTCCCCCACCCTCTTGCTTAAAGGATCAACTTAATAGGTTGACTTTAAGGCCTTTTACCCAACCTTTCCCTTTTTCCTGTTTTGTCTACTGCTGGTACCTTCATATGTAGTCTACACTCTAGCCACACTGGTCTCCACACATAAGCATTCTCTTAAATCTTTTATAGACTTTAACGATGCTTTTCCCTTCTCCACTTCATGCCTGTTGAATAGTTCTTGTCTCCCAGTAGATTATTAGCTTTTTGGAGGAGCGGAGTATGTGTTTTCAGACTTGCTCTCTAATACACAATGCAGTGCCTGACACATCATGGTTTCATGAGTCCCCAGCAAGGCATACAGATACGGGGTGTATGTCTCTTCCATAAGATTGAACATGGGATTGAAAACTAGAAGCTAAAAAGGGAAAGAAAGCTACTGAAAATTTATGATGAACAGGTAGCCCACAAGTATGAATTTAAAGGCCTATTTGAAGTATAACTATTACAGTTTGATGTTATACTACTTTCCTTACTACTAGTGAATCTGAGAAGTTTGAACATTTTATATCTTCTTAAGGATTAAACTGGTATGCCCAGACTAAGATGTCGTGGTAGATTAGAAATGCATTTCTGTAGAGAATATTGTTTTAGGATTTGTAGCATTGCTGAGAAGAGGAAGGAAAAAAAATAAATCGAACAGGTGGTTTTATGATATGTTAAACATATTTTTCTCTTACAAGAGACATGTATATCCATATCCTCCTCTGAGAAGGCAAATGCCAGATGTAACAGTACTTCTCAGTGTTGGTCTTATCATGAGGTAAGAGTTCAAACCTAGCACTAGTCTAATAGTTATGAAACTACTGCAATGTGAGTAGAAATTTAGAGGCTTCAACCTGGTAAACAAATGAAAAATCGCAAAATACTTCAGTATGACCCAAATGGGAATGTTGGGCTGAAATCAGCAAGAGGAAACTTAAGAAATAATTGTTTAACCCTGAATTTAATTTTAAAGATATCACAAGATAGAGAAGGCCTGACTTAGAAGTGGCTTATATAAAAAGAGAATAGTACTTTTTGTAAGTCAACAATTTCATGTGGCTGGTAAAAACAGGATACAATCTTCCTACTACCAGAACTACGATGTCTACATCAAAGAATAAATTTTCTACTCAATGTTATATTGATTCAGACATGTCAGGAATATTGTATTCAAATCGAAAGGAAGCAATGCCAAATTAGGATACCTCCAAAGAAGAGTAAACTAGATGGTAACACCTCTGCTTTCAGCTAGAAAAGGTTGAAACAGAATGAGTAATAAACTGGAGAACAGATGACTGTCAGTTGAGGGGAACCTATCAGAAGAGTGATCACTTAGAAGCACCAAGTATTAGGTTATATCAATTGGCAAAATCAAAGAGTACAATTTACTTATTTTTTAATATTTTTAACTTTTATCTTGGATTCTGGGGTACATGTGCAGATTTGCTACCTGGGTATATTGCATTATGCTAAAGTTTGAGGTACGATTGACCCCATCACCTAGATACTGAGCATAGTACCCAACAGTTATGTTTTCAGACCTTGGCTTCCTCCCTCCCCCCTTAGTTGTCCCAGTGTCTATTGTTCTCATCTTTATGTCCATGAGTACCACTGTTCAGCTCCCACTTATAAGTGCCAATATGTGCATTAATTCAAATAGGATAATGGTCTCCAACTGCATCCATATTGCTACAAAGG
The DNA here is from genome assembly GCF_009761245.1 of Sapajus apella. Taxonomy (NCBI): domain Eukaryota; kingdom Metazoa; phylum Chordata; class Mammalia; order Primates; family Cebidae; genus Sapajus; species Sapajus apella. The sequence goes on along the minus strand of NW_022437033.1, from coordinate 6,368,781 downwards.
TCATGATTTGATTCTTTTTTATGATGGCTATTATTATTTTGAGGTATGTTCCCTTGATTTATTGTTTCCTGAGGGATTTTATCATAAAGGGATATTGGATTTTTTAAAAATTAATTAATTAATTAATTTAGATGGAGTCTTGCTCTGTCACCCAGGCTGGAGTGCAGTGGTGCTATCTCTGCTCACTGCAACCTCTGCCTTCTGGGTTCAAGTGATTCTCCTGCCTCAGCCTCCTTAGTAGCTGGGACTACAGGCGCCCACTATCACACCTGGCTAATTTTTGTACTTTTAGTAGAGATGGGGTTTCACTGTGTTAGCCAGGAAGGTCTCGATCCCCTGGCCTCATGGTCCCCCCGCCTTGGCCTCCCAAAGTACTGAGATTACAGGCGTGAGCCACCGCGCCCAGCCGACAAACACTTTAATTTATGTGTGTTCCCATCCATTGAATTTCTTCTACCTATAGATTGAAGATTGATGTTTCTATCTGTGTCCCCGAGAAAGATGGGGATTTGGGTGTTTCTGATGTCACAAGTCCAGTGTGACCTTCCCTGTTTTGTGTCATTGTTCACAGGCCCATTGTTACACTCATCTCTTGCTGATAGTTACCTGCAGTTTAGTTCAAAAGCTGTGATCCTCTGACCTTCTCTCCATATTCCATATTCTGCCCCATGCTGCAGGCCAAGCTGCCTCCTCCAGGCTGATGAGATCAAGTAGCCACAGTGCTGTGCATGGTGGAGTCAGCTCAGAGCTCTAGAGAGTCAACAAGGCATCTGTCTTCCTACCAGAGTCTCCTCTACCATCACATCCTCAGAACTGTCCACAGGGCTATTCTAAGGTCCTGGTGTCTAGTGTCTGTAACTGTTTCATCCTAACAAATTATGTGGTGCCAAAAGCAGCCATCTCTGCTACATGACCTACTTCACCTCCTCTTTTCTATTTTTTTTTCCCATTTATTTTATTGCATTTTAGGTTTTGGGGTACATGTGAAGAACATACAAAATTGTTGCATATGTACACACATGGCAGTGTGATTTGCTGCCTTCCTCCCCATCACCTACATCTGGCATTTCTCCCCTAGCTATCACTCCCCAGCTCCCCACCCCACACCGTCCCTCCCCTATTTCCCCCCAACTGACCCCAGTGTGTAGTGCTCCCCTCCCTGTGTCCATGTGTTCTCATTGTTCAACACCCGCCTATGAATGAGAACATGTAGTGTTTGATCCTCTGCTCTTCTGTCAGTTTGCTGAGAATGATGGTTTCCAGGTTCATCCATGTCCCTACAAAGGACCCAAACTCATCCTTTTTGATGGCTGCATAATATTCCATGGTGTATATGTGCCACATTTTCCCTATCCAGTTTATCATCAATGGGCATTTGGGTTGGTTCCAGGTCTTTGCTATTGTAAACAGTGCTGCAGTGAACATTCGTGTGCACGTGTCCTTATAGTAGAACGATTTGTAATCCTTTGGATATATAACCAGTAATGGGATTGCTGGGTCAAATGGAATTTCTATTTCTAGGTCCTTGAGAAATCGCCACACTGTCTTCCACAATGGTTGAACTAATTTACACTCCCACCAACACTGCGAAAGTGTTCCTATTTCTCCACATCTTCTCCAGCATCTGTTGTCTCCAGATTTTTTAATGGTTGCCATTCTAACTGGCGTGAGATGGTATCTCAATGTAGTTTTGATTTGCATTTCTCTGATGACCAGTGATGATGAGCATTTTTTCATATGTTTGTTGGCCTCACGTATGTCTTCTTTTGTAAAGTGTCTGTTCATATCCTCTGCCCACTTTTGAATGGGCTTGTTAGTTTTTTTCCTGTAAATCTGTTTTAGTTCTTTGTAAATTCTGGATATCAGCCCTTTGTCAGAAGGGTAAACTGCAAAAATTTTCTCCCATTCTGTTGGTTGCCGATTCACTCTAATGACTGTTTCTTTTGCTGTGCAGAAGCTGTGGAGTTTGATTAGGTCCCATTTGTCTATTTTGGCTCTTGTTGTCAATGCTTTTCTTGTTTTGGTCATGAATTCCTTGCCTACACCTATGTCCTGAATGGTTTTGCCTAGATTTTCTTCTAGGGTTTTTATGGTGTTAGGTCTTTGTTTAAGTCTTTAATCCATCTGGAGTTAATTTTAGTGTAAGGTGTCAGGAAGGGGTCCAGTTTCTGCTTTCTGCACATGGCTAGCCAGCTTTCCCAAGACCATTTATTAAACAGGGAATCCTTTCCCCATTGCTTGTTTTTGTCTGGTTTGTCAAAGATCAGGTGGTTGTAGATATGTTGTGTTGCCTCTGAGACCTCTGTTCTGTTCCATTGGTCTATATCTCTGTTTTGGTACCAGTACCATGCTGTTTTGATTACTGTAGCCTTGTAATATAGTTGGAAGTCCAGTAGTGTGATGCCTCCCGCTTTGTTCTTTTTGCTTAGAATTGACTTGGCTATGCAGGCTTTCTTTTGGTTCCATATGAAGTTTAAGATGATTTTTTCCAGTTCTGCGAAGAAGGTCATTGGTAGCTTGATGGGGATAGCATTGAATCTGTAAATTACTTTGGGCAGTATGGCCATTTTCACAATATTGATTCTTCCTAACCATGAACATGGAATGTTTCTCCATCTGTTTGTGTCCTCTCTTATTTCGTTGAGCAGTGGCTTGTAGTTCTCCTTGAAGAGGTCCTTTACGTTCCTTGTTAGTTGTATTCCTATGTATTTTATTCTCTTTGTGGCAATTGTGAATGGAAGTTTGTTCTTGATTTGGCTCTCTTTAAGTCTGTTATTGGTGTATAGGAATGCTTGTGATTTTTGCACATTGATTTTGTATCCTGAGACTTTACTGAACTTGCTTATCAGTTTCAGGAGATTTGGGGCTGAGACGATGGGGTCTTCTAGATATACAATCATGTCATCTGCAAATAGAGACAATTTGACTTCCTCCTTTCCTATTTGAATGCCCTTTATTTCTTTTTCTTGCCTGATTGCTCTGGCTAGAACTTCCAGTACTATATTGAATAGCAGTGGTGAGAGAGGGCCTCCTTGCCTGGTGCCACATTTCAAGGGGAATGCTTCCAGTTTTTGCCCATTCAGTATGATATTGGCTCTTGGTTTGTCATAAATAGCTTTTATTATTTTGAGATACGTTCCGTCAATACCTAGCTTATTGAGTGTTTTTAGCATAAAGGGCTGTTGAATTTTGTCAAAGGCCTTCTCTGCATCAATTGAGATAATCATGTGGTTTTTGTCTTTGGTTCTGTTTATGTGGTGAATTACGTTTATAGACTTGCGTATGTTGAACCAGCCTTGCATCTCCGGGATGAAGCCTACTTGATTATGGTGGATAAGCTTTTTGATGTGCTGTTGCAATCGGCTTGTCAGTATTTTATTGAAGATTTTTGCATCTATGTTCATCATGGATATTGGCCTAAAGTTTTCTTTTCTTGTTGAGTCTCTGCCGGGTTTTGGAATCAGGATGATGTTGGTCTCATAAAATGATTTGGGAAGAATTCCCTCTTTTTGTGTTGTTTGGAATAGTTTCAGAAGGAATGGTACCAGCTCCTCTTTGTATGTCTTGTAGAATTCGGCTGTGAACCCATCTGGACCTGGGCTTTTTTTGGGTGGTAAGCTCTTAATTGCTGCCTCAACTTCAGACCTTGTTATGGGTCTGTTCAGGGTTTCAGCTTCTTCCTGGTTTAGGCTTGGCAGGAGGCAAGTGTCCAGGAATTTATCCATTTCTTCCAGGTTTATTAGTTTATGTGCATAGAGTTGTTCATAATAATCTCTGATGAAGGTTTGAATTTCTGTGGAATCTGTGGTGATATCCCCTTTATCGTTTTTTATTGCATCAATTTGGTTATTCTCTCTTTTCTTTTTTATTAATCTGGCTAGTGGTCTGTCTATTTTGTTGATCTTTTCAAAAAACCAGCTCCTGGATTTATTGATTTTTTTGAAGGGTTTTATGTGTCTCTATCTCCTTTTCTGCTCTGATCTTAGCTATTTCTTGTCTTCTGCTAGACTTTGAGTTTTTTTGATCTTGCTCCTCTAGCTCTGTCAGTTTTGACGATAGGGTGTCAATTTTAGATCTCTCCTTTCTTCTCATGTGGGCACTTATTGCTATATATTTTCCTCTAGAGACTGCTTTAAATGTGTCCCAGAGATTCTGGTATGTTGTGTCTTCATTCTCGTTGGTTTCAAAGAACATCTTTATTTCTGTCTTCATTTCATTGTTTATCCAGTCAACATTCAAGAGCAAGTTGTTCAGTTTCCATGAAGCTGTGCGGTTCTGGGTTAGTTTTTGAATTCTGAGTTCTAACTTGTTTGCACTGTGGTCTGAGAGACTGTTTGTCATGATTTCCATTCTTTTGCATTTGCTGAGGAGTGATTTACTCCCAATTATGTGGTCAGTTTTAGAGTAGGTGTGATGTGGTGCTGAAAAGAATGTATATTCTGTGGATTTGGGGTGGAGAGTTCTGTAAATGTCTATTAGGTTTGCTTGGTCCAGGTCTGAGTTCAAGTCCTGGATATCCTTGTTAATTTTCTGTCTGGTTGATCTGTCTAATATTGACAATGGGGTGTTAAAGTCTCCCACTATTATTGTGTGGGATTCTAAGTCTCTTTGTAAGTCATTAAGAACTTGCCTTATGTATCTGGGTGCTCCTGTATTGGGTGCGTATATATTTAGGATCGTTAGCTCTTCTTGTTGCATTGATCCTTCTACCATTATGTAATGTCCTTCTTTGTCTGTTTTGATCTTTGTTGCTTTAAAGTCTAATTTATCAGAGATGAGAATTGCAACTCCTGCTTTTTTTTCTCTCCATTTGCTTGGTAAACCTTCCTCCATCCCTTTATTTTGAGCCTTTGTGTATCCTTACATGTCAGATGGGTTTCCTGGATATAGCACACCAATGGGTTTTGGCTTTTTATCCAATTTGCCAGTCTGTGTCTTTTGATTGGGGCATTTAGTCCATTTACATTTAGGGTAAATATTGTTATGTGTGAATTTGATACTGCCATTTTGGTGCTAGCTGGGTGTTTTGCCCTTTAGTTGTTGCAGATTCATCATTGTGTTGATTCTTTTTACCTTTTGGCATGTTTTTGGAGTGGCTGGTACTTGTTGTTCCTTTATATGTGTAGAGCCTCTTTCAGTAGCTCTTGTAAAGCTGGCCTGGTGGTGACGAGATCTCTGAGTGCTTGCATGTTCACAAAGGATTTTATTTTTCCTTCACTTATGAAGCTTAGTTTGGCTGGATAAGAGATTCTGGGTTGAAAGTTCTTTTCTTTAAGGATGTTGAATATTGGCCCCCACTCTTTTCTGGCTTGTAGGGTTCCTGCTGAGAGATCTGCTGTGAGTCTGATGCGCTTCCCTTTGTGGGTAACCCATCCTTTCTCTCTGGCTGCCCTTAGTATTTTCTCCTTCATTTCAACCCTGGTGAATCTGACGATTATGTGCCTTGGGGTTGCTCTTCTTGACGAATATCTTTGTGGTGGTCTCTGTATTTCCTGGACTTGAATGTTTGCCTGCCTTGCTAGGTTGGGGAAGTTTTCCTGGATAATATCCTGAAGAGTATTTTCCAGCTTGGATTCATTCTCTTCGTTGCATTCAGGTACGCCTATCAAACATAGATTGGGTCTTTTCACATAGTCCCACATTTCTTGGAGATTTTGTTCATTCCTTTTTACCCTTTTTTCTCCAGTCTTGCCTTCCTGCTTTATTTCATTGAGTTGATCTTCGACCTCTGATATCCTTTCTTCTGATATCCTGCTTGGTCAATTCGGCTGTTGATACTTGTGCATGCTTCGCAAAGTTCTCGTGTTGCGTTTTTCAGCTCCATGAATTCACTTATATTCCTTTCTATTTTGTCCATTCTCGTTAGCATTTTGTCAAATCTTTTTTCAAGTTTCTTAGTTTCTTTGCATTTGGTTAGAACATGTTCTTTAAGTTCACAGAAGTTTCTTACTACCCACCTTCTGAAGTCTGATTCTGTCATTTCATCACACTCGTTCTCCATCCAACCTTGTCCCCTTGCTGGTGAGGAGTTGTGATCCCTTGTAGGAGGAGAGGTGTTCTGGTTTCAGGTGTTTTCATCCTTTTTGTGCTGGTTTCTTCCCATCTTTAAGGATTTATCCACCTGTCGACTTTGTAGTTGCTGACTTTCAGATTGGGTCTCAAACCTTTCAGATTGACGTTCTGTTTGTTGATGATGAGGTTATTTCTGTTTCTTGGTTTTCCTTCTGACAGTCTGGCCCCTTTGCTGTAGGTCTGCTGAGGTTCACTCCAGGCCCTGCTTGCCTGGGGTTCACCTGCAGCAGCTGCTTAACAGCAAGTGTTGTTACCAGTTTTCTTCTTCTGCTATCTTTGTCCCAGAAGGATACCCGCCTAGTGTCAATCTGATCTCTCCTTTATGTGGTGGCTCTTTGGATATATAGGGGTCAGGGAGCTGCTTGAGGCGACGGTGTCTTCTTTATAGGAGCTCAAATGGTGAGCTGTGTGCTCTGTTGTTCATTCAGAGCTGCTGGGCAGGTACGTTTAGGTCTGCTGCAGCAGAACTCATAAACTGCTTTTTGTTCCCAGGTGCTCTGTCCCAGGGATTTAGGGCTTTATGAGTTTCGGTTATGCTGCTGCCTTCTCTTTGTTTTGTTTTGTTTTTCCTTCAGAGCTGCCTTGCCCAGCAAGGAGGCAGCCTAGTCACTGTCTGCCTGTAGCGGCTTTGCTGAGCTGCTGTGGGCTCCGCCCAGCTGCTGAGTGAACTTCCCTGCAGTCCTGTTTATATGGGTGTAGTTAGAACTGCCTTGGCGATGGTGGCCCGCCTCTGTTGAGGCAGAGTCTCTCTGCAGTGGCGGGTTGCCTTGGCAACAGCGGGCTGCCTCGGTAAGGGTGGACGCCCCTCCCCCACAGAGCTGGACCATCCCGGGTTCAGCTGCGCTTGCTGTGAAACTCTCAATCCAGAGTTTCTGGTTGCTGTTCTTTTGTGGGGGTGGGACCAGCCGAGTCTGATCACTTGGCTGCCTGCCTCAGAGCCTTTTTTAAGTTTGTGTTCCAGTCGCCTGTTGAAGAGGCGCCGGGGCCTGTTTGTTTTCCCTGAGGGCACTCAGTGCACTGGCTTAAACAGCGGCACTGAGGTTTGTGGCGCTTTTTTTTTTTTGCCCTGGAATCTACTGTCCTGGTTCTCTGCTCAGTCCCCTTTATAAACAGACGAATGGGCGACTTCCCGTGGCTCCAACCGCCAGCCATAAGGGCCCCCGGACCGGTGTATTTTGTATGGAGAACCGCGGCTCCGGGGCGCCGACAAAGCAGCTGCGTGGGACAAAGCAGCGGCACCGGCCGGTACAGCCTCACTGGCCTAAACAGCCAGGCTGGTGACCTGTGGAGCTCCTCCACCTGAGAATTTCCTAGTCTGTGGGCAATAAAAATGCGGCGTCCACTCACCCTTTGCGCTTTCACTGGGAGCTGCAATCCTGAGCTGTTCCTAAACGGCCACCTTAGATCCTCCTCCAGGATATTGGATTTTATCAAAAGCTTTGTCTGCATCCTTTGGGATGATCTTAGGATGTTTGTTTTTAATTCTGTTTGTGGTGAATCACATTTATTAGTTTGCATATTTGAACCAACAGCATCCCAGGAATGAAGCCTATTTAATCATGGTGAATTAACTTTTTGATGTGGTATTGGATTTGATTTGCTAATATTTCATTGAGAATTTTTGCAACTAGGTTCATCAGGGATATTGGCCTGTTATTTTATTTTTTCAGTGCCTTTGACAGGTTTTGGGTGATGCTGGCTTTATAGAATGAGTTTAAAGAGGAGACCCTCCTCCTTGATTTTTGGATATAGTTTTAGTAGGATAGGTACCAGTTCCTCTTTTTATATTTGGTATAATTCAGCTGTGAATTCATGTAGTCCATGGCACTTTTTGATAGGTACATTTTTGTTAGTGGTTCAATTCTGGAACTCAATATTTGTCAGTTTAGGGTTTCTATTTCTTCTTCATTCAATCTTGGGTGGTTGTGTGTTTCAGGAATTTATGCATTTCCTTTAGATTTTTCTAGTTTTTGAGCATACAAATATTCATAATAGTTTCTGAGGATATTTTGTATTTCTGTTGGATTGGTTGTAGTGTCACCTTTGTTTTTGATTGTGCTTATTTGAATTTATTTTCTTTTTTAATTTTTTTAATTGCTGTGGGTATATAGTAGCTGTATATATTTATTTACAAGAGATGTTTTGATACAGGCATGCAGTGAGTAATAATCACATCATGGAAGATGGGGTATCTATCCCATCAAGCATTTTTCCTTTGTGTTACGAGCAATCCAACTATACTTTTTAGTGATTTTTAAATGTATAATTAAATTATTGACTATATTTACTCTGTTTTGCTATCAAATATTAGGGCTTATTCATTAATTCTGACTATTTTTGTATGCATTAACCACCCCCATTCCCTCCCCAATCCTCTACTATCCAGTGAAGCCTTTAGCAACTATCCATCTATACTCTTTCTCTCCATGCATTCACTTGTTTTGATTTTTGATCACAGAAATAAGTGAAAACATTAGATGCTTGTCTTTCTGTGCCTGGCTTATTTCACTTAACATACTGTAGTGACCTCCAGTTACATCCAAGTTGTTGCAAATGACAGGATCTCATTCTTTTTATGATTGAATAGTAAGTACTTCATTGTGTGTATGTACCATATTTTCTTTATCCATTCTTCTGTTGATGGAGACTTAGATTGCTTCCAAATTTTGGCTAATGTGAACAGAGCTGCCACAAACATGGGAGTGCAGATAGCTCTTCATTATGTTGATTTCTTTTCTTTTAGGTATATGCCCAACAATGAGATTGCTGAATCATGTGGTAGTGTTACTTTGAGTTCTTTGAGGAACTTCCAGAAAGCTCTTCATATTGATTGCATTAATTTAAATTCTCACCAACAGTGTACAAGAGTTCTCTCCCTTTTTTTTTGAGACAGAGTCTCACTCTGTCATCAGGCTGGAGTGCAGTGGCACTATCCCAGTTCACTGCAACCTCCATCTCCTGGGTTCAAGCAATTCTCCTGCCTCAGCCTCCCAAGTAGCTGAGACTACAGGCACATGCCACCATGCCCGGCTTTTGTATTTTTGGTAGAGTCGGGGTTTCACCATGTTGGCCAGATGGTCTCAATCTGTTGACCTTCTGTAATCCCAGCACTCTGGGAGGCCAAGGTCACCCACCCACCTTGGCCTCCCAGAGTGCTGGGATTACAGGCATAAGCCACCACTCCTGGCCAAGAGTTCTCTTTCTCCACATCCTCACCAGCATTTGTTATTGTCTATCTTTTAGATTTAATCCATTTTAACTGGGGTGAGATGACATCTCAATATAGTTTTGATTGGCATTTCTCTGATGATCAGTGATACTGAGAAACTTTTCATAGGCTTGTTTGTTTGCCATTCCTATGTCTTCTTTTGAGAAATATCTGTGCAAATCTTTGGCCCATTTAAAAACCTGATTATTAGAATTTTTTTCCTATGGAGGTGATTGAGCTCCTTTTATAATATGGATATTAATCCCTTGTCCGATGGGTAGTTTGCAAATATTTTCTCTCATTCTCTGGGTTGTCTCTTCACATTGTTAATTGTTTCATTTGCTGTGTAGAAGCAAATGATACAATGCCATTTGTCCATTTTTGCTTTGGTTGCCTGTGCTTGTGGCATAGGCAAGAAATCCTTGACCAGACTGATGTTCTGAAGAGTTTTCCCAAGATTTTCTTGAAGTAGTTTTATAGTTTGAGGTCTTAAATTTAAATATGTAATCTATTTTGATTTTATTTTTGTATATAGCAAGAGATCGTGGTTTAGTTTCATTCTGCTGCATATGAATATTTAGTTTTCCCAGAGCCATTTATTGAAGAGACTGTTTTTTCCCCAGCATATGTTATTGACACCTTTGTTAACAATGAATTCTCTGTGTGTGGATTTTTTTTTGGGTTCTCTATTCTGTTGGTCTATGTGTCTGTTTTATGCCAGTACCATACCTTTTTGGTTACCACAGCTCCATAGTATAATTTGAAGTCAGGTAATGTGATTTTCCCAGTTTTGTTCTTTTTGCTTAGGATAACTTTGGCTATTTGGGGATTTTTGTGGCTCCATGTACATTTGGAGATTTTTTTTTTTTTTTTCGTATTTCTGTGAAGAATGTCATTGGTATCTTTATAGAGATTGCATTGAATCTCTAGATAGCTTTGAGTAGTATGGACATTTTAACACTATTGATTCTTCCAATCCATGAACATAAAATATCTTTCCATTTGTTGGTATCCTCTTCAGTTTATTTCATCAGTGTTTTGTAGTTTTTTAATTGAGATCTTTCACTTCTTTGATTAAGTTAATTCCTATGTATTTATGTGTGGCTATTGGAAATGGGATTACTTTTCAAATTTCTGTTTCACATTGTTCACGTTGACAAATAGAAATGCTACTGATAGTTATGTATTTATTTTGTGTTCTGCAATTTTGCTGAATTTGTTTATCAGTTCTAATTTTGTTTCTGGAGTCTTCAGGGTTTTCCAAACGTGAAATCATATAATCTCTGAGCAAGGATAATTTGACTTCTTCCTTTGCAATTTGGATGCCATTTATTTTTTATTTTATCTGATTACTCTAGCTAAGACTTCCAGTACTATATTGAATAACAGTGGTAAAAGTGGGCATCCTTGTTATGTTTCAGATCTTAGAGGAATGCCTTTCAAATTTTCCATGTTCAGTATACTAGCTGTGGGTCTATACTATATAGCTTTTAATAGGTTGAAGTATGTTCTTTTTTTACCCTGATTTTTCAGAGTTTTCGTCATTAATGGATGGTGAATTTTATCAATGCTTCATCAGCATCAACTGAAATGATCACATTATTTTTGTCTTTCATTCTGTTGATGTGATGTATAACATTGATTGTTTTGTGTATGATGAACCACAATTGCATGCCAGTGATAAATCCCACTTGGTCATGATGCATGACATTTTAAACATATTATTGAATTGTTTGCTGCTATTTTTGTTAAGGAAATTTATATCAATATTTAACAGGGATATCGGCCTGTAGTTTGTTGTGGTTGTTGTTGTTGTTTTAATGTGGCTTTGTCTGGTTTTGGTATTGGATAACACTGGCCTCGTAGAGTAAGCTTGGAAGTATTCCTTCTCCCTCTATTTTATAGAATTAGTTTGAGTAGGATTGGTATTAGCTCTCCATTAAATGCTTGATAGAATTCAGCAGTGAAGCTGTCAAGTCCCAGGCTTCTTTTCACTGGGAAATTTTTTAATTAATATTGCTTTGATCTCATTACTTATTATTGGCCTGTTCAGGCTTTGGATTTCTTCATGATTCAATCTTAGTAGGTTGTATGTATCTAGGAATTCGTCAGTTTCTTCTAGATTTTCCAATTTGTTGCCATTAGTGGCTCATTGTAGCCACTAGTCTTTTGAGATTCTGCTGTATCAGTTGTAATATCTCCTTTTTCATCTTTGATTTTATTTATTTGGATCTTCTTTCTTAGTCTCAGTAGAAGTTTGTCAATTATATTTAACTTTTCATTTCACTGATCTTTTGTATTGTTTCCTTCATTTCAATTTCATTTCTTTCTCTTCTGATCATAATTCTTTTCTTCTACTAATTTTGGGTTTTGGTTTGCTCTCATTTTTCTAGTTTTTAAAGATACATTGTTAGGTTGTTTCAAGTTTTTCTTATTTTTTATTTAGGCACTTACAGCTATAACCTTCCCTCTTAGTACTACTTTTGTTGTATCCCATAGGTTTCGGTACGTTATGTTTCCATTAATGTTTGTTTCAATTTTTTTTTATTTTATTTTTAATTTCTTCATTGATTCACTGGTCATTTAATAGCATATTATTTAATTGTATGTGTTTGTGTGGTTTCCAAAATTCCTCTTTTTATGGATTTCTAGTTTTATTCCATTGTGGTCAGAGAAGATAATTGATACTATTTTAAATTTTGTGTCTAATGACCAGTGGTGATGAGCATTTTTTTATATGTCTGTTGGCCTCATATATGTCTTCTTTCGAAAAGTGTCTGTTCATATCCTTTGCCCACTTTTGAATGGGGTTGTTTTTTTTCTTGTGTATCTGTTCTCACTCAAAGGTGGGTGTTGAACAATGAGAACATGTGGACTCAGGGAGAGGAGCATCACACACTGGGGGCAGTTGGGGGGGTTAGGGGAGAGACAGCGGGGGTGGGGAGGGAGGGTAGGGTAGAGAGGGATAACATGGGGAGAAATGCCAGATATAGTATGCACCTAAAGTTAAATAAATAATTTAAAAAGAATTTTTTTGAATGTTTTAAGACTCGTTTTGTTATCTAACATATGGTCTGTATTTGGGAATGATCCATGTGCTTAGAATAAGAATGTGTATCTTGCAGCCATTGGATACAATGCACTGTAAATATCCATTAGGTCCATTTCATCTATAATGCAGATTATGTCTGATATTTCTTTGTTGATTTTCTGTCAGGAAGATCTGTCCAATGTTGAAAGTGGAGTGTTCAATTCTCCAGCTATTATTACGTCAGAGTCTGTCTCACTCTTTAGCTCTAGTAATATTTGCTTTATATATCTGGGTTCTCCAGTGTTCGATGCATATATATTTTAAATTATTATATATTCTTAGTGAGTTGACCCCTTTATATAGTGATATACTTTGTCTCTTCTCATAGATTTTATCTTAAAACCTACTTTGTCTGATACAAGTATAGCTACTCCTGCTCTTTTTTGGTTTCCATTGGCATAGAGTATCTTTTTTCATCCCTTTGTCTCTAGTCTATGTGTTTTTATAGGTGAAATATATTTCTTATAGGCAACACATCAGTAGGTCTTGGTTTATCATCCATTCAGCCAGTCTATATCTTTTGATTGGAGACGTTAATCCATTTACATTTGATATTATAATTGGTAGATAAGGACATGTTCTTGCTATTTTGTCATTTGTTTTCTGTTTCTTTTGGGGGATCTTTTCTGTTTTTTCTTTCCTTCTTGTCTTCCTCTAGTGAAGGTGATTTTGTTTATTGATATGTTTAGTTTCTTGATTTTTATTTTTTGTGTGTACATTGTATGCTTCTTGGATTGAGGTTACCATGAGGTTTGAAAATACTATCTTATGACCCATTATTTTAAGTTGATAACAACTTAACTCTGTTGGTATAAACTAACAAACAAGCAAAAACTAATAAAGATTATACACCTTAACATCATCCCCCCACTTTTTAACTTTTTATTGTTACTATTTATCTTACTGTACTGTCTATGTTTTGAAAAGTTGTTGTAGTTACTACTTTTGCTTGGTTCATCATTTAATCTTCCTAATTGAAATAAGAGAAGTTTACACACCAGAATTACAGTGTTGTAATATTCTGCGTATTCCTGTGTACTTACTTTTATCAGCGAGTTTTGTAACTTCAGGTGATTACTTATTGCTCATTAATGTCCTTTCCTTTCTGACTGAGGGACTGCTCCCTTTAGCATTTCTTGCAGCACAGGTCTGGTATTGATGAAATCCCTCAGCATTTGTTTGCCTGGGAAAGTATTTCTCATTTATGTTTGAAGGATAATTTCAGCAGATATACTATTCTAGTCTAAAAGATTTTTTCCTCAGCACTTAAAAAATATCATGCCACTCTCTCCTAGTATGTACTTTTTCCACTGAGAAGTTTGTTAGCAGATTTATTGGAGCTCCATGGTGTGTTGTTTTCTTTTATCTTGCTGCTTTTTAGATCCTTTATTCTTGACCTTTGGGACTATGATTATTAAATACTATGAGGTTGTCTTTTTTAGGTTAAATCTGCTTGGTGTTCTATAGTCTCCTTTTACTTGGATATTGATATCTTTCTCTAGGTTTGAAAAGTTTGCTATTATTATCCCTTCAAGTAAACTACCTACCCCTATCTTTTTTCTTATCTCCTCTTTAAGGCCAGTAATTCTTAAATTTGCCCTTTTGAGGTTATTTTCTAGAACCTGTACATATGCTTCACTGTTTTTTTATTTTTTATTTTGTGTCCTCTGACTGTGTATTTTCAAATAGCCTGTTTTCAAGCTCACTAGTTCTTTCTTCTGCTTGACCAATTCTGCTATTAAAATACTCGGATGCATTCTTCAGTATGTGAATTGCATTTTTCATCTTAAGAATTTCTGCTTCATCCTAAGGTGCAAGAAAAAATTCTCTTTACTTTTTCCTCTACTTTTCTGAAGCAGAAGGAGTCTCACTGGCATAGTGAGCTGGGCCCCCCTTCCCAAAACAGGAGTCTTGCCTCTCACCCTGTAGCCACCACAGGTGGGAATGTGTCTCACACAAAACCCTTGATGTATTACCTGAGTATTGATGCTGTTTATTCAGGGCTTGTCAACTTGCAGATGATAAATTCTTCCAGGACTGGGCTATTCCCTTCAATGAAACAGGTTCTCTCTGGGGTCAGGGTGTCTACATATATTCAGAGAATTGGACCTGGAAAGGGCCCTCATTACTCTGACTGGTGCCCTATCCTACTGCAGCTGACCTGGTTCCCAAGATGCAAAACAAAGTCCTTTCCACTCTCCTGTCTCCTCTCCTCAAGTTTAAGAAAGGGGCCTCTTTTGGAGCTGTGAGCTGTGCACGCTGGTGTAAGGGAAAGTTTGATGCCAGCACTCCCTTAGCCACCCTGACTGGTGTCTTATGTGCCCAGACAGTCCACTGTCTCCATGCCCAGTTTTGCCCTAGGATTTGCCTAGGTGTTACAGTCTTCATGGCCTACCCTGCCTTTTAAGTTTATTTGGGGCCTGAGAGCACTCTAGCCTGCAGTGGCAAGGCTTGTAGGAACTCAAGTTCCAACTGCTAGGGTTAGTGATTCCCCTGTGGCTAGAGCTGGTTTAAATGCACTCTCTGTGGGCAGGCATCAGCTGAATTTGGTTTGGTTTTCCTTTCTGCTGTAACAAGGGCAACACTGAGTTCAATGCCTTGCAATTGATGGCTTTCCCTCTCCCCAGGGCAAGGAAATGCTCTCTGCCTCACTCTACTGCTGCCAGGGGATTGGGGAAGGGTTGCATCAGTGACTCGAGATTGATTTTTCTATTTTTTTTCTGTTCCCCTCTCAAAAGATATGAAAGTAAAACCAGGTGCTGTGAATGCTCATCTGAGTTTTGGTTCTTACAGAGGTGCCTGCGTGCGTGTGTGTAGGTAGCTATTAAATTGCTCTTGTGGGGTTTGGGAGATAATCTGCGAAGGCTTCTACCCTGCCATCTTGTTCCACCATTTCTATTTTCTTTGTTAATCTATCAGTCTATCAAGCTTGTTTACCCTTTTCAAATAACCTATTTTTGGCTTTGTTTTTTCTGTGTATGGATTTCTGGGTCTCGATTTCTTTCAGTCTGCCTCTGATTGTAGTTATTTTTTTTTCTTCTGCTACCATTGGGTTTAATTTGTTCTTGTTTTTCTAGTTCCTCTAGGTGTGATATTTGATCATTAATTTGATATCTTTTTAACTTTTTAAGATAGGCATTTAGTGTTATAGACATTTTGCTTAACACTGCTTTTGCTGCATTACAAAGATTTTTTTATGTTGTATTTCTGTTTTTGACTGTTTACATTTTTTAAAATTTTTTTCTTAATTTTGTTGTCTCCCCAAAAGCCATTCAGGAGCAAACTATTTTTAACTTCCATGTAATTGTATGGCTTTAAGAGACCTTCTTGCTATTGGTTTCTATTTTTATTTCACTGTGGTCCAAAAGTATGGTTGGTATTTTTTTTTTCAAATTTATTTAGACTTGTTTTATGGCTGAGCATGTGCTTGATCTTTCAGTAAGTTCCATATGCAGATGAGAAGAATGTGTATTTTTTGATTGATGGGTGGAGTATTCTGTAGGTTTCTATTGATCAAGTATTGAATTTAAGTCGAGTTTCTTTGTTAGTTTTCTGCCTTGATGTAATTCTATCAATTGGGTATTGAAGCCTCCAACTACTATTGTGTGGCTAAGTCTTTTTGTAGTTCTAGAAGTACTTGTTTTATGTGTCTCAGTGCTCTAATGTTTGGTGTGTATATATTTAGGATAGTTAAGTTTTCCTGATGAATTGAACCCTTTATCGTTATGTAATGCCCTTCTTTGTCCTTTTGTACTGTTGTTGGTTTAAAGTCTATTTTTTATGATATAAGAATAGTGATGCCTACCTTTTTGTGTGTTTCATCTGCATGATAAATCTTTCTCCAGCCCTTCACTTTGAGCCTGTGGGTATCATTACACGTGAGATGGGTCTTTTTTTTGACAGCACCTGGATGGGTCCTACTTTTATAGTCAACTTGCCCTCTGTGCCTTTTAAGTGGGGTGTTTAGACAAGTTACATTCATAGTTAATATTGATTTGTGAGGTTCTGATCCTAGTGTATAGTTGTTAGCTTATTGCTTTGTGGCCTCTTTTGCATGGTTGCTTTACAGAGTCTGTGTGCTATGTACTTAAGTGTGTTTTGGTGGTAGCAGATATAGTTCTTCCATTTCCATATTTAGAACTTCCTTAAGGATCTCCTGTAAGATTGTTCTAGTGATAATAAATTTCCTTAGGGTCTGCTTGTCTGGAAAAGATTTATTTTTCTTTGTCTTATGAAGCCTAGTTTGGTAGGATATGAAATTCTTGGTTGGTTTTTTTTTTTTTTTTTTTGTCTTTTAGAATGCTGATAATAGGCCCTCAATATATTCTGGCTTGTAAGATTTCTGCTGCGCATTCAGCTGTTAGTCTGATAGATAGATCTGATAGATGATAGAACATCTGATAAGATATTCCCTTTGTATGTTATCTCACCTATTTCTCTAGCTGTCTTTAAGATTTTTTATTTAGTATTGACCTCAGATAGTCTGGTGGCTATATGCCTTGGTGATGTGTATTTTGCATAGTATTGCCTACTTCTCTAGTGAGATTAGGGAAATTTTCTTGAATTATTTTATTAAATATGTTTTCAAGGTTTCTCTCAGGAATGGCAGTGATTCATAGGTTTGGTTGCTTTACATAGTCCCATATTTCTCACAGACTTCATTCATTTTTTAAAAATTGTTTTCTCTATTTTTGTCTGGGTTAGTCTGAAAGATTTTCAGCTCTGAAATTAGTTCTGCTTCATCTAGTCTTTTGATAAAGCTTTTGATTGCATTCTGAGATTTCTTAAGTGAGTTTTTCAATTCCTGAAGCTCTTATTGATTTTTTTTTAAGATGTCTATCTCTTGCTTCATTTTTCAGGATTGTTTTAGAAGTTTTTTGTGTTGATTTTCAACCTTGTTTTAGATTTCATTGAAGTTCTTTGCAGTCCCTGCTTTGAATTTTTATCTATCATTTCCTGAATTTTTGTTTTTGTTGGGGACCATTGGTGGAGAGCTAGTGTGATTCTTTGGTGGTGCCGCTCTATTAAGATTTTTCATAGTGCCGAATTCTTCTGCTGGTTTCTTCTTGTCTGGAGACACCGGCACTTCTAAGCTTTGTAATTGTTTTTTTTGTAGGTATAATTTTTTTCTTTTTCTCTGCTTTCTTACAATATTGTTGTTTTTTTTCTTCTTTCCTCTTTTTCCTTCCTCCCATCCTTAGGGGGTACAACTATAGAAACTGCTGGGTGAGGTCTTTTGGCTTTTCTTCTATAGCCTTCTCTATTTCTGTTAGCAGGTTTTATTTTGGGCTGTGCAATTTGACTTACAAACCAGTAGATGGCACTTACGGGTAAGAACTATATGTGGTCAACGCTGCTGAGTAGTTTATTTGGTGAGCTTTCTGTTTCTTCCAGGGGCTAATTTGTGGGGTGCACAGTCCTCTTAGCTCTCTACTCAGCCCCAGAGTGGCAGGGAGCAAGACAGTAAGGGCTGGACCAGGCAGGTCCTCAGTACAATTTAAAAGCAGAACAATTTAGGCTCCAAATAATGGTTTACAGTGTCATGCATCTAAAGATGTTCAAAAGTAAAATTTTCTTCCTTGTGAGCTAATTAATTTCATGTCAGTAAGGGGCAGGCAAGTTAAGGCTATGTGGCATTAAGAAGGCTATTGAAAATATCTGATGAGAGGGTAAGACCAGATGGCTACCAAGGGTCCTTTGAGGTTTCAGTTTAAGATGGTATAATCTAACCTAATGTCAGAATGCATCACTATATACCAAGGTGGTGTTTGTGCAAACACAAATACACAGGCCATTTTGAATTTTCAGCTAATTTTTCATTAAGGTGCTATTACATTGCCTCATGTTATACCTCTTTTCTTTTTTATACATTAGATTTATGTTTTAAATAAGGTACACATGGAAAAGCAGATTATCAATAGCATATTGTAGAAGTTAAGAGAAGAATGTTTGGTCCTGTTCTGACTCCACCACTTGCTTGATATGTGACATTTTGCTACTCTGAATATTAGCTGTTTTTTTTCTTCATTGTTAAATAAAACTACTAATAGCACCTAAACTATTGGTGGTTGTGAGGATGAAATGAAATATGTAAAGCCCTCAGGTCAGTGCCTAACCAAGTAATAAGTATTCAGTAAATGGTTACTCTTGGTGGTGTTATCGTTACTTGTTTTTCTTTAGTAATTGAATGTTAAACCAAAAATGTTTCCTCTCGGTTAAAATAATGCATACATTTTCCTCCTTGCTTATAGCATAATAAGGTTCCCTTTGTGCTTGCATTTTGTAATTATTTGATAACTTATCCACATTAGGCCTATGGGCAGTTTCAAACTTTAATTCTTTTACCTTTATTTGCAACATAGAAAATAACAGAATTCATGAAGCAACAGATGAAAAATGTTATCACTTTTTGAATAATACATTTACTTGAAAATTACATGATTTAAAATATAATTGCTTCTGGTAGTGACTTTATGAGCTGTGGAAGGATTTATTGGGAGAATGAAAAATAAAGCACTTGCTCAAAGTCCAATTTGATTTCCTGCTTCGGCTTTATGTGAGAGTCATTTACTGCCCTGTTTTGCAGAGTGTGGTCATTTTGATATTGGTAAACAGCGATGTTGTATTCTCCAGTTACAGATTTTAAAGTGTGGTTACTGAAAGTTTATGTTTGTAGAATTAGAAGTCTAAGTTAAACATTTTTCTAAAATGAAAACACAATCTGACTCTGATCTTCATGTGATCCTGTTAATAGCAAAATTTTCTGATCTGTAAAGTAACAATTCTTTCTTCATAGGGTTATAGTGATATTAAAGAAAGTTTATATGACATAAAATGCTTTGTAAACTGAGAATCTTTAGATTAAATACTTTTAAACATACTTCTTTAGGAGTACTTGAATTCTTAATACAATAATGTTCATTGGGAAATCCCACAAGAGGAATATAGCATTGAGGATTTTCCAGATCTCTTGATCATGGTGC
This sequence comes from Sapajus apella, assembly GCF_009761245.1. Lineage (NCBI taxonomy): Eukaryota > Metazoa > Chordata > Mammalia > Primates > Cebidae > Sapajus > Sapajus apella. The sequence goes on along the minus strand of NW_022437033.1, from coordinate 6,349,427 downwards.
CGTTTTCTTTTCCTAGATTATCTTGAGCTATTCTGTACAGGGAGAACTAGACTTCCTCAAGATCACATGGCAATTTAGTGGTAGTACTAGAACTAGAACTCAGAACTCAGATATTTCCTATTCATAGTCTAGTGCTTGTTCCTCTCTAAAATGCTGGATCCCAGAATCTGCAAGAAGCTTAAACAAATTAACAAGCAAAACCCAAATAATCCAATTTAAAAATGGGCAAAGGACATGAATAGACGCTTCTCAAAAGAAGACATACAAGTGGCCAACAAGCATGAAAAAATGTTCAACATAAGTAATCATTAGAGAAATGCAAATCAAAAACAAAATGACTTATCATATCCCACTAGTCAGAATGATGATTACTATAAAGGCAAAAAATAACAGATGCTGGCCGGGCGCGGTGGCTCACACCTGTAATCCCAGTACTTTGGGAGGCCAAGGTGGGTGGATCACTTGAGGTCAGGCGTTCGAGACCAGCCTGGCCAACATGGCAAAGCCTCATCTCTACTAAAAATACAAAAATTATCTGGGCATGGTGGTGGGTGTCTATAATCCTAGCTACTCAGAAGGCTGAGGCAGGAAGAACTGCTTGAACCCGGGAGGCAGAGGTTGCAGTAAGCCGAGATTGCGTCACTGCCCTCCAGCCTGGGTGACAAAGTGAGACTGTCTCAAAAAATAAATAAGTAAATAAATAACAGATACTGGCAAGGCAGCAGAGTAAAGGGTACATGTATACACCATTGGTTGGAATGCAAATTAGTTCAGCCACTGTGGAAAGCAACTTGGAGGTTTCTCAAATAACTTGAACTACCATTTGACCCAGCAATCTCATTACTGGCTATATATCCACAGTAAAATAATTTTTTCCATCATAAAGACACATGTACTTGAATGTTCACTGCAGCAATATTCATAATAGCAAAGACAGAGAATCAACCCAAGTGCCCATCAGTGGTGAACTAAATCAAGAAAATGTGGTACATGGAATAATATGCAACCATTAAAAAGAATGATGTCATGTTCTTTGCAGCAACATGGATACAGCTGGAGGCTATTAACCTAAGCAAATTAATACAGAAACATAAAACCAAATACCTCGTACTCTCACAAGGGGGGGATAAATATTGAATACACATGGACATAAAGATAGGAACAATAGATACTGGGGACTAGTAGAGAGGAGAGGGAGGAGAACATGTGTTGAAAACTACCTGTTGGGTACTATGATCACTACTTGGGTGATGGGACCATCTGTACTCCAAACCTCAGCATTATGTAATATACCCACGTAACAAACATATACACGTATCCACTAATCAAAAATGTTTAAAAAGAATCTAAACTATTGGATCCTTGATTTGATGGTTTTATTGGAAGTGCCAGTTAATTCCTCTTTATTTCAGCCGAAGAAGGAAATGAGTTTTACTATGTATCATGATCTTAACCTGTAAAATAGGGGCAGTGGCTAAGGGCTCTGTTCTGAAGTATTAGTGGCTAAAAATTGTGGGGTTGAAATAGCTCCTTGGTGAAGATTTTCCTTTCTTGTGCATTTTCTTCAGGTGTCCTTGGCCTTTCATTTTGACGTACTTATTAATAACTATGATGACATATAATGATCTGTGCATTTATATAGCTAGATAGAGATATAATTTTACAAATTGGTATCATAATGGCTGTTTTTCATAATAAGCATTAAATTCACTTCTACTTAATTTAAGAGAAGCAAAAAAGAAACAGTATAAATGAAATAACCTTTAAACTTTAAATAAACATTTTCTCTCCAAATTAAATATTAGATCCTGCAACATCTATTGTCTATAAGAAAAATGTTATAAAAAACAAGACAACAGAGTTGGAATTCTTATTATTTAAATTATGTTTCTGGTAGACTGCCTCTAAAATAGCCCCAATGACATTATGTTCATATTGTCAAAGTTTGAATCATTTTAATTCTGTTCTGTAACTATATTTCCCTCAGATGTCTGATATCAGAAGAATGTTTCTACTGTCTCTTAATTGTGAGTCCCTTTTGTGATGGTTCTTGTGAACCGATGTTCTCTTTGTCATTCCAGAGGGTACTGTAAAAGTATACATTTCAAAAACAAAAGATATGTGGATTTGCTTTCAGGGATAAAAAGAAACTATGTAACGGGAAGAACCTGCTCTGTTCTTTATCTTGTCTTAGAGAAAAAAAACCCACAGAACCACGTATATGATAGCAAATCTGAACTGGAAAGCAGAGCAGGTGGGCTGTAGCACATCATAGCAAGTAGAAGGGCACAGAGGGAAGTGGCATATTGATGGGTTGCAGAATGAGTATATGGTAGACTTGGGATTAGAATCAAGGTGGTTTACTCTTCGATGTAAGTCTGGGGGTGTTTAACCACCATTCTATACTGCCTTGAGAGAAAATGAGAATGCAATAAAGGGTGGTCAGCATTATGACCAGTACTGAGGCCCTCCGATACAAGACGGGATTTGCCTTGGCTGCGCATGAAGGTGTGATAGCTAAGGAAATGTATGGCCATTCCTTTCCATTCCAGGAAGTGTTGAAAGTGTAGCTTGATAACTAAGAATTTGCTTGTTACAGAGTTACAATTGCCGAAAGATAAATAACCCACTTGCTAAGAGTAAATCTACCAAGAGTTATCATTGTAAAGAAACCACCCTTTTCATTGGTTCCTTTTCCACTCACACTTTCAACTACTGCTTTGTCTTACTGTGGATGCTAAAGATTGTATGATTCTAGATACTTCAGAGGCTTCCATGGTGGCTGATACCTATTTCTTTCTTTCTTTTTCTTTCTGGACTTTGGTGCCCTTGATGTCTCACTCTCATCCAGTATAAACGTCGCCTTGCATAAGCTAGATATAATTCATAGGAGTGACCACCTACTTATCTGTACTGCACTTAGCTCCTGGGATCAAGTTCGACTCCTGAGTGCTGAGGGTAGATTTATCCACCTGCTATATCCTTCACAGGGTTTCAGACTGCCACTGCTGGGCAAAGTCCTCCCAGTTCTGACTGTCTTGTGGGCTTATTGATTACAAGGGCAGAACATTTGTCTGCACATTTCATCGGTTTTATATGCACTCATTTGTGAGTGCGTGTGTGTGTGTAGTTTTATGCAATTTTATCATATATAGATTCATGTAATCACTGCAGTCAAGATACACCACTGTTCCATCAACACGAAGATTTCCCTGGTTGAATTTACCATTTATTTTTACATCCACACTACTCTCCCACATCACTAACTCTTGGAAACCACTAATATCTCACCATCTCTAGACTTTTGTCATTTAAAGAATAGTATGTATATAGAAATATGTATTATTTGCCCCTTTGAAATTGGCTATTTGCACTCAGCACATCTTTGAGGCCCATCCAAGTTGGTAAGTGTATCAGTAGTCTGTTCTATTTTTATGGCTCAGCAGTATTTCATGGTATGGATGTACCACATTTTGTTTAACCATTCACTTACTAAAAGACATCTGGCCTTTGTTTCTGGTTTCTCTGTGTCACAAACCTGCTAAATACTTTTTGTTCTTATTTTTATGTAGGCACGAGATTCCATGTCTCAGGGTAAGTGACCAAGAGTGTAATTACTGGATCATATGGTAAACACATCTTTAGTTTTGTGAGAGACTGTTAAACTCTTTTCCAGAGTGGCTGTACCTTTGTCTATCCTCAACAGCCATGTATAAGTGATCTAGTTTCTTCACAATATCGCCAGCATTTGGTGTTGTCACTATTTTTTTTTTATTTTAGCCATTCTAAAGGTGTACAGTGATATCTCATTGTGGTTTTGATTTAATTTCCCTAAAAAGTTGGAATATCTTTTCATGTACTTATTTGCCATCCGTATATCCCCTACAGTGAAATGTCTGTTCCAGCCTTTAGCCATCTTCTACGTGGAATTTTTTCTGTTGAGTTTTCAGAGGTCTTTATATATACTAGGATATTTATATACTTATATACCAGGATATTTATATCTTTATATCCTTATATACATGTAAGGATACTTATATACCTATATATATATATATATATATGGATACTTATATATGTAAGTATATATAAGGATAGTTATGTAAATATCCATATAGGAGAATACTTATATACTTATATATGAGTATATATGTGTCCTATATATATATAATATATATATTATACTTTATAATACATAAATGTACTTTATTATATATAATTTAATATGTATAAGTATATATGATAGACTTATATATGTATATATATACTTATGTATAATACTTACATATATATGTTAAGATATGCGATTGGTAAACTTTTTCCCCAGTCTATAGCTTGTATTTTCATCCATTTAATAGGGTTCTTTTCAGATCAACTGTTTTTAATTTTGATGAAGTCTGATTTACCTACTTTTTCCTTCTATGGATCATGCTTTTAGTGACATATTTAAGAAATTTTCATGTAGCTCAAGATTCTGAAGATTTTCTGTTTTGCATTTAATATTAGGCCTCTGATCCGCTTTCAGTTAATTTTGTATCAGGTGTGAGATTTGAGTAGAGATTCTTTTTTCTCTGTGGGTTTATGTTAACTTTAAATTCAAAGGGACTGTATTCAAAATGTTTATATATTTATATTCTTAGAAATAATTTATGCAAACGTAGTTCTTGATGATTTAAGTATCTTGGTGTTCCTAAAAATGCTGGGCTTATGGCTTTAGATAGGAGCTTAGCAAACAGTTGGTTATGGGAGCAGAAACTCTCCTGGGCTCTAATTCGTCACTCACTTGGAGGACTTCAGGCACGTCACTTAGACTCAGCTTCCTCATACAGCAAATTGGATAACAATGCCTGCTTTGTCTGTCTCACAGAAGATCAAACAAAATAATGTATATGAAAGTAGCTTTAAACAGTTAAATACTTTGTAAATTGTAAAGAACTTAAACATCTCTGGGAAAAGAATACATTTTATTAGTAAACAAAGCAGAATGGTGTTGTAACCCAAATGTTTGTGGTTGCCTCACCTTTTTCCTTGATCTTCGAGAGGCAGTTTTTCCTGGCCTACAGGAGCAATCAGAAGGTTTATTCTGTTGCCTTTCTTCCAAATATTCCTTCTATCTTTTGCATCTTTCTTTTTATTTATTTATTATTATACTTTAAGTTCTGGGGTACATGTGCATAATGTGCAGGTTTGTTACATAGGTATACACATGCCATGGTGGTTTGCTGCATCCATCAGCCCCTCATCTACATAAGTATTTCTCCTAACGCTATCTTTTGCATCTTTCTGAGGTGGCTCTTTGACACTCACCACCTGTGATGGTTAATATTGAGTGTCAAGTTGATTGGATTGAAGGGTGCAAAGTATTTTCCTGGGTGTGTCTCTAAGGGTGTTGTCAAAAGAGATTAACATTTGAGTCAGTGAACTGGGAAAGGCAGACCCACCCTAAATCTGGGTGGGCACAATCTAATTCGCTGCCAGTGCAGCCAGAATAAAAGCAGGGAGAACATGAAAAAGACTAGACTGGCTGACCCTCCCAGCCTACATCTTTCTCCTGTGCTGGATGCTTCCTTCCCTCAAACATCACACTCCAATTTCTTCAGCTCTGGGACTTGGACTGATGTCCTTGCTCCTCAGCTTGCAGACAGCCTCTTGTGGGACATCACCTTGTGATCCTGTGAGTCAGTACTCCTTAATAGACTCCTCTGTATATATACATCTATCCTATTAGTTCTGTCCCTCTAGAGAACTCTGACTAATACACTGTCTGAAACTGCTTGTTCACTCAGTAAGCTGAGGCCTGCCCCACTGGAACCTGGAAGAAGATGGAATGGGACAGTCACATTTTCTGTTTTGCACAGTGCTTTTCTTCAATCTAACTCTAAGACTAACATGTGACTGTACAGATCTGGAAGTTTGGAATACTAACACAGAAATTTCACTAGCTCAACTAGCTCACCTGTTAATTGAGGTACTCTTTCACAATGTCCAGCAAAGTACAAATACCCTCTTTCATCTTCCATGCAGAGCCCATCTTACATGAGCATTTGGAAATTTCCTCCCTTTTCCCTTCTGCCATGATCCCTTGACCTGTGTAATAGCCCTTTGCCCTTCCCCAGGGGTCTTGGGGATTTGGGAGGCACTACATCTTTGAAGTTGTGTAAGAACTTCTACTGTCAAATAGAACCTCCTTAGAAAGCTGTGACCAGATTTTTCAAGCAGCATTCTGATAATTTCGATCCTCTTACCCTGTTTTATTTTTCTCAAAACAGATCACTATCTGATGAAATATACATATTTATTGTCTGTTCCCTACCAGTACATCAATTTCATGAAAAGGAAGGATTTGGTGTGTTTTGTTCACAACCACATACCCAGAAAGTTGAACAGAAAATATGCTAAATATTTTTCAAATGAATAAACTCACTTTTCAGAGTGGATCCTCCACAAGACAAATCAATACTTGACTACATTTAATGCCATAACCACATCTCATAGTTTAACTAGTTTAACTTACATGATAAAGTTTCTGTGTCCTTTAGCTACTCAAGGTCTGTCTTTGACTACAGGGTGTGTGAAGAAAATAAAGGGGTGAGGGGGAAGGAAAATCCTGCCCTGCCAAAAGACCCTTTTGGAGGAAATTGGTTGGAAGGCAAGGGAACTGTAATTAGGAGACTCAGGTATAATAATGAGATAATAGGTTTCTATTCTTGCTAGGTAAGACAGCTGTGAACATAAAAAACACATATAAAACTGTGCAGCAGAAAATGATTATAAGTAACTAGTGGTGAATGGTCTATTAGTCAGGGGAAAAGACCAGTGAAAGAGAAGCTTCAGGAAGCTTCTGTGTCTGGGAAGCACAGATACCAAATCTGTAGCCTTTGTGGTCAGGTCTTAGAACCTGCCATACCAGGAGGTTTCGGTTTATGAAAGGGAAATCTAGCTCCCTTCACAAAGATGCAATTTCCCATAAATGCCTTCTGATGCCACCACTTACCATAATGATTGCAACGGTGATGCTGACTGAAGATTTGCTACGTACCAAGCACTATGCTAAGAGTAATATGTGTACTATTTGGTTTGGCCTTTATTACTACGCTATGAGAGAGGAGCCATTGCAATTTCTCTTAAAATTTAGAAAACACAGGCTAAGTAATTTTCCAGAGATAATAAGCCTCCTTCCAGACAGTTAGGTTCATTCTACTTTGTTTTGTTGAAAAGACGGGATGAATTTTATATTTAGAAGGATGTGGTTATGACTTTAATGCATCAAATAAAGTCATTCAAATCACCAAAAATTCTGGATGTTCCAGATTTCCTCAGGAACAAAAAGGTCCCTCCTAGTGAGATAGGTATATCTAGAGAGGTGTCAGCATTTTAAAGTCATTACAAAACTTACTAGACTATAAGAAATTTTTGTACTTGACTCTTTGTTTCGTGGATACCTTGCCATTTCCAACATACCCCATCTTCGTTTCAAGGTGGGGTCACTAACAAAGCATGCACAGTGATTGTGAGTTCAAGCTTTACAGTCAGACCTTTGAGTTCTTCATTCATGCAACAAATATTTATTGAGCACTTTGGTAGGGACTCTTCTAAGTGCTGGGGATACAAGGATGATCCAGAATGATAAGGCCTCACCTCTCATGCAGGTTAGGTTTTAGTGGACAAAAAGGGACAGTAGACTCTCTTTAGAAAAAGAGTAAGTAATGACTTTTCAGAGTCAATGATATTTCAGCTGATTGCTCAAGAAAGAGAAAAGAAAAGAATGGAAGGCTCCTGGAAGATGAATGATCTCATACTATTGGTTTAAACACTGTAATGGTGTCAACCCCCCCCAAAAAAGTCTAAATTCCTTAGTATGGGATGCTGATGGATGTCTTCACAATCAGACTGTTTGTCTATGTGTCCAGTCTTGTCTCCAGTTAATTTCCCCTGCTGCATGATGTTTCACACCTCCTTGATATTGCACAAGTTGTGCTCAGGGCGCTTAATTCCTTTCCCAAATTTGTTTGAATTGCTGTTGATTCTTTGAAAGTTAGATCAAGACGACGCTTCTCTTCCTCAAGTAGAACTTACCCATCCTTTTTTGTGATTCTACTATATTTGGTAGCTAGAGCTACTTTATCACATAACACACTCTGGTGTATTTATCTATTGTTACATCAGACTTATGTTTAAAACCTGATTTTACCTCTTGACTTTGGTGATCATCAGCCTCCTCGACAGTAAAGTCAAGTGGAATGGTATCTTGCTAAATGGTAGTCACTATGATTATAATAGTTTTAATCTTTTATAGTCTCCAAGCTCTGCTTCATATATCCATAGAATATTGGAACTGATGGTGGTTTAGATTGCCTCTATCATAAGCCAGAATGGAAGGGACATTGTTAATGGTTTTTAAAATGTGCTTACAGAAGCTTTAGAAGTCTCTCAGAGGAGCTTCTGGAGCTAAATTGGCAAGCATTTGGGCTACCACATTTTTTCATCCAGAGCACCTGTTTATATGCTTTTAATCTCATCTATTAAGTGAGTTTTCATAAGATTCCATTTGCATTTTTAAAATTTTAACTGTTTTTTCACTGTTTTTTGGAAGTCATTCATATCCAATATGTCATTGTCATTGTTTATACAATGACAATGCAATTTGTCATTGTACAGAATTCCAACTTCCTTAAGGCAGCAGAGCTAGCTAGTGGCAGTACTAAAATCTAAGTCCATTGGCTCTTCATAAAGTCCTCAAGATAAGGGTAAAATCCCCGTTTTTCAGATTTCAGGTCTTTGTTTTAAATACACAGGTCAAGTGTAGGTCTAGAATCCCCCAGAACACTGAGACTCCAGGGTTTTTGTCCTCAGAACTTGGAATTTCAGATGTATACTAACAAATTTCCTAGCTTGCTTGGTATGTTTATTTTCATGAGTAAAGATATTTACACCACAGAAAAGGCCATAAGGCCATTGTACCAGGAGGTGCATGCTAACTCATGGGTGTGCTCTGAGAAGAATATAAAGAAAGTTGCCCCCAGCACACAAATCTGGTAGATGCTCTTACAGAGGGAAAGGGATTCTTCCTCCTATACTGCTCACTATACTGGGTGACATTTTGTGTGAGTTGGGTTTGAATGTGAAAGCATCACTTAATGTTGCTCACATTTGTAAACTTTCACCTTCCTCTTACCTTTTCTCAAGCTAGAGGTTATATTTATTTCCAAGGGTGTTGGAGACCATGATTTTCTCAGTGTCAAGTTTTACAGTCTGTGTTTTAATTTCAGACTTCAATGCTTAACCTCTAGTACCTTTTACCTTAAAGTCCATACATTTGCTCCAAATAGCATGCAGCGATTTCTTAAGTCATTAAGACAACTGTTGCCTTATTAGGGATTCAAGAAAGCTAAATGGAATGCTAGAATTGAAAACTAACCACATTTATTTAGCTTTCACTGCACATGTGCATATATGTTTTCCAAGCAAATGATTGTGTAGTGCAAATTTGCAAATGGTATGCGACTGGAAGAGACTGCTAATGTTTTAGAGATAAGTAATGCATGAGGATACAAAAAGATTTTGATAGCCTGGAAGGAATGGCCAATTCAAACAAAATAATAAAGGGAAATGTCCTCTGTGCCCCTGGCTTCACCAACAAACTTGACAAGAGGGATAGACTTTGAAATTAGAATTTTAATTGATCATAAATTTAAGAAGAGTTCATCTTAGCTACAGTAACAGAAGTATGCAATCAGAAACAGGAGAAGTGAAAATACTAGTATCTTCTGTGCAGATTGGATCTCCCCCTTCAGTCCTGTATGCAACAAGGTCCAGTGGTGGCCTTGTGTTATCCACTTATTTTTTCTCCCTATAATATTTATCACCTTCAGCGTCCCCCTTTACCCATATTTTCCCTATAATTTGTGTTTTGATGATACGGTATTTTCTCAGTCTTCCATAAAGTGCTATGCAAATATGGTATCTCTGACTGGAGTCTTTCTTTTCAAGCAGATCTCCCCCAAATAGCTCCATGTATACAAATTCTGGAACAACATATTGGGGGAATATAGCCCAATCTGTGCACATTGAAAGGAGGCTGTTCAAACCCTTGTCCAGTGAGGAGAAGTTTTGAGAATCTCGTAATGTTTAATTAGAGGAGAAATGGTGTGTAGGGGGGCCTAAGAAATAAATTTGGAGAGCCTCACATAGGAAGAGCTGGCCCTGTTGGGGCACTGAGTTTGTGTGCCTTTGTTACCTGACTAACCCCAAGAGAGCCCAGGACAGAGACTGCTGTAGCCAGCAGGTGCATCCAATTCCCGTATAAGAGTAGAGGATAATGATTTTACCTCAGGATTGTATATATCCTGCAATGGAAGGTAAAAGGTTTAGAAGTAACTACAAGAGAATACTTCTAATGGGAATTAATCTGACTCTGAGGAGAGCAGCACATCTTTCACAAACAGAATAATGTGGATTCCAGGCACTCTCACACAGCTTAAGGAGTTTACTTCAAAAAAAATTATTCTACTGATATATGTGTGTGTGTATATATATGTATATGTATATATCAATATATACATATATATGTATATACACGCACGTGTGTGTGTGTGTATGTGTGTAAAATTGAAAAGAACACATAGTGGGGAAAAATGTCCATATACTGGGGCGTTTAGGAGAGTGGAGGGTGACAGGAGGGACAAAATCAGGAAAAATAACTTGTGGGTACTAAGCCTAATACCTGGGTGATGAAATGATCTGTACAACAAGTCCCCATGACACAAGTTTACCCTGTGTAATGCACTTGGCGCTTGTACTGTGAACTTAAGGACTGGTGAGTATAAGACACACCTAGCATACTTGTTACCATGTAATACATGCTAAACAAGTTGGAGTCGTCATCATTGTTGTTATTAAGAGCCAGCTTGAGTTTAAGGCATGATGAGCACCTTCAGTTGTGATCTCTGTGTCTGGAAGTGCCCAGTCAGCATCCTGACCTGGATTCTATGCCTTTATGGCCTAGTCTCTGACCTAGCATCTGCGTCTGCATCCTACTCAGGTCCAGCCAGGCAGGATAGTATCACTGTTGACATGTTCTCAGTCTCTCTGTTTGCATTTTCACAAAGTTCTGTCCTTAAAGTATGTAAGTCTCCTGCCTTCATTTCACAGAGTTTCGCAATTACATTTCTCATGCTCTCTTCTTGCTGCGTTTTATTCTTAATTGCAAGTGCACACATCCATGCAATGCTTCCCTGCTGTGTTAACTCCCTTATAAGGCTCTGGAATGCCTTCTGTGAATGCGTTAGAGTCTCTACTGGTCTTGTACTAGGTAAAGTTTTCTGGTCAGAGCATCGTGATTTTAGGCAAGAAAAGAATTTCCCCTGTGCTGAAGACTTCCTGGAACATATTTACCCTTTACTCACTCTTTTCTCTGAGTACTTCCTGGCTATTGGGCCAAATATCCCTATAGCGGATATAACATCCAAGTAACCGTCTGGCCCAGTATTTAACTTCGTTATTTGTAAGTAATCTGAATTGTGTGGTGTCATTGCAGTTTTATAGAAATTCGATGCTTGCTTTTTGCCCTATCCTAGCAATATCCAAGGGCAAGTACTATCTATCTAAAAGCCAACAGCAGATTTTGTTAGAACGAACCAGTTCTTAGAAACAAATGACCCTGTTATGTATGTTTCAGTTGGAACTGCTTAACATTCACTTGGACAAAGCAAATCATTGAAGTCCTCAATTTTTCAAAGTTTCGTGTCTATTTGTTCAGTTTCTCTGCTGCATTTTGTTTCTATTTTATCCTGCAGAGGGAGTCAGAAGTCATTTCGTTTGCAACTAGGTTACCCTACAAGAATGTCATGGATTTTTTTCTCTTAATAACGTTGTTGTCTTTTAAAATCTTATCTCTATAAAAAATACTAACGTACAGAAAAATTTTATACCTTTATGATTTATTAGTTTAATATTCTATTGTGAACATTTTTCCATGTCATTAATATAATTCTACAATGATATAATTTTAAATGATTGGATAATATTACATATAAATTTTTGTGTAGCAGTTATTTAAATCCCTTATAATAGTAGGACATGAAGATTGTTTCTAATTTGTTACCCTTATAAGTAATGCTATGAAGGAAATCCTGGTAAACTGCACAGATAGACCTTCTATTTATTTAGCATAGATTCCTAGAAATGCAGTTATTATGTGAAGTGGCATGACCATTTACCAGGCTCTTCACATATATTCATTCAGCACACATATACTGAGAATCTATTACCTACCAGGCTCTCTTGTGGGTGTTAGATACATGGCAGTGGACAAAACACAGTCCCTGTCCTGTAGTCATGGAGCTGGCACTTTTCTGAGGGAAAATGGACAAGTAAAAAACATAGATATGACATATCAGATGGTGATATGTATTATGGAGAAAAATAATGCAGAGTAACGAGATTAGGAGTGACTATTATGTAAGGTGGTCAGTGAAGCTTTCCCTACTCAGGTGACATTTGAAGGAAAACACAAAGGAAGGGATGAAAGAAGCCACTTATACATCCAGAGAGGAGCATCCTAGGCATAAGGAATTACAAACACATATGAGCCAAGGACATGTATAGGATATTTGGGGAACCAAAAGGAAGTCAGTGTGACTGCAGTGGAGTGAGTTGGGGACAATAATAGGCTGTGTGGCCAGAACCGTGGTGACCGAGCAGGGTGAGGGGATGATAGACCATGTAGAATCCGTAGGCCTTTCTGAACTTTGGTTTTGACTCTGTGGGAAGGTCTTAGGAAAGTTTTGAGCAGAAGAGAGATAAAATCTGATTTATATATTAAAATACGGAAAATTTGACTTTCAAAGTAAGTGTTCTGATTTTTATCCCCCACTAGCAGTATGTGATAGGACTTTAGACAGCCTTGGCTAACTCCAGATATTGTCATAAAAATGAGGTCAAGAGATCGAGACCATCCTGGTCAACATGGTGAAACCCCGTCTCTACTAAAAATACAAAAATTAGCTGGGCATGGTGGCGCACGCCTGTAGTCCCAGCTACTCGGGAGGCTGAGGCAGGATAATTGCTTGAACCCAGGAGACGGAGGTTGCGGTGAGCCGAGATCGCGCCATTGCACTCCAGCCTGGGTAACAAGAGCGAAACTCCCTCTCAAAAAAAAAAAAAAAAATGAAATCAAAACAAAATAGAATAGGAGAAAACTACATTCGTTTATCATTCATTCAACAAAAACCAATTGAGTGCCTACCTTGTGCCAGACACCATGCTAAGAGCTGGACGTATGCAGTATTGGTAAATAAATCGTATTCTTTGCCTTTGTGGAAGCTGTAGACTAGTGGAGCAGACAGACAACAAACAAATGTAGGTGTTCTTCGGAAGGACAGTGCATTGCCATCATGAAGAACAAATGTGCCTGTTGGAGGTATGGGTGGCTACTTCGGTAAGGCAGCCAGGGAAGTCCTCTCTGAAGAGGTGAGACGTTCATGCAGGGAGCTAAAAAATAAGAGGGATTCCCTCATGTGCATAACAACAGGAAAATAATTTTTTTAAAAAAGGTATGGACAAAGGTGTTTTGTTTCCTTGGTAATTTGTAAGGTTGAACACAGTGTTACATATTTATTGGCCATTTACATTTCATTTTTGGTGAAATTTTGATTTTATCCTTTATTATTTCTCTTTGGGCAATGTTCGCCCTCTTCTGAATGATCTGAGAAACAGTAGTAATGTCATTAACAATCACATTATGTGATGTATTTGTGGCAAATATTTGCCCACGTTTGTTTATTTAAGTTGGTCTTGGGATTGGTGAAGTTTTTGCTATTTTCTCCATCATGTATGGTTAAGTTTGGTTGCCAAATCTGGAAATCCTAAACTCAGAGATTCATTTTCGGGTTCTACCTCCTGTTGTAGTGGTCTGCGAGTACTTTTACAAATAGCCATCAAAATATACTTGCTTTTGGGAGGGCAGTTCTGGAATCAGCATTCCTCTTTCCAAAATTTTCTTAAATTACTCTCCAATATTCTTCATATGTATTTTAGCCTTTTGTTAAAACATCGGTTCAATTTTATTGAGAGATTAACCTATGATTCTGTTCAACCTATGAATAATTAAGGGAAGAATGGAAATTTCTGCTGTATTCTTCCCACCTCAGGATATGGCATATCTTTCCATTTATTCAAATCCTGTATGCTGACAGCAAAATTTAATATTCTCTTTATATAGATGCCATGTTTTAATTTGGGCTACTGTGAGTGAAGTCTTTCATTTTTATCAAATGCAAATCTGATCATATTACTTCCTGCATTATCACTGATAATATTCTGATGTATTTTGCTTATCATTTTCCAGTGTTTTCTTTAGAACTATATATTTATGTAGCTTTGGTTATTATCAGTTTACCATTATTATGAATAATACTATGAATAATGCTGTGATATAATGCTCAGAAATGTGTTTTCCTTGCATTTTTAACAGTTTCTTAGTATTAGTTTTTGTGATTGTTCTTTTCTTCAATGAAATATGACTCTCCTTTCCCAGTTTATACCTTTTGCTTTGAATCCTCTTTGTATAAATTTCATACTGTCAAGCCTACTTTAAATTCACTTGATGAATCTTTGTCCCTTCTTTTATTTTAACCTTTATCAAAATTTCCACACATAAATGGTAGCTTTTGGAATATAATTTTAAAATAGACTGAAAAAGGTACACTATTTAAAAACAACTATAACTTGCAAGTACTTAGTATGAATTAGGACGTGTCTTCATACTATAAAATCAGAACAAAATTGAAAAATAAATTGGTTATTGGGGAAATATGAGAGGTTATTTTAGAACCTTGATTTTGAATTGTGTAAATCAAAACACCTTCGTTTATAATGTGATTAATAAATACTTAAAGCTTTGCTTCTGCAAAATAAACAAGTTATAATAACTACTATTTTTATCTGGTTTATATATCAAAGTGCCATGTAACAATAGGTTTGAAACAGGCCCTGCTGTTTAAGTTTGAAAAGTACTGTGTTTAGGGCCTATTCCTTGTTTTTAATCCAGGCGGATGCTTACTTTCAAACTAGCCCTGCAGGTGGCGCCCCATCCTTCACTCAGAGCAAAATCCCATTTCCCCTGCCAAAGCCCCAAGGAGTAAGATGGTTTTTGCCTTCATGAACTTGTATGATTGAAATAGGCTGAAGTGTCCTGAATTAAATCTCAGTAAAAGACCCAAGAAACACTCTAGAATTTTAGATCCCGTTTCCTTGTAAAACCATACCTTAATCTTCCTAGACTGTAAAAGAGAAGAATGTCTTTTTTAGCAGAGGAAGAGAGCAAGCTAAAGAAGCAATGGTATTATTTGAAATTAAAAAATCAAATTATTGCTATAAAAGTCAACAAAAGGCTAAAGGACTACCTAATTAGCAAAATTTTCTGCACCCAGACTCTTGGTTCATGGTCTTTGAGGCCTTCACTGCTCCTTTCAGCCTGGGATCATGAGTCTTTCTCCTTAGGGGCTATAACTTAGAGAATCTAGGTCTTCTGCCTTATAATACCCCATTTCTCAGAAACTTCTCGGAAACTCTGCTCCTTGGCATCCAACGCTCTTCCCCACATAATCTCTACCTACTTTTCAAATCTCATCCTCTATGATTTCCCTTCACATTTCCTCTTCTGATTACAAGCTGCTTGTCGTTTCCCCAAACAGTAGGCACCCCGCAGTTTGTCATGACCTGTACTCATGAAGTTCTCAGCCCCCACTTTGCCCTACTTGCCTAGAAATAAAAATGCTATCATTCTTTTAATGCCCAACCAAAATAAAAATAGCTCTACTACAATGTAGCCCTGGGAATAATTAATCACCTAATCACCTTCTTCAATCTTTTAACCAACATTAAGAAAGCACTCATTTTGCATGAGACAGTGCAGCATACTGATTAATTAAAAACAGAGTCAAGAACCAGACTGCCTGGGTTCAAATCCTGATTCTGTCTCTTGCTAGCCCCGTGATCTTGGGCATATTGCTTAGTCTATTTGTTTCTCTGTTACCTCTTTTTCTTTAAAAATGGAAAACGTAAAGGTAGTTCACTTATATTTGTCTCTGCAAAATATATTACCTATCTTAGTTGCAGTGTATCTATCAAAATTGAACAATATCTAAAATAGAGACATTATCAGCTTTGTTCAATTATGTACAGCTACCAGTACATTGTACAAGACTGGGTACACAGTTGTCTTTCACTAAACAGTAGTTATTTTCAGAGTCTTTTGTATGTCAAATATGAGTCAGCAAAGTAGCACTGGTTTGGGAAAAAAAAAATAGCACATTTCTGAGGAGTATTTAAATGTGCCTATCACGCAAAACTTGTAAATAACTTTTTAGTAGTTCTCTAGAAATAAAGAGCAATATATTGGAAATTCACTATTTTATTGTGGCAGAAACTCATAAAATGTGGTTACTAAAAATCCCAAAGCACCGAGTTCAGAGGCAGATTGAAAGAAACAAATGAGCAGCACGTTCAAGGTATGGAGGGGATGGACTATTTGTGGGAAGGTCAGGAAGGCCTTCCCAGGGAGTAGCCTGGGAAGCTGAGGTCAGAAGACAGGGGGCCATCCCCATGGAAAGATATAACAGCTATAATTTTGATATTATTTTAAAGAACTTGGAATCAGATCTTGGTTCTAGTCCTAGATTCTCCTCTCATTAGCTGTGTGACCTTGAGCTAGTTACTCCCTTTCTCTGTTTTTTGTTTACTTAGCTGTAAAATTCAGAGTTGGACTTGGTGATCTAATGGTATTTACAGACAAAATCCCTGATTCTGGGAAAGAGGAAATACAGTTACATACTACTTTCCACTATAGACAACAATATACAGACCATATTCATATTTAACAATGTTCAGAAATGATCAGTAAGCTTGAAATCGTTTCGTTTTTTGCCTCTTTTCACTCGAAGCTAAATTAATTACCTCAACTCAAACATTCTTTCTTCTATACATTCTTTATCTCAGTAAATGATACCATCTGTTCACCTATGTCTGAAAACTGGGAGTTACCTCTGACTCTGACCTGATCCACATCTTCTGTATTCAGTTAATTACTGTACCTTGTTAATTCTATCTTTTTTTTATGTTTTTCATTTTAGAGATGAGGTCTTGCTGATTGCTCACTGCAGCCTTGCCCTCCTGGACTCAAGTGATCCTCCTGCCTCAGCCTCCCAATTAGCTAGGGCTACAGGAGAACATCACCATGTCTAGATAATTCTATCCTTTTAATATATCATGTGGATTAATTTCTTATTCAGCCTCATCAACAACACCACAGTTTAGGCACTCATTTGAGAATGATGTAGCCAATATCTATGTGGCCACCCATTGTAGCTTTATCAAATTTTTAGTATTTTGCCTCTTTTTACTTCAGATTTACTATGATTATTTTAGAAAGAAACATTATAAGACATCTAATTCTACTCTACTCCAGAAACAAACATTTTTCAGGATTTGATGTTTTTCTTTCTTCTACATGTCTTTCTTTTAAAATCATATGCACAAATTACAAATAATATATCTTATGGTTGTAAACATTTTTACATATCTATTCAAATAATATAATACCCTACATATTTTTTAACCTGTGACATTCACTTAATATTATGTTCTTGAGATTTTCCTAGGTTGATATGTATAGCTCTTATTTGTTAATTTTTATCATATGTAATTCTGTGCTGCAGTGTATTCTTTTGAAATACTTTAGTGTTCTTTGCTAATTTTTTGTGATATTATGGTCTGTGTTGACAAACATTGTCTAGAAAATATTCATGTATATATCTTTTTGTACTCACATATTAGAGATTTTCTTCTAGACAATGTACTTAGAAGTTAACTTGCTGAATTGTAGTGTACAAATCTTTACTAGATGTTCGCTAATTTGTTTTTTAAAGTGGTTACATCAGTTTATACTCCTATCAAAAAATAGGAGAATTTCAGTTGCTCTGCTTTCTTACCAACACTAGAAATTAACATAACAGATATTTTTCTCAAATGGTATCTCATTGTAGTTTTAATTTTCATTTTCTCGTTACTCATGGTGTTAAGCACCTTTTCACGTGTTTATTGATCATTTCCCCTCTTATTCTCAGTGTTTGCTTATGTGCTTATTTTTGTAAACATTTTGGTCGCTTGCCGTATTTCTTATTTAGAGCAGACGGTATCCATTCTAAATGCCAAACCTTTGTTGGTATTCAGCTGGATGTATTGTAGACATTCTTGCTTATTCTGTGCCCTTTTTATACTCTTTTAAATTATATCTTTTGTTACAGGCTTTTTATTGTCACATTAATAATCTTTTAAAAATTATGTGTACATTCTGTGTCTTGTTCAGAAAATCTTTTCATACACTAAGGTTATAAATATTTTTTGGTAATTACTTATAGATGTTTTAAAACTTTGCCTTTCTTACTTAGATTTCTAACCCACCTGGAATTGAATGTTGCATGTGGTATGAGGCGGGAACCCAATTTCTTTTTTATTTTATTTCTCAATGCATAACCAATTTTCCAGGACCGTTTTTCCATTGGTCCAACCTTTCCCCATTCATTCATCATTTTCCATTTAGTGCAACAAACATTTATTGCGCATTGCTGTAAGTTAGACACCATGTTAAATATGGTGGAATAAAGTTCATTCCTGCCCTAGTGAATCTTGCATTCTAATAAAGGTATTATGCCTCTAAAATGAGAAAATAACTCTCTCATGGTTCTTCATCACCTAAGAGATAATATCTTTAACATTACAGATGCGTTACTAGTCTCATCCCTTGGCACTTACTGCTTCAGCCACAGGGTCCTACTGTAGATTCCCTCCTCCTTTGGTTCACAGGATAGTTTAAGGCAGTGGTTCTCAAATCTTGTTTATCTTAGGAATCATGTAAGAGACTTTTAGAAATTCGGATTCTTGAATTCTGTCTTCAGAGATTCTGGTACAGAAAGCGGTTCTGATGAAAGTGGCCTGAGGATCACACTTAGAAAATTACATTTTAGGCCTTCTGGCAGAGGATACCTCTGTCTTACCAAAATTGTTCAGTTAATTATTTGTCACTAGTCTGCATATTAAAAACTTAACTCTTTCTCTGGACTTTAATGTTTACTTTATAAATTGAAAACAGACAGACAAATCCAGAGGCAATAAAGATTTAAAAACTCTAGCAATGAAATAATTGAAAATAACATTTTAAATCTATGTCAGTCCTGAGAAGGGCAATCCAAAAAGTCTATCAGGGTTTCTGGAATTGATGTGTTTGTATAATTGGAAACTTCTCTGAGTATGTGACACAATTTCTGTTTATAGAGAATATTAAACATGTTAGCCAAAACTTTAGGACAGAATGTCCTCAAACAGAAGATGCATTTGATGAAAAGGTACATTAGATTAATCTGATTGAAGTGGCAAAGCATAGATTTATGATATTGCTGAGAGGAAAGTATTGTTGATAGTTTAAAAATCCAAATGATATTATATAAAATGCCCAGAATTCACTTCTTTATAATTGGTAGGCCATTGTAAGGGAAGCCAATGGAGGATTCAAAGCAGGATTCAAACCTTGATGTGACGTACAATGAGATTTGGGGACTATAGTGGCCGAGGTCACTTCCTTCTTATTTCCCTTCTTCCCAAGTCAGATGACAGCAGAGTACTAGGCCACTTTTATCTTTTTGCTTTGTCCTCAGGATTCCCTGCAGCTTACTGACACTGTAGAGACTTTACACAGTTAGGATGTCTGTTATCTTTTATTTCCATAGAGTCTAAGGATTACTTCCCTTTTTTGCTTCCTTGTACAGTTTTTCTTCTACCCTTCAAGTTGTTCATTCTCCACGTCCCTTTTCATCTTTCTGATCTCTAAACTTTGAAATACTCAGGGGTATCCTCCTCTCTCTACTCTCAAGATGATCTCAGCTATACCCATGACTTCTTACAAACTTACATGTAGGTGATTCACATGAGAGGAAAATAAAAGAGTAGAGAGGAGGAGAAGGGAAGAGAGTAGTTAAACAACGTTTGAATAATACGTGATAATATGATTATTGAAGAGTCGCATTGTGGCAGGTACAGTGTAAGAACTTTCACCATGTAATCTGATTAAGTCATCACAGTCATCCTATACCACGCCATACTAAACTGTACTGTCTTGCACTATACTTGGCCGCCTTTTTCATTGCCCTCCCATTGAGATTAGATCCTAACCCTTCTACAAGACATTGTATAAGCAATTCACAACCATTATATGACCAATTTTGATCCAATGGATCATTTCTAATACAAACTTGCTGTGATTTTGTTGGTGGTAAGAATCAACTCTTTCTCTACACATTATTTCACTACAACCTCACTTATTTGCTCTCTTTCAGCAAACCTCTAAAAAAGAGTAAAACTCTTTTTTTTTTTGCCATTTCTAATCCCTCACCTCCCTTTCTTTCCTGAACCCACTCCAATCAGGCTTTCATCCTGCTATTTTGCTAAAATTGTTCTTTTCAAGGTCAGCAAGGAAGTTTACATTGCTAAATGCAATGAACAGCTATACGCCTTCATATGACTTGACTATAAGCAGTAATTGATAAAGCTGATCACTCGTTCTTTGTTGTAACAGTTCCTTGGCTTGGATTTCAGTATTTCTCTGGTTTTTCTCCCATCTCCCTGACGGCTCCCTCTCAGTCTCCTTTACTGATACTCCTCTTCTTCATGAACTCTAAAGGTTGCAGTGCTCCAGGGTTCAGTTTAGCTCTTGGTCATCTTTTTCCATCCATGCTCATTCATTTGGTTGATGTATTAGTTTGTTATTGTAACAAAGTACTACAGTTCTGGAGGCTGAAAATCTGTGATCAAAGTTTTGACAGAGTTGGTTTCTTCTCAGGGCTGTGAGGGAAGATCTGCTCCAAGCCTCTCTCTCTGGCTTATAGAGGGTATCTTCGTGTTGACATGGTATCTGTGTGTGTGTGTGTGTGTGTGTGTGTGTGTGTGTGTGTGTGTGTGTCTCCAAATTTCTCCTATCCATAAGGTCACTGGTTATATTAGAATAGAGCCAACCTAATACCTAATTTTAATTCTACCTGTGTAAAGACTCTTTCTTTAAATAAGGTCACATTTTGAGATAGCAGAAATTAAGACTTCAACATATAAATGTTGAAGAGAGCACAATTCAACTCATAACATTAGATTTTATTAAATATCTTTGCTTTAAATGGCATCCATATGCTGATGAGTCTCCAGCCTTGGCCCCTGCCTTAAATTCAGCTGCCCATTCTATGACTTCTCTCAGATATCTACTAGACAGCTTGGATTTAATGTGTCCATACCAAACTACTGATCTCTGCACCTCACCCTCTAAACACATTCTTGCTTCTTTCAAGGCTTCCTCATTTCAGTAAATGGAAACTTCATGCTTCCAGTTTCTTAGGCCAAAAATACTTGGGTCATCTTTAATGCTTCTCTTTTTTCTCATACTCAACATCTAATCTGTTAGCAAACACTCTATTCCACATTCAAAGTTTATGCAGAATTTTACCACTTCCCACTATATCCTCTGCTACCAACCTACTCTGATTTACCATCCTCTTTCATCTAAATTATTAAAGATGGTCTCTTGATAGGTCACCCTGCTTCATCCCTCACCCCCATGGCATATTCTAATCACAGAAACCAGAGTGATTTTTTAAAACGTAGGTCAGATCATGTCAATTTCCTGCTTTGAATCTCCCATTGACTTCCCTTACAATGGCCTGCAAATTCCTTCATGATATTGGACCTAAGTTAGTTTACTAACCCTATGACCTACCACACTGCCACCTCCCCACTCTCTTATCTGCTCTAGTTACATAGGCTTTCTTGCTGTTTTTCAAACAGGCAGGTTCTGACATGAAGGCATTTGAGTGAGTCCTTGCCTCTGCTTGGAATGCTCTTCTCCTGAGTGACAGTATAGCTTATTAGCTTAATCTGCTACCATCTTCAGATCTTTGCTCAAATATCACTTTTCCAATAATGCCTTGCCTGATCTCTCTGCTTGAAATTGCAAACCCACTTCCTCCTCCCAAGCACTCTCTGTACCCTTGTACTGCTTTGTTCCCACAGCATTTATCACCATTTGTGAAACTATGTAGTTCACTTTTTGGTTGTTTCTATACACAACATCACATGTCTCTTAGTTTAGAGATTTATATGTAAAAAGTCCAGACTTGATTTGAAGAAACATGAGTCCACTCCTTGACTTTTTCTTCAACCACCAATCATTGCATACCGTCTTTTCTGAGCCAGACCTTGTGCTGAACAGTAGAGACACAAAGATGAGTACATCGAGATGTTTGTCCTTGTCCTTGAGGAAAACACAGTTAAATCAAGGAGAAAGACAGAAGTCCCAGTTTTCCCAGAGGGGGAGTGACACATGGCCCTGTGAGTGAAACACACCTTTGATCTAGAGAAATAACCACTTACCAAGTCAAACTCAAATGCGCCGTTCCCCAAGGCTACTATGACTTTGCAATTTTTCTGTATTTATAAAAATAACAAATGCTCATCTTCACAGCCTCTCCAGTTTATGTGCTTATGAAGTCATGGCTGTGATTATGTATGCAAATGAAATTAATTTCAAACTTAATGAGAGTCTTTAGTGTTTGGGGGACTAGGACTCTGCACTACTACTGGGGCCCCTCATTTTCCATAGGAGTAAGGTCTAATTTCAAATGCAGGAGGAGAGCTGCTATTTAAGGAACCCTGCTGTGAGATCTTTTTTAAAGCAGCCTTTTTATTTCAAAGTGAATAATCTCCCCCAATTTATCTTCTTTGTATGATTTGAAAAGTCTGATGCATGCACTTCTAATACATGGGAATTTGAGTTTGTGCATGATACAGTTGAAAGAGCCTTGGATTGAGGCTTTGAGCGTTGCAGCTGATTGATTCTTTGACTTTAGACAAAGCTTTTTTTTTTCTTTTAACTTTTCTGGTATCTCAGATTCCCCCTTTATTAAGCAAAGGACTGCACTTCCTGTTCCCTAAAGTTACTTTGCCATTCATAGGACCTGTGATTCTATTAGCCTCTAGTGTCCTTGCTTCTCCCAACTACTTGATTGGCCTCTTCATACACTCTTGGTTAACAGTGAACTCTCTTGGAACCCTGTGAGTACCGAATCTAATTTCTGCCCTATGAAAGATATACACCTATTATTCAAGTAGAGCCATATTCTACTTTCATTCCATTTAGTTACCTATGCTCTCTGGATTTTAGGACCTGTTCATTTGAATGGGGCTTTGTTTTTCTTAAAGAATATCAGGAATATTCTTTTTAAAGACTAGTAGGAATATTTTTAACCATTTTAAAATAATATTTTTAAAGGCAATTAGGAATATAATGAAAGGTAATATACAGTTAGACACCCTTAATGCATTTATATCTCCCCTCATAAAATCCATGGGAAGTAGATAGCTTCCACTTTTACAAAATACTACCTACTTCCCATGAGTTTTATATATTTACTCAACAGACACTTATAAAGCACTTCCTATGCTCCAAGCACAAGTGTTTACAAATATTAACTTACTTAATACTCATTTTACCCCATGAGGACACAGTGGCAGGAGGATTGAAGCAGCTTGCTCAAGATTATAGATCTTTTAATTGGCAAAGCTGGGACTTAGATGTAGGGAAGCTAGCTGAAGATCTCTCAGTCCCCTAAGCAAAGGGCCTTGCGAATTCACACAGCAGCTCCACTGGGAGCCTGAATTTCTATATTTCCTTCATGAAGAGCTCTGTACATATCTAAGTGAATCAATGTCCATATCATGTTCCTAGACTGAGGACATTATACATGTGATTTTCTGTGTTGCCAAATGGCATGGTCTCTCTGCCTTTGGCAGTTCCTAATGGGAAGGTAAATTCTGCTTCTTAGTGATAGCCTTGGAAATTAATATTGTCTTGGTTGATGTTTTGTTAGTTACTGCTAGCTCTGGTGGGGTATCTTAGATACTTCTCCTTGATTTTCTCATCTATAAAATAGTAGGGCTGAGAAAAATCAGTTGGTAAAGTTCATATAAACTGTGAACATCTTTAGATACCTTTTGAGTTTTGAGATAATTCTGCTTTATAGATCAATAGCTATCCATCATTGGGAAAATGGGCAAGTATATGTTAGATGTATACCATGGAATACTATCCAATTGCCACAAGTAATGAACTGGATGTACATATGGTAATATGGATGGATTTTGAAAAAAGTACAGTATTAAATGGAAAATAGTAGTTTGTGATCTATAGAGTAATATCATTTATGTAGCTAGCACAAAAAATGTCAGAATGTATTTTCACAAATATACGTATATAGCCAAGAATATACATAAAATACGAAGTGGACGCCTATGTTGAGAGTAAGCATAGGCAGTGAAGGGCAAAACTAGAAATAAAGCAGCACAAAGGAGATTACTTTGCAGGAACTCTTGACAGTGAGCCACGTGGTATGTTGTTATGGTGGGAAGAACACCAGCTTTGAATCCAAGTCTTGTACCCATTGATTTTATGTCTTGGGCAGGATTATTAAGGTCACCAAGTCTTAGTCTCTCTACAATGTAAAGTCCTTCTTACAAAAATTAAATAAGATAGATATATACACAGATATATACGGAGGTACTGATGGAAAGCACCTGTCCAGTCCCAGTTCGTCATCTTGGAAATTAATTCTCAGCTCCTCTTCAATGTTTTATTTGCTATAACCCGTGGCTACTTGCTCCTATGGGAGCCGTAGCTCTGATGCTCTCTGTATGTTATCGATACCAGTAACTAACCTTCCAAGCCACATGCACATCTGACAAGCTGCTTGCCTTAACTCATTCCTAACAATTCTGCATATTTATAGACTATTCCTTTAAAGTTTTAATTTCATTATGAATGGCATTTTTTTTGAGGGAGGTATTTTAAAACAAGCATTTATGTAGCAATTTGTGCTTTATAAAGCATTTTCACATCTATTGTTTCATTGAATCTGTGTATTAATCTTCAAATTAGTTGCCAGTATTCTCATTTTAGTGATAAAAAGACTGACACTCATAGAGACCGAGTAGCCAAAATAACAATATGCGGTTTGTAAGTTGCAGGCCCGGAATGGAAATCCTTGTCCTCCTCCTTTCAGTCCCAGGCTTTTCCCATAACAGCATGCTACATCTCTTTTAAAGACCTTTCCTGTTTATTAACCCAGAATATAGTCCCTTTGATTTCACCAGTCACAATTAGATAGTGCTGGGACAATAAGCTAATATAATTTATTTTGCTAATGAGTCAAGATGCATGATTATGAAATTCAAGTCATTTCTTCAGGGTCCTGTACAGAACTCATCATTTTAAACATTAGCAGAGCTGCTCTGCTTAAAGATATGTTAGTGTTGACAACCCATGTGGCTTCTCTGAATCTTCTTCTTTCTGACCTGCAGAATGAGGAAGGAGGGACTAGATGATCTCTAAGGAAATTTTTAACTGTATTGTTCTTTGGTTACTGAGATCCAGAAATGTTACAAAAGGGAATGTAAAATAAATTCAGGAGTTGGGAGCTGAGGCTGTTACTTTGCTATATTCTAAGGAAGTGATTATATGCAAGTGGGTACTTGCTGTGGAATAATTTATATTGGAAACATACTTAGAGTTAGTATAATCCTGTTAAAAGCTATTAATGGAATTGTTGTTCTGATAATAAGCTGTTATTAGATTCTTAGTATATTAATATTCATTGCAGCATAAGATTAACGTCACACTAAAATTTAAGCTCTGACTCTAAAGGCCATTTCACTACGATAAGAATGCTATGATTAAGAAGAGCCTGTCAAGAAAAAGTTTTCGTTTGTTTGTTTTTTGGAATGGAGGAAAGCATGCTTGTGTGTGATTTTTAAAACTCTGAGAAAAAAAATGTTCTCTGTTTTGATCAAAAACTTTTAATCAGCAATCTAAATTCACTGAGTGAAATCTAAACTCAGTGAACCAGGATCTGGGCTTTTGTAATAGGTTACTTGATTAAACCAATTGAATTATAATTATTTCTACAACTTGTTTGTTTTTTGTTGTTTTCTTTCTTCACCACTATTTTACCATTTTGAGCCTAAGTACCAATTTGTGAATGTGATGTTCTTTTATTAAAACTGAACATCCTATTTTAATGTCTCAAATGTTCGCTGGCCTATCTCAAATAGCCTTTCATTGTTGGACATTGCTGCCTTGGCTATTCTTGGCAACCCTACTCTGTCACACATGACTTCTGTTGAAGCACTGTGTCAGTGGATGTGGCATTCATTGAAAGCCTGGTATTCAGGGTGGTTTGGTGATAGCAGCGGGAGGTGAAGATTTGTGTTTTACAGGTCACACCATTGCTTTATCACATGTTGGATTAGGATGGAAAAATTTCCTTTATTTCTGTACCCCAACAATTATTTATTATGAGTTACAAATACCATTGTTCTTTAAAAATTTTTTATAATACCATTTAACTGTGAGATGCTTTATATTCGATAGAGGAGTTTAATATTCTTTATCTCATTGGATTTTCATGAGAGCCCCACAAAATAAAAAGGGGATATATTACTTGCTCCATTTTACAGATGTAGAAACTAAGGCTCAGAACCAAGGCCACACTGCTAGAAAATGACGGAGTCTCGGTGTGCCTTCTCCAAGACCCGTGCTCTTTCCACTGGACTACATTGCTTATGGAGATAAGCAGAGGGCAATTTTGAGTTTGGGGAATGATCATTCATTAATCTATTTCTTATCAATATTGAAATCACTGACTCAAAGGTTTTCCAAATAGGTTTACTCTTTAAAAATGCTCACAGGGATAGCATTACGAGAAATACCTAATGTAGATGAAGGGGTGATGGGTGCGGCAAACCACCATGGCATGTGTATACCTGTGTAACAAACCTGCACAATTTGCACATGTATCCCAGAACTTAAAGTATGATAATAATTTTAAAATGCTCACAAGATTATTTAACTTTTTTCTTTTTTATTGTTTAAAATTTTTTGAGATGGAGTCTTGCTCTTATCACCCAGGCTGAAGTGCAATGGTGCAATCTCGGCTGACTGCAACCTCCAACTCCTGGATTCAAGTGCTTCTCCTGCCATAACCTCCCGAGTAGTTGGGATTGCAGCTGCCCACCCACACCCAGCTAATTTTTGTATTTTTGGTAAAGACAGAGTTTCACCCTGTTGGCTAGGTTGGTCTTGGACTCCTGACCTCAGGTGATCTGCCTGCCTTGGCCTCACAAAGTGCTAGAGTTATAGGCATGAGCCACTGTGCCCAGCCTAACTTTTTAATTTTGCATGGCATTTTAGCTTTGTAAGAATGGCCTCAATCTCTTTTAGAGGCCTAAGCCAGTTCATAGACAAATTACTAGCCATGGATGTTCTCTCTGAACTGAGTCTTCCCAGGATGATGAATCTCTATTAGGTTGAATGGATTCTAAGTGAAGTGATTAATTTAAAAAAATCAATTAGTGAGAAGGACAAATATTTTACTGACAACAACCTCCTGTTTAGAGTACTCTCCTTCATATAGAGGTGGTTATGTGGCAGTCAAAGTGAGCAGGGAAGTACTTAAGTTGGGAAAACAATCCTTGAGGCATACTCACTGTTCTTTGCCCAGGAGTGGGAGGGAATTTTCTCTGAGCCAACATCTTTTCTTTCCCTGGCCCGCTGAGTAACGAATGCCCTTGACTTTTTCCTTCAGTGTGCTCATGTTCTGATTCTGAGATGAAACATGGATTACATTGAGTACTTCGCTTCTTGTTCTCTTTTCTAAGTTAGAGGATCAGAAAGTAATATATCATCAACAGAAACACACTTATCTCTACACTGAGATTTGTTCAAGTTTCTGAATTTAAGCTCTGTCAGCCTCGGGACATTTTAGAAATGAACACAATGTCAAAGTAAATGACATGGAGGTAATTAACTTAGCCTTGTTTTCTTCCGACCTTAACTCATATTTTTACAAGCTAATTGACAGCAATAGTTAAATTAGCCAAATAGCTCTAGTGGAACTAGTGAATCTTGCATGAACTGATAACAGTTAATAGCAGTATCTTGGTTGAAAGCAGTGGTCTATACCCTTGCCCTCCATTGCTAGGGGGACCAGAGGTCCTCGTTTACTCTATACAGTTCTATTTTGATGTTTGCTGCCAATCTCGTCTATTTACTAACAATGTCCCTTTTATCCTCAAAATTACCCTGGTTTAGGTGGTAAATTATATAGTTACCCTATTTATTACTTCTGTTTTATGTGGATATAACTTGAAATAGACAGGGGTATTCTTATTTCCTAAATAGGCTGTAATTATTTTTATATTTCCTATCTTCTGATATGCTGACCAAAAAGAGATGTATATATGCATTCAGCTTTATTGTAAGTAAATATTGTAGTAGTTTGCTACAGATGCCTAACGAAATACCACAAAATAATACAGACTGGGTAGCTTAAATAATATAAATGTGTTGTGTCATAGTTTTGGAGGGTACACATTTCAAACAGTGTGTGGAAGCAGGTCTGGTCAACTTCTGAGAGCTATAAGGAAAGGGTAGGTTTCAAGCCTTTGTCCTTGGATCCTAGATGGCTGTCTTCTATCGGTGCATTTACATGGCAGTCTCCCTGAGTATATTCTCCCTGTTTCTAAATTCTTTCTTTTTATAAGGACACAAATCATATTGTATTGAGAACAACCCGATCACTTAATTTTAAATTGATTATCTCTATAAAGACCAAAACATACCCTGTAAATAGATACACCCACAAGGTACCCACAATTTTTTTTAAAAGACCAAATAAGGTCTCTACATCTCCAAGTAAGATTACTTTCTGAGTTAGCAAGGAGTAGGAATGAATTTGAGGGGGTCCATTCAAACCATCACAATGATTAATTATTTATAAAACATACACCATGTACCAGAAAAATGTTTTACAACAACCATACCATTTGCATTTAGGAATACACATAAGTAGGTGCTATTACATCCTCAGCTTACAGATGAGGGAACTACAGCTCACTGAAGGTCAGTCACCCCAAAATATGCAGCTACCCAAGTTGGGGCATCTGCCACAGACAGAGGTAGAAGACACAGGCTGCTGTGCAGTGGCGTAATTCTGGGCTTGAGTAAGGAATTTTAAAATCTCAAATACTTCTTTTATCTGGGATTATACTTTTTATATTTATATAGTTATTATATTTACTTAGACAAAGTCTTCCATCTCCCCAGTCAAGAGGAGCCAGCACTTAAGTTACACATTAAACTAAATGTGCACTAATGTTTAAGGGGACAGTAGGGGGGAATTGGAATATTTGAAGTTTGGAGTTGGGCGGTAAGAGGAAGTAATCTCCTAAATGTGAAAACAGCACAGAAAGAGGGCTGCATGTGCTGCTTATTTTAAAAGTGTTTCTAGGGCCTATTCTTTACCGTTGCTGATTACACTGTTCCGTAGTGTGAGCACATTGTTACAGGTTGAGTGGACAGTGGGGACCTAAAGTCTTACTTCTTGGCGTACGGGCTGAAAGTAAGGGTGCAGAAGATAGGATCAGACTACTGTGTCTCTTCAGTGGTGTGGGCAGTTGGCCAGTGATCAAACCGGTCACTTTAATTCCTATGTGGGCTGTAGAAATACATGTAAATTGAAATAGTTTTCTCTTGTGGTTTAGGAGAGTTTTGTTGCTGTTGTCAGGGTACCCTGTGGATGCTATTTCCTGCCATGCTTATTTTCTTCATAGTGTCTTCTCATTCCTGTGGAAACAAATCCCTTCTCTAGCACTGAGAGACATTGTTCAGTGGTGAAAAGTCTTTATTTGGGCTGGCAGACTTTGGCAATACAGCGAAGAAAGAGAAATGTAAAACATGGAAATTGTTATGGTTTTGTACTGACAAGAGCACCTGAGGAAGATCACAAGACTCTGGCTGAGAGACAGATGATCTGACATCTGTTCCCATGTTTCTGCAGTGCTTTTCTGATTTACGAGGTTCTGGTTTTCCTCTGATTTTCCAGTTGCCACCAACATTTCATAAATTGGAGAAATATGTATAAATTAGGAAAGTGAGTGTCGCTATGGTGACCTCTTCAAAACTCTGCCGTTTGATTATCCAGGTTGTTGTTCTCCTTGATGGAGCGGCAGAGCATGCAGACAACTTTCAGCGGAGTTTGAGAAAACATGTTTATACAGTCTTTCATAAAACTATGTGCCGATCTTGAGGGGAGGGGGAAAAGACAGCAAGTAAATCTTTTCTTGAAAGATAGAAAAGGGAAGTCTAAAAAGAAAAAGTGATGAAATTCACAATCCTCCAAGCATACAGCTTCTCTTTGAGGGAACTGGAGAGGAGCATGACTTTAACAACTGTATGTAAACCTTCAGATGAAGTACTAACATTTGACTACATCTTTACAATTTTCAAAGCTTTTTCCTATATATTGTTTCGTTTGATGCTTTTAAAAGCCTCATAGGGTAGGAAGACCAGATGCTGTCATTACTTGACTGTTTTGAGGATAAGGCATGTTCGAATCTCAGCAATACTGAGTGGCAAGGAAGTAGAGGAAGTCAGTATGAATTGGAATATAGTCTAGCATGGTATTGGATGTAACTAATCCATACAGTGCTGTCCCCAACAGTACTGATCCTTGTCATGGGAACCCTATCTGGTCAACAGGCCATAGTGGTAGATGTTTTAGGTGTCAGGCAGAATCCAGAGTCAATACAGTCCTGAGTTATCAGCAAGGATGCTTGGAGAACTGTGGGAAAGAGGGTTAGTTTGGGAGGGAATATGGGCAGGGCCATAGCTTAGTGGGCTGATTCATAATGCCAACATCATCACAGTAGGTTGCTTGGCAGATAAAATGAGACAGAAGCCTGCTCATAAACACTGAGTCACACAGTGCTTAAAGTTCATCTCTGGCTCACTGGGCCCTGAATGAATACAGGGGCTACTTTCCAAGTTCCACCAGTAGACAGATCTGAGGCTATCCATGCACATGGGCTTGGCCTACATTGGGCCAGGAATTGATGTGATTTTAAGCTCATGTAGGGTTCAACTACAACTCTACTTGAAGGGGGCTGTGGAAAGAAAATTCAGGGAAAATGAGGCAGTACGTGGCAGCCATATTCTCCCTATTTTAGAAACAGAGACATACAATAATTACGATCACAGAAAAAGAGGATGAGCTGGACTAAGAACAAATTTGTGGTGACTCCCGAGTGCTCCTTCTTCTGCATGCTTTGGAAGGGCCCAAGGCAAAGCAGAAATGTTTTATTGCTATTTTACACATTAAGTAACAGGAGCAGTTTCAGCATTAGAACGTCAGGCTCAATGGTGAAGTAGAAGATTGAAACTGAAAGAAAACTAGAATAAAGTGTGCCACAGAAATAGGACAGCCAGTGGGATGCTAAGAACTCAGAAGCTTTGTGTGTAGTGAAAACCTTTGTCCCAGTTGGTTGTTTCAATGAAATGACGTGACGTAGGCACCCGTTTCAGATTTTCCCGTCGTTTTCCTTATCTTAGCACACTGCTACTAAGATTGATGACATATATGATATTTTTGTTCTCTGTGTAGACTTTTTCCTTGTATATATTAGATCACTGTCAGATTTATTGTGTACATATAAATTATTTGTACAAAGTAGAGAAGATCTAATGTACCCTTCTCAAGAACTGGAAATCTTAATAGTTATGAATTAAAGAGTGTTGATGGAATAGGGAACCAGTGACATAGGACTAAATTCTGAGAATGTGCCTAATGCGTTGTGGGCAGAGATGTGATGGGCAGATGTGCACTCAGTGTCATTGTGATCATTTTATGTTGGATTCTCATGCATTTTTAGATGAAGAATATCATGAGAAAATTACAAGTATTTAAAACCAACAAAAAATTCTATATGCTCAAGAATAGGTAACATGATAGATTCCAAGGCATGCACTGTCCTCAGGTAATCAGAATGCCTATGCTCCCATAGCTTTTGTTTTCTTTATGCCTTACATTTGTTCTTTATGTGTCTGCTTCCTTCACTGGAGATAAAGCTTATCAAAGGTGGGGATGATTGGGTCTCATTTTTTCCCTATTATGTAAAGCACACAGCACAGTATTCTGAACATGATGGAGGCCAAACAAATGTGTGTATTTGGAATTAAGGTAAGCTGGAGAAATGGAAATAGCTACTATAGTCCTTTAATTTCACAGATGGTTGTATTTTAATCTTAAAAGAGACCAGTATTCAAAATCAGATGCTCAGAAAGAAGGAATATAATGAGTATGTGGTAGAGAAAAAAGATGACTAAATTAGTAGTCAGAACCCTACAGATCTTGTTCTAACTCTGCTGACAACTTAGTGTATGATTCTGGGTGAAAGCCTCCATTATGAGCTTCTTTTATCCTTGTCTTGAAAATGAGCCCATTTAGTTCATGGTCCCTTTGGATCTATCCTACTCAACATTTTGAATCCAAAACAGAAAGCAAGGTAGAAATGGCACCAAGATGTTGAGATTCTGTGAGTTCTATTGGGCATGCATGGGAGCAGGCAGAAAGACAGGTTGCAAGTTTAGAATAATTTTCTGATTACTAAGCAATATAAATTCATTTCAGAGAATAAAGTATAAAATAAAGAATGTAAAATTCCATAATAATCCTACTATCCAGGGATAACCACAATGGGCATCTGAAGGTATTTCCCTGTAGTTATTGCTCTATGTGGTGGTGGGCAGGAGCTGGGGGGGGGAGGGGCAGACAGTGGGCGGTGTAGAGGAAGGAAGAGAGGATGGGAAGAGAGAAGAAGGGAGATTTACATTTATGGTATTGTGCTCCATAAACTGCTTGGAATCATGCATTAGCCACTTGGCATTAAATTTTGAACATTTTATGTCATTAAATATAATAGGAAAAATGATTTTAGTAGCTGAATTACATTTCATTAGTATGCATCATAAATTATTTCACCAATCTCCTGTTGTTATAATGTGATGCACATCTTTTAACATAGATCCTTACAAGTCTTGGCCTATATTTTAAGATAAATTTGTAGCACATGTACATTTTAAGGACTTGGTATTTATTGCCAAGTTGCTCTGTAAGAAGTGGTACAATTTATGCTGCCACCAGTAGCACGTGAGAAGATCCATCTCAATATACTGCCTGCATGGTGGTCATCTTTATTTTTTTCATAACTTTGAAAATTTGGTAAGTACAAATGTTTTATTAATTTCATTATTTTCCTGAATTATTGCTGAGATATATTATTTTCTACTATGTTTATGATCACTTTGCCTGTTTGAAGGGAGTTAATTTTTTTCTTGGTGATTTCTATAATTAAAGATATTAATTCTTTGTATGTCATATATTGCAAATGTTTTTCCATTTTGTCATTTGCCTGCTGTTTTTAATGCTTTCTTTTTGTCATGCAGAAGCTTTACATTTTCAGGTGGCAGTATCTAGTAATCTTTTTCTTTAAGTTTTCTACTTTGGTTGCTGCTTAGAAATGTCTTTCTCAGTCCAAGATTATACAGAAATGAAACCATTGTCTTCTCCTTTGGTGCAGGGGGTGTGGGAGAAAGAGATTAGATATCCATACTTACTTTGTTACTGCGGAAGTCTTTATGTAAAAACATGTTTTATTGTGCTTAATCAAGTAATCATTATCTTTACTGCCCTTGTTTTATAGACACAGTTGCAAGATGGAACATTTTATAAGTGTTTTAATAAAAAATGTGTAAGCCTATTTTATTCTAGTTCAGTATAATCCCTCAGGCATTTTATTTTTTTTTCAACACTTTTAACTATTTTATCTTCTTTTACATAAAACGTTTAAATGTGGGACTTAGGTTGAATTTCTTTAAATTCACTTTTTTCTTATAGGAAATTTTAAACACAGATAACTTCTCTTTTCTCTTGCATTCCAGACCCCAACTTTTAAATGGCTCCTGAGCCTCTCTACTTCGATACCTTGTAGGCATCTTAGAATCAAATTGTTCAAAAGTGAATTAATGATCCTCGTCCTCCATAAAAAGGAAACAATTATCTTCCATTTTCTGTGTTTTCCGAATTGGTTAATAGCTTCATCATTGGCATAGCAGTATAAGACCACAATTTTAGCCTCAGCTCTAAAGCCTCCCTCTTTTTCTGCCATCATATTAAATGATTTACTGAGTCCTATTGAGTTTTTTTCCTTATGAGACTTCAAAATAATATGTCACCAGCCTATTCCACTTCTGACATAATTTTAGACTTTTTCTCTTCTATTGGAAGATGGCCACCACTACCTAACGGGTCTCCTCTACTTCCAGTATCTCACCTTTGTAATAAATCTTCCAGTATCATTTCTCTCAAAGTGAATTCTGATCGTGGCCCAAAGTTATTGCTGGCTAGGGCTTGTCTGTTGTGGGAGTTATGGAGTTCTATAATGGGAGGAGGACGATTCTTTCTTTCAGGAGATTCTCCTAAAGTGGTACTTTTGGTAGCTAGTTATAAGGAAAAGTTTGAGATATGACAGTGGAAAGCCAGATGATAGGACACATGGAGAAGATAGACAAAGGCTATGTGCTGGTTCCCTCATCCACTAGTGACATATCCTGCTTCACGCACTGTTCAAACCCCTTCATGATTGTACAAACACAAATTTTAAAAAACTTGGTGAAACCCCATCTCTACTAAAAATACAAAACTTAGCCGGGTGTGTTTGCAAGTGCCTGTAATCCCAGCTACCTGGGAAGCTGAGGCAGGAGAATTGCTTCAACCCAGGAGGCGGAGGTTGCGGTGAGCTCAGATCACGCCACCGCACTCAGCCTGGGTGACAGAGTGAGAGTCTGTCTCAAAACAAAACAAAACAAAACAAAACACCTAGCTTCTACTCCTTACTTGTATTGCCAAAGACAGAATAACAATAGTAAAAATACAATATGTGATGGAATATGTGGAGAGAGGCATGCTGTTAAAGTATTAAAGATGTGATTGGTATATACCTTTCCTTGGTGACTGTGACTCGGGAATACTTATCAAAATAAAAAGAAATTCACCCATTCTTTGACCTGACACCATTTCTTCTAGGGATTTATATTATAGATATATTTGCATACCTATGTAAATAACTTTGTTGGGATGTTTAGTGTGCATGATTTTTAGCGTAATAAAAAGGAAATTTTGTTTCCTCATAATAAGAGGCCAGGCAAATGGATTATGATGTATCCACACATTGGAATACTATACAGTTGATAAAATATACACAGGTACATATATACATAAGTAGGAAATAGTGTCTAAGATATGCTGTTAAAGGAATTGAAGAAAAAATATACACACACACACATATATGCTTCTGTTTGTATGAAAGGCATACATACATGTGTGTCTGTATCAGTCAAAATAAATTATCCACTAACTTCTTTTTCCTTACTTCCTTTTACCTTGTCACCCTTTCTCTCATTCAGACAAAAGCTAAGGCATTTTACATTTCTTACCTAAAGAAATGAATAGGGCAGGAGACAAAAATAATCAGTTTCCTGGCCATTGTATTTCAGAAGCCTAGGTCCTCGTAGAGAAACAGGGCAACTATAGGTGTATGAACAAATCAGTGGCATTGTGTAATGTCAGATGATCTAAGAGTGGGGCTTCTAATCAACTCAAGGCACTGTTTCCTGGACTAGGTGGGCGGGAAGGAGGGTAGAAGAGGAAACTCAGAAAAAAAAGATATTGCAAGTTCCTTGTGAGTTTCTGTAATATGGTTAATGGGAGTTAAAAACTGATAGAGGATGTGTATATTGTTTCTAAATTAGAACTTACAGAAGATGCAAAAAGAGTAGAAAAAAGGAATTATGAGTTATGTTTATGACAGAAGTTAAAAATTTGAATTCCTATACGTAGCAGGCTAGGAATGTAAATGAATGCAATGGGCCTTAGAGGGACAATCCAGTTGCAAAACTCAGGCTGTGATTACCTACGTCAGCCAGTTTTTGCCAAGTGAGAATATAGACCCAATGTTGCCAGATCTGATTTCGTAAGAGAAGCTAGAAATCTAGACTTCATGTGAAACTTCCTGATGTTCACATGTTGCCAACTAATTTACATTTAAAGTAAACAAACAAACAAGAACATTTTATGTAGCTACATGAAATACATTTGCAGGTCATTTCTCTGTAATTCTGGCATAGGTTGTTGGACCTGAGCTGGCATCATGGTCTCTTCCCTGAACTGTAGGAAATATGATTCATTGTTCCTCACAGCAGCACAGAAGTGGCAAAAATCTTGAGCCTCTGAATTTCCTGACAGCTTAGCAAGGTTCAGGAGCATCTGCCTTCTGATTCTTGCATCTAGAAGAGAGAGAGAGTGTGTGAGTGTGTGTGTGAGAGAGAGAGAGAGAGAGAGAGAGAGAGAGAGAGAGAGAGAGAGAGATTGAGAGAGAATATCTGGGATCAGAAGAAAACAACAGCAAACCAGCCACCAGCAGGAGCAGGAAGAAAGGACTGAAAATGGGATGGCCTTGAAGAATTTTTGTTGACTACCGGAGTCGACAGTAACACAGACCAAATCCCCTCATTGTCCTCTTCCTCGAAGACTTGAGATGAAGTAAATTTAAATCCCAGGAACTTGAATGCTATATTAGTCCATTCTCACACTGCTAAGCAAGACATACCCAAGACAGGGTAACTTATAAAGGAAAGAGGTTTAATTGACTCACAGATCTGCATGGCTGGAAGGGCCTCAGAAAACTTATAATCATGGCAGAATGGGGAGCAAACTGATCCTTCTTCACATGGCAGCAGGAGAGAAAAGTGCAGAGTGAAGAGGGGAAAGTCCCCTTATAAGATCATCAGATCTCGTGAGCACTTACTATCATGAGAACAGCATTCGGGAATGGCTTCCATGATCTAATCACCTCCCATGAGGTCCCTCCCTCAACACGTGGGGATTACAATTTGGATTACAATTCAAGATGAGGTTGGGATGGGGACACAGAGCCAGACCATATCAGATGCTATCTAGAAAGACGCTCTTTGTGTGTGTGTGTGTCTGTCTATATGTATGTTAGGAAATTGTTTAGGTGAGACAAGATTGCCTCTCCCTGATGGAGTAGAGGCTAACATGAAAATTAAGTACAGGTATGGAAGAACTACAATTTGGTATTTTGAAGAACTGTCTGTAGGCTGAGATTTGAATCCACTAAGTATATACCTGAATAAAATAGCCATAGAAACAGTATGCCAGAAACTATCAACAGTGATTTGGAGATGAGAAATTAGGAATTGAACACTTTTATTTAATGGAGATTTAAATGATGTGATTTTTTCCACCATATAAACCTAGTATTTAAAATAATAAATAAATGAACCTACTTCCTTCAGACCAGTTTTTTCTAGCTATGTAAATCCACTCTGTGATTTAGCCATATTAAATTACTCCCTTTTTTTCTCCCCATCTCATTTTCTTCTTGACATGCTTTTGCTTTGGCAACCTCTACATCCCATATTTTAAGGGTCATTCTACCCTTAACCTGGCAACCCTGACTTATCTTCCAGAGACCAGCTCAGCAATCACCTTCTTTTTGGATTTTCCCTAACTTCTCTCAGTATCCAAACAAAATACTTGCTCTCTAAAATGTATACCATTTGGTTCATACTGTAAATGTATGTACCAAATTGCCATATGGTTACTGGAATACATACCTGTCTCTTTCACTTGTCTATGAATTTTCGGAGCATTAAGACATTACTACACCTTTAATTCCATAAGAGAGATGATAAAGATCTTGGTTCTAGGGTTTACTGTGGTATTCTAGGCCAGTGTTTCCTAAACAGCTACCCATTATTGTCCTCTAGGCGGTTTTAAGAAATTCTGATGTCCAGGATGTTACCCAGGGCAGTCAAGTTAGAATCAATAGAAGTTGAAACGAGTCATCACTCTTTTTCTGACAACTCCACAGTGATTCTAATCTGCAGGCAAGTTTGAAAGTCAGTATTCCAAAGATTTTAAAGTCTGATTGGACACCACAAAGCATTTTAGAGAACACGCCTTGATTCCTGTTGCTTTTGTGCAGTTTCTTGCTTCATTTATTTGCCTTTAAGGCTCTTTGGAGTCTTGAACTAGCCGACAACTCTGAGCCCAGTTGTTATCTAAAATCTGGAGCTAATACTTGTTTTGCTTCTTTTACAGGAATGTCCTGAAGATTCAATGAAATGATACAGGACAAAATGCTTTGTGACCTCTAAAGTACTGTGAAAGTCTTTGTTCTTACTCTTACCAGACCCATATTTTCTTTCAGTACATACTTTGTTTCTCTCTTGTAAATGACTTCACTTCCAAAGATTGTAAAATTTATTTCCAGGATGACTTAAGACCGTTCTGCTTTTTCAATTGACTTTGTTTTGTTGCTCTTCCTCTTGATCATCTATAGCTACTGCCTCTACCTTCTGTCTTATTGAATGAGCTTTGCATTGATCCAAAACATAGACTGTTTAAAACTCTTTTTTACACATTGTGAGAAAAATCTTTCCTAGGTATTAAGATCATTCATAAAACCTCAAAAGAACTTGCAGAGGGGGTGTGTGTGTGTGTGTGTGTGCGCGCGCACACGCATGGTGCACGCACAACACATTTTTTCTTTACCTTTGAAAAATTGCTGCGATGTCTGATGAGATATCATCTTTGCTAAGTTCCCCATCAATTTGCATGACAGATACTTCATCGAATAATTTCAGTCCAGTGCTGATCACTGAGTCATTGTCACTTTGATTTGGTATCTTTCTTTTGACATATATACACTAGAGTGACATTTCAAATGGAATGAAAGCTATTCTGGGCAAGGGAACCAAGTAATAAATTTCTCATGCCTTTGCAACTTTGAGCTTTCTCAAGGTAGCATACCCTCAAATTCAAACATATGGGCAGTATAATTTTATATTCTCTAACAATGTATTGTTTATACTCATCTTTAAATTTTTTTTTTTGGACTTCATAGGAAATATAAGTATAGTCGAGGGCTCTCTAGTCCTCCAGGTCATATGTATAGTAAATATTTGTAGTCACTATCTTGAGCCAATTTTTTAAAGCTAAAACTGGTTAGATGTAAATTGCCATCAGAGTACAATGTCCTTTATAAAATAAGCATGGTAGCTCCAGGAGTATTATAACACTGTGATGCTTGCAGCAAGGTTCCCAGAGGTTGGAGACCAGGATAGAACACAGATTCATCCATGTTTGCTTCACAGGCTGGATCAAGTTAAAACTTTCTGTGCCTCAGTTTTTTCATCTATAAAAGGGTATTAATACCAGATGTCCAAATCACACTGAACGGTTTTATGAAGAAAATTAAATCTCTGGAAATGACATTATAATGTTGTAATACATGATTGAATAGAATTCTTCAGGCTATGGATGGAGTCCTTACAGACAACTTTATATCTTGACTTACTATGGTTTAGTGAGTCAGGGATGGTAACGCTATGAGCAAAGTGAAGGTCAGAAAGGTCATATGGCTAGTCATTGATAGAGCATGAATTTGAGCCTCTTCCTAACCAAGACCCTTGTACTTTATACTATACCTTGTTGCAAGAAAGTATGTGTGTGCATGTGTGTGCATGTATGCACATGTAAGCATATGAGCATGTCTCTGAGTGTATAAAGCCATACATGTATGTGTTAGTGTGCATGTGCACATGTCTTTACATGGACACTACATGTCTTTGAGTGTGCATGTGGAATGTGTTTACATGGTCGCCTACATGCTTGTAGGTACTTTGTGCATGTTTATGTGAGTATACTCACGTGTGTTTGCTTCTGTATATGTGTGTTTGTGTGTGTGTGTGTGTGTGTCTTTGGTGGAAGTAGAGGAGGGAGAAAGTAAATGATTCCAAGTCAGTACAACTCTTTGACAAATTTTTCTATATATCTTATGATCTGAACATTAAAATGGTATCAATGGGCAAAAGTTACTAAAATGTTTCATAGACTCAGTTGATGACTTCTCTAGCACTAGGTACTCCATTAAAAAAATAACCTATTTAGAAGTTATAAGGTCAAATATCATGCTTGGGCAGCACAGGAAGACCCCATCTCTACAAAAACTTAAAAAAGAATTAGCCAGGTATAGTG
Source organism: Sapajus apella (assembly GCF_009761245.1). Taxonomy (NCBI): domain Eukaryota; kingdom Metazoa; phylum Chordata; class Mammalia; order Primates; family Cebidae; genus Sapajus; species Sapajus apella. The sequence goes on along the minus strand of NW_022437033.1, from coordinate 6,309,324 downwards.
TCATGCAACTGTGGTTCTAGGTACCTGGGAGGCTGAAGTGGGAAGATCGCCTGAGCCCAGGAGTTCGAGGCTGCAGTGAGTTATGATAGTGTCACGGCACTCCAGCCTGGTTCACAAAGTAAAACCCTGTCTCAAAATAAAAATAAAGTTGAATACCAGATCTGGAAGAAAAATTGGAGATCTTGTTGACCAGTATACCAGAATTGCATGAGAATCTTGTTAAAACTAAAAAACCTGGGCTTCTCTCCAGCCTGACTAAATAGTAATCTCTGGGAGTGGGACTCACAGGTATGTATTTTGGGAAAGCTCCAGAGAAGAAAGTGATGTACACTTATGAGTCAGATCTTTTATGGAGAATATTTGTCATAAAAGAACTAGATAACGTCCTTTGCAGGGACATGGATAGAGCGGGAGGCTGTTATTGTCAGCAAATTAATTCAGGAGCATAAAACCAAATACCACATTTTCTCATCAGGGAGAGGAGCATCGCACACAGGAGACAGTTGAGGGGAGGGGGGGAGGGGAGGGAAGGGTGGGGAGGGGTAACATGGGGAGAAATGCCAGATATAGTATGTACCTAAAGTAAAATAAATAAAAAAAAAAAAAAAGAAATCTTAATGGATCAAAGTCCTGAGTATAAGAGCTTAAACTATAAAACTCCCAGTTGAATTATAAACCTAAATATTTATGACTTGGATTAGCCATTGTTTTCTTAGATGAGACACCAAAAGAACAAACAACAAAATAAAAATAGTTAATTACACTTAATTTTAATAATGAATTTACAATCCTAAAATTCGTATGAAACCATAAAAAACCCTGAGTCCCTAAGGCAATCTTTATCAAACGGAACAAAGCTGTATGCATCACACCAACTGATTTCAAAACTATATTTAAAAGTACAGTAATATGAACAAAATGGGACTGGCACTAAAGTAGATACATCAACCAATGGAACAGAATGGGGAACCCGGAAACACATCCATTCATTTAGAGCCATCTGATCTTTGATGAGGTGTCAAGAGTACATGATGGGGAAAAGACAATCTCAATGAAAGATGTTGTGAGAACTGGTTATAGACATGCCTAATAATGAATTTAGAATCTTATCTCACACTATACATGAAAATCCTTAATTAATGGATTAAAGACTTAACCATGAGACCTAAAAGTGTGAAATTACTAGAAGAAATCATAGGGAAAAAGCTATGCAACATTGGTCTCGGCAATAAGTTTTTTGGTTAGACCACAAAAGCTTAGGCAAAAAAGGTATTCTTTAGTTGGATATAAACCCACAAAGCAAGATTCCACAGAGCAAACAAACCATTGAACAGAGTGAAGAGCCAACCTACAGAATGGAAGAAAATGTATTGTCAGCCATACATCTGGTAAGTGGTGAGTATCCAAAACATCTGAAGAACTCAATACAATAGTGAGGAAACAAATAACGTGATTAACAAATAGGCAAAGACATGAGAAGGACTGATGCAACAGCTTGAATGAATCCTGATAACATGCTAAGTGAAAGAACTCAGATACAAAACATCACCTGTTATATAATTCAACTTTAATAACATTTTCACGAAAAGCAAATATGTAGGGATAAAGTAAAAAGTGTACTTGTGTGTGCCAGCATCTGAGGGAGTTGGGAGTGGAGAATGACTACTAATGAGTATTGGCTATATTTTGGGGGTGACGAAAATGATCTCAAATTAGATGGTGGTGATATTTGCACCACTGTATGAATGTGCTAAAAAATGCTCAATTATGTCCTTTAAGTGAGTGAATTTTATGGAATATAAATTACATCTCCATAAAAATAAAGCACACGAAGAGATCATTGACAGGTAGAGCAGTGTATAAACATGTGAAATGGTACTAAGTGCTATGCAGAATAAAAATGTGAATAAAAGAATATTTCTACCTATCAGAATAGAACAATACAAAGAAGCTCAACATTTCACTGTATTGTTGGAGGTGTAGGGAAAATGACATTATTATTTTCTCCTGGTGAAACGTATATTGATGCAACCATTTTGGAGGGCAATTTGTCAGTATCTATCACAATTTTATGGCATATAAATTTGCTTATATATACAAAGCAGTATGTTCAACGTTATTCACTGAAATAGTTAACAAGGAAAGAGAAAGTAACGGAATACCTTGTTGGTAGGAAATTTGACAGTAATAAATGGACTAAATGTTAGTCTGCTTTTATTAGCATCACATGCATCTAATTCTAAATTAAGCCAGTGTTAAAATACCACCCGTCAAGGTTTCCTCATTCTTCCCACTGTCCCATCTTATGTTTGGTATGCTACTGCACTGTAGCATTGTTTATAATAGCAAAAGAGTAGAAGCAACTTAATTGTCCACAGAGTACATTAAAAGGAGACATGTCAAATTACAATATATCCATATGATGTAATATTATGCAGCTGTTAATATGAGTCCAATGATTTATAATACGAAGATATATTTTAAGTGAGAAAATTCAAGGTGAAAAATATGTGTATAGCGGGCTTCAGTATATGATTAATTTGCATAGAAAATTCCAGGAAGGTGCAGAAGAAACTTACTAGTTGTCCCTGTGGCGTTGAATTAGGAAAGTTACAGTCTGGAGGGTGGGAAGAAGACTGAGCTTTTACTGTACACCCTTTACAAATTATTTGGATTGTGTATCATGTTCAAATATTAAGCAGGCTTTAAAAAATCATGTACATATTTGGATTTTTTTTAATTAAAATGTGTATGTTTAGGAAAAACCCTTGTCCTGGATGACGTATTTATATTACTAAAGTGATTGTATTTGGCTGAATATAGGAAACCGCCCCCCACACACAAAACAAAAATCATGGCACTTAATGGCTTTAGTTTTTCTTCATATAATAAAGAATTTGAAGGTAGGCACTCCAGGCTTAGCGAAGACTTTTTGGAAACCGTGTTACTTCTGTCTTTGTTCTCTGCCATCTCTAACAAATGAATATAGGAATGGTTCAAAAAGGAAAGATTTCTTGGATTTTAGAAAATATAAGGTGATTACATAGCTTACCATCCAAAGTGATTGGTGGATAGCATAAGGATTTCTTGTTAATCTTCCTACTAGGAGAAATATAGTAAGCATTTTCAAATGAATGAGTAATATATATTTTACAGTATTCTATAATCTAAATATTTATAAATAAATACAAGTTATAACTTATCATTTATAATTATATTTATGAATCTTTCATAAACTTTCATCCATCATTTTACAGAGATTTAAATTTAACAAATGAAATCAATATTCCAGTGAAGGCATTCATGTGTCAGTTTTCTATTTGATCTTCAATTATGACCAGAAGAAGAGGAACCCTGGGCCTTCTTTTTCCTGGTAGCCACCTTTTCAGGCTGGACAGTAAGAGTATATGGCAAACTTGCTAGTTTTAAATGGTCCTGAGGAAGCCTCAAGGTTGCAAGTGCATCACCAGAGATAGGCCTGACAAGTCCCCACCACAATCCTTTCTGGAGATCACAATAGCAAGTTCCATAAGACAAAGGATATGAAGCATTAAACAGACACACTTTTCTTTTTCTGGGTTGAGCATTTTCCCTTTTCTATATGCTCAACATTGTACCTTACCGGTACCTAGACACACTTCATTTAGCAGCACATACTGTATTTGAAACATCTCTCTAAAGAGAAGTGTATATTAAAACAATCATCACTGATTTTAATTGAAAAAGTAACCTCCATGCTGAAAATGCCTAATCTTTATTTGATGATAACAAGTTGGCTAAGTGTTGGGAATCAGTCTGCAAAGCTCATTTAAACAGATTTGCTGTTACTATAAGGAAGAGTGGATATACAGTGAGTATTGAAAACAGTGGCAATGCATATATCTCTCCTTTACAATTTAACAAGGTAGCACATATTTCTAATCTGTACCTTGATATAAATTTCTCAAAATAAAAAATATATATACAAATGAAATCATGGGAATATAAATTTAACAGGTTTTTTATTTGGTTGAAAGCTCTATGATGCCAGAATTGAATCTATTTTTTAATACTCTATCCTTGCTATCTGGCCTAGTGGATGGTATATGGCAGTCGGGGTTCAATAAATATATATTAGTTGAATGAGTAAATAACCCAAACTTGGTAGGTGAAAGCATCAGATCTTACTAAGATAGTATATATGTTGTCTTCCATATAAAGAGCAAATCATGTTTATCGTCAATAAACAACTGATTGCTTCTTAGTTCTTAGTTCGTTTATCTGTCTTGGCAGAGGATCACTCTTTATTATACCTCAGACATTTTGCAAGACAATCCAAGAAATTTTTCAGTTTCTTTTTTTTTTAAATTGATGCATAATCGTTGTACATATTTGTGGATCACAGTGTGACATTTCCATACGTGTATACAAATGTGTAATGATCAAATCAGGATAATTAGCATATCCATCACCTCAAACAATTAGTAATTACTTCTTCCTGTTGAGAACATTCAAAATTCTCTCTTGTAGCTATTTGAAAATACAAAGTAAATTACTGTTAGCTGTAATCACCCTACAGGGCTATAGAATCCCAGAAATTATTCGTCCTATTTACCTATAATTTTGTAGCTATTAACCAGCTTCTCCTTTCCCTTTCCTTCCTTCTACCCTTCCCAGCCTGGAGTAACCACTATTCTACTATCTACCTCTATATGATCAACTTTTTAGCTTCTACATATGAGTGGGACCTCACCATATTATATTTCTGTGCCTGACTTATTTCACTTAGCATAATATCCTCCAGGCTCATCCACGTTGCTGCAAATGACAGAATCTTATTCTTTTTTTGTGGCAAAATAGGATTCTGTTGTGCATATACACCACGTTTTATTTATCCATGTGTCCATTGATGGACACTTATGTAGTTCCATAGCTTGACTATTCTGAATAGTGCTGCAATAAACATGGGGGTGCAGTTATCCTTTCAGTCACTGATTTCCTTTCTTTTGAATAAATACCCGGTAGTGAGATTGCAGGATTGTACAGTTGATTTATTCCTAGTGATTTTGAGAAATGTCTATATTGTTTTCCATAATGGCTGTTTCTTTTCTTCATTTTCTATATTTTAAAAATCACTGAGTCTTCTAATTGCACTTTAGAAAAGTCTTTATTGTATAACACCTTCTGTCCATCCTGTTTGCCCGTCTTAGTCCAGACCATTACAATTTTACACTTAAATATATATTTGAAAATGTAAATAAATGAATAAACAGCATTCTAGACAGTCTCTCTGCCTACAGGTTCTCTCTTATTTTATTTTATTTTATTGAGGTGGAATCTCACTCTGTCACCAGGCTGGAGTGCAGTGGCATGATCTTGGCTCACTGCAACCTCCACCACCCAGGTTCAAGGGATTCTCCTGCCTCAGCCTCCTGAGTAACTGGAATTACAGGCACGTGCCACCACACCTGGCTAAAGTTGATATTTTCAGTAGAGCTGGGGTTTCACCATATTGACCAGGATGGTCTCAATCTCTTGACCTCATGATCTGTCTGCCTTGGCCTCCGAAAGTGCTGGGAATACAGGTGTGAGCCACTGAGGCTGGCCCAGGCTCTCTTTATTCTAATTTATAATCAATGTAGCAGATATTATGTTGATGTTTCAATAAATGATTTTCCCAAATAAAATTCTAATATGTTATCATTAGTAATCATTTTCCAATAGTCTACCTCTAAATTTCCTTTCTAATGATAGTTCTTGTTCATTCTTTCTAGTCTTCTTTCTTATCTTTGAATATGTCATCAATATGACATATCATCAACTTTCTAGTCTTCTTTTCTTGTCTTTGAATTGTCCATGAATAGCATGTGTCAGGACTCTTTGCTGTCTGGAGTCCTGACACATGCCATTTCATTTTTGTTTGTTTGTTTTTTGAGATGGAGTCTTGTTTTTTCACCCAGGCTGGTGGACAGTAGCGGCATCTCAGCTCACTGCAACTTCCGCCTTCTGGGTTCAAGCTATTCTTCTGCCTCAGCCCCCTGATTAGCTGGGATTACAGGTACCTGCCACCATGCCCAGCTAATCTTTGCATTTCTGGTAGAGACAAGGTTTCCCCATCTTGGCCAGGCTGGTCTTGAACTCCAGACCTTAGATGTCAGGTGATCCACTTGTCTTGGTATTTCATCTTCTTTATTCATTCTTCTCCTCCATCCTTCACCTAGCTACTACTTCCTATTAAGGCCTCAGCTTTAAAAAATAATTATTCTGTTAAGTCTTCTTTTAAGCCTCCCAGACTAGATCAGACCATCCTGCTATGTAATCACATAATTCCCTATACTTCTCCTTTTTAATACTAATAACTATGTTAATGACTTATTTAGTGTCTGTCTTATTTGATAAATTATAAGGGCTGAGGCTACATCTGTCTTGTACATCTTGTTGCCCCATACTAAATGCAATTGTTACATAGTAGGGACTCAAATACTTGTTGAACGAAAGACTCATAACTGATACATCAATATATCATGCACTGCCATTATTTGATACCTTTATCTAAGTTATCCATTCCGCCTAAAATGTCATTGCCCAATTTTCCACTGAAATTTGTAATCCTAAGGGGAGTCATTGTACCCTATAGTGGGCCAGTAACTGTGCTATATTTTGGGGTTATAAAGACATGCAAGATATAGATTCTCACATGAAGAAAGCACAAGGTCTAATTAAGAGATACAGGCAGATAAAGAAATAATATAATACTTTGTTATTACTGTATTGACAGAATTTTCTAATTTTCTATAAAACATAAGGGGAGCACAAAAGAAGGATTATGTAATTATGAACTGCACTGGTTGGGGTGGAGTGAAGGAGAAAATTCAAGGAAAGGGTAACAGAAGAAGTTATGCTTGTTTTGATTCTTAGGGGATCATTAGGTATTTACCAGGAGGATAGGTCAAAGAAAGAGCAGGCTGTCTCAAAGAAATAATCAGTATGATGGTGTCACAGGTTGGATTTTCTTGGAAACAGACTCTGAGTCAGAGTTCAGTGTGCAGGTTGCTTACTAAGGAGTTCCATACTTGGGTTCAATACTTATGGAAGGAAGGAGAAAGAAGACCTACTCAGAGGAAGAAACCCGGTTGTGATACACATCTAGGAGGATAGGCAAGGAGCTCTGAAGGTGGAATGGCCTTGCAGCGTTGTAAGTTGACACTCTTGGGCCAAAGTGTCCAGATCTTTATGTGTCTGCATCGATCATTAGATGTGTTTCATCTAGGAAGGGATGTGACCTTGAACGAAGCAGCTCTCTGCAGCTGAGGCAGTCCTTGAAGGGGCTGCCAGTTAAGGATTGTCCACTCATAGAATTCCTGGCAGCTGGGGTAGCAAGTACTTCCTTGAGCAGGATCTGAGTGGTGCATCATAGACGGCAAGGAAGAACAAAATAGCTTTCCAAGGCCGGGCGCTGTGGCTCACGTCTGTGATCCCAGCACTTTGGGAGGCTGAGGTGGGCAGATCACCTGAGGTCAGGAGTTCAAGATCAGTCTGACCAAAAAGGCAAAACCCTGGCTCTACTAAAAATACAAAAATTAGCTGGCCTGATGGTGGGTACCTGTAATCCCAGTTACGCGGTAGAGTGAGGTGGAAGAAACCCTCGAACCTGGGAGGCGGAGGTTGCAGTGAGCCGAGATTGTGCCATTGCACTCTAGCCTGGGTGACAGAGTGAGACTCCATCTAAAAAAAATAGCTTTCCAAGTTTAGAAACCAGCATATTACATATATATATATATATATATATATATATATATATATATATATATATATGTATGTACATATGCACACATACATGTGTGTACATATGTATATACACATGTGTATTCACAATATATATAGTTTGGAGCATAAGCTGCTGGTATTAGGCTGAAGGCAAGAGATAATACTAGTGAGACAAGTAGAAAAACAGACACTAGTGATATCCTTTGCATTTTGGACAAGTAGAGAGACAAGCAAGTGCAAATCTGCAAAATAGGATTGAGTTTCTCATTTGTTAGGGCAAGTAAGGGAATTTCAGAAAAAGATGATGGAATTAGACTAGTGGCAATGGGATTGAAGGAGGAGAAGGAATGGAATAGAGACATTGTAAATGGGTAGAAATGAAGTGATATGGTGAATAATTGAATATGTGTGTATTGGGGGGCTTGTTAATAAGAAAGGAATGAATGAGCATGATGTGTGGTTTATCACTAGGAATATTAGGTAGATGGTAGAAAAAAAACAAATCCCAGTAGGGAGCAAAGGAGACGATGAGCTTAGTTTTGAACAGGTGGACATGGAGGTACCTGTGGAACATCCAGGGAAATCATTAAGTAGGCAGATGAATATGAGGCCTAGAAATGTAGAAGATTTGAAGAAACAAATTTGGAATCCTTAGCACATAGAATGATAACTGATGCTATGGTACCATAGGAGAAAGAAGATTTTGGAGTTAAGGACTTTAAGAGAAGAATTCGACTTCCCAGACGATGGCAGGACTAAAACTGTTACTGTGGTTGCCTTGACCTACTTAGTTGCCTATGTAACTAGACACAGAAACAACTTACTATCAAGAGGCCGATAAGCCTTGCTGGTTGGCATCGTCAGCAAGAACTTGCAGGGATGCTCAGGGCCCGTGGAGGACTGCCTCTTTCGAAAACAATGTGATTTCATTTGACCCTCACAAACACAAGCAGGTAGTCAGAATATGAATTTATGTCCCACTTTACAAAATAGGAAATTGTTCCTTATAAAGAAAAACTTTTTCTTCTCTAGCATATGAAAAAAAAAAAAAGCCAGACACTGACTTCTCGTTCTTCTGACCTTTGTACATGATTTTATTGGTACTTAAGAAGATAAACATAATTCACAATTAGAGATTCAATACCATATCCAAGTTTGAAGCAGTCTGAAGTATGTCAGATCTAAATGGCAATGATCATGCAGGATTTTTCTATGGTTTGAAATTCACTCCAGTGGAATTTCCCAGCAAATGATGCTCCCAAGGCTGCAATGCCCAAGGTCAATAAGTGGCAAAACAAAAACATTGTACTTTGCTAACTTGTATACACTTGCCCTCCCAATTTCTCAGCATTTTCACTGCTGTAATTTCCAGTAATTGTAGAAAGAAACACCACATAGTTTCACACTGAATGCAATTAATGATTTAATGAAACTTGGATTCATTAGCTTTTGTAGAGTTTTACAAAATCACCTTGCTGAAGCCTGCAGAGTATGCCCTAATGACCCATGAACAAGCCACACATAGTCTTAAAATTCTACAATGAGCTTTTAAAACAAACTCTGTAGTAAATGCAGTGGCTAAGATAAAGTATGTCATCTTGCGGTCTTTTAAAAGCCTTTTAATTTTTTAATGGAAAGTACAATATAGTTGACAGTCACCTCTTTGCTGTTGCACTGCAATAAAGTAAATTTAAAGGCATAGGGTAGAACGAACTATGAAAATCATGTCTTTATGCAGAAAAGTGTAAATTATAAAATGTAAGGAACACACAGTATTGATAATTTGATTCTGAATGCTGGTGAAGGTGTTTCATTATTGACATTTTTTCTTTACCATTACGAGATGTTGGTAACAAAGAAAAAGGAATTAAGTAGGAAAAGCACCTGAGGGAAAATGGAAATATCTTAATGGAAAAAGACATCAAAAAGAGATCTATAAAGATCAAATAAGATCACACAAACTTTTCTATGTTGGAATTGATACCTGATTGGTATTAGAAAAATGGGTAAGAACAGCAGCTAAATTATGTAAGCCCAATCGATCTACTGATGCAGACTAAAGGAAATACCAAAACAGCCTATAGCAAAAGTTTTGGAAAGTAGGCTGAATGTCGGAAGAGTCAGTCATTAGAACTCATGAAGGCAAGCGTCAATATCAAGCTGGTGCTACCAGGGATACGTGGTACTGGGGTGTGGTCACAAAAAGATACAAACTCATTGTAAGAGCCAGCATACAAGGCTGTAATTAATTATAAGAGCCAGCATATAAGGGAGTAATTATTAATATTAAGGTTTATTTGATATTTAGCTGGTAAGTGATATCTGATACTTGATATTTAGCTGGTAGCTTATATACCCTAAGTAGGAATGGGTTGAGGGTGGAGAACAAGTGTTTCTCTATCTGGGAACTGGAAGTACTTATCCAGAGCTGATAATCATATTCCAAGTCATTTTCTAACGTGGCCTCACAGGAGCATTTGCAACTGCGAACCATTACTTTATTCTTGAAATGTTTTATTACACCATACTTTCTTGTTTGTCCCCTTACCATTGTAGCTGCTCCTTCTCACTTCCACTGTTGCAGTTCTGAATGCTAACAGCCCTCAAGGTTCAGTAATAGGCTTTTTCTTTTCTATACTTATCCTCAGTGCTAGCCTCATAGCTTTAATATCATCAACAAATATTTGATTTCCAAAGATCTCTATCATCATCAATGTATCTTCAATTTAAATCTGTCTTGAACTTTAATCTTTGGGCATTTGGTTTGCTAACTTGAGTAATATATCAATTCCTTTTAGAGGAAAAAAATTCATATAGATGCCCAAGTGCTATAGCTTTTATTTGTCTATTATACTTATATTTTTAAAATATAAATCCTATATGTGTGCATATTTATGTGCTTTTTGTAATTAATGAAAACAAAAAATTCCAATTAAATATAATGAAAACTACAGTCACAGGATGATGCAACAGATAATTAAAAAAAAAAAAAACTCAGTTTCTTCACTGTGGATATGGGGCTGACTGCTAAAGGCCAGATTCTTTTGAATTCATCATGCCTATACTGTGTGCCCTATGATGACTCAATTCTGCTACATTTCTCTTTTTAAATCATGATGAAACTTTTTTATATATACATAATGGACAGCTACAACATCACTTGGCTTGAATGTAACATTTATCATTTAATTACTTCCACTAAATTATCTCAAAAAATGGTTAGTTATTTCTATAGTTTGCCATCACAGTAAAAACAGAGAATTGAAAGAATTAAAGATTTCTGCAAATGTCTGTGGATGCCATTTTGCGACACAGTACTTCACTTTGATGTCCTATGGTCAACTAAAACTGGGAAGGCCTAAACTAAACCCATCACTTTCTTCAACCTCAATGATCTGCTTTTTATGTGTTGTGTATCTGTGCAGTTACTACCATCTGATCTATCTGATTATGCAAGTAAGAAAACTGGGATTCATCCTTGATCTCCTCCTTGTCTCTGTGATCTTATTTGTTAATTATTAATTGTTGTTATTATTTTGAGACAGAATCTTGCTCTGTCACTAAGGCTGGAGTGCAGCGGCGTGATCTTGGCTTGCTACAACCTCCACCTCCTGGGTTCAAGTGATTCTCCTGCCTCAGCCTCCTGAGTAGCTGGGACTACAAGCATATGCCACCATGCCAGGCTAATTTTTGTATGTTTGTAGAGATGGGGTTTTGCCATGTTGGCCAGGCCGGTCTTGAACTCCTGACCTCAAGTGATCAGCCCTCCTAGACCTCCCACAGTGCTGGGGTTACAGGTGTGAGTCACTGCACCCAGCACTATGTAACCTATAATCAATAAAATATCAAGTTTTGATGAGCTTGCATTCCAAATATCTCTAAAAATTACCTGACAGCTTCTGCCAAATTTCATGCCATCAATATCTCTAACCTTACAATAACTACCTTCTGCCTGGTTTTCTTGTTTGTAGAAAAACTGTGGTGGGAAATTTGGGTCTTGAACCCAGATCTTCATCAAAATTGATAGACTAGTTGGGGAACTTTTAAAACATATTTTTATTTGACACAATAGTTGCACATATTTATAGGGTACAAATTGATATTCCCATACATGTAAACAATGTGTAATGATCAAATCAGTGTAATTAGCATATTCACCTCAAACATTTATTTCTTCATGCTGAGAACATTCAAAATCCTCTCTTCTAGCTATTAAAAATATGCAATTATTATTAACTATGGTCACCCTCTATTGCTATAGAACACTGGAACTTATTCTATCTGTCTGTAATTTTTTTTTATCTATTAGTCTGTTTTCATGCTGCTGATAAAGACATCAGAGGCTGGGCAATTTACAAAAGAAAGAGGTTTAATGGATTTACAGTTCCACATGGCTAGGAGGCCTCATGATCGTGGGAGAAGGCAAGAAGGAGCAAGCCACATTTTACATGAATGGCACCAGGCAAAGAGAGAGAGTTTGTGCAGGGGAACTCCTTTTTATAAAACCATCAGATCTTGTGAGACTTACTATTGTGAGAATAGCACAGGAAAGATTTGCCCCTATGATTCAATTACCTCCCACCAGGTCCCTCCCACAACACATGGGAATTCAAGATGAGATTTGGGTGGGGACACAGCAAGACTTTATCGCCTGCCTCCACCCTACCTTTTCCATTCTCTAGCATCTATTATTTTATTCTCTACATGCATACTTCAGAGATACTGGACGTTTTGTTCCAGACCACTGCAATAAAGTAAGTCACTAAAACTTTTTGGTTTTCCAGTAAATATGAAAGTTATATTTCCACTATACTGTAGTCTATTGAGTGTGCAATAGCATTATATCTAAAAACTGTGTGAACCTTCATTTTAAAATACTTTATTGCTACAAAAGGATAATAACCATCTAAGCCTTCAGTGAGTTGTCATCTCTTTTGGCCGGTGAAGGGTTTTGCCTTGATAATGGTGGCTAATGATTGACTGATTGATATAGCAGCTGATGAAGGTTGGGGTGGCTGTGGCAATTACTTAAAATAAGGCAACAATGAAGTTTGTCACATGGATGGATTCTTTCTTTCATAAAATATTTCTCCACAGAACGCAAGGGAGTTTGATAGCATTTTGCCTACAGTAGATATTTTTTTCAAAATTAGAATCAGTCCTCTAAAACCCTGCCACTGTTTTATCAACTAAGTTAATGGAATATTCTAAATCCTTTTTTTGTCAATAAAACAATCATTACAGAATCCTCAACAGGAACAGATTTCATTTCAAGAAACCAATTTATTTGCTCATCTGTAGAAACAACACATCATCCCTTCAAGTTTTATTGCAAAACTACAGCAATTCAGTCACATCTGCAGGCTCCACTTCTAATTCTAGTTCTCTTGCTATTTCCACCACATCTGCAGTACTTCCTCCATGGAAGTCCTGACTCTCTCAAAGTCATTCCTAAGGATTACAATCACTTCTTCCAAACTCTGGTCAGTGTTGATATTTTGACCTCTTTCCATGAATCACAAATGTTCTTAATGGCATTGAGAATTGTGAATACTTTCCAGAAGATTTTCAGTTTGCTTAGCTCAGATCCATTAAAGGAATCGCTATCTATGTCAGCTTTTGAAACACATTTCCTAAAGATGAACTGAAAGTTGTAATTGCTTCTAGATCCATGGGCTGCAGAATAAATGTTATGTTAGCAAGTATGAAAACAACATTAATCTCCATCAGAACTCTTGACTGACTAGATTCCTTGTCAATGAGCAGTAATATTTTGATTGGAATATTTTTTTCTGAGGAGTAGGTCTTGACCATGGGCTCAAAATATTCAGTAAACCATGCTATAAACAGATGTGCTGTCATCCAAGCTTTGCTATTTCATTTATAGAGCATAGTCAGGGTGTATTTAGCATAATTCTCAAGGACTCCAGGATTTTCAGAATGGTAAATGAGCATTGACTTCAACTTAAAATCACAAATGCATTATCCCCTAACAAGAGAGTAAGTCTATCTTTTGAAACATTAATGCCAGGCATTGACTTCTCTTTAGCTATGAAAATCCCAGATGGAATCTTATTCCAATAGAAGGCTGTTTTGTATACACTGAACATCTGTTGTATAATGTAGCTACCTTCATCAATTGCCTTGACTATATCTTCTGCATAACTTGCTGCATTTTCTACATCAGCACATGATGCTTCACCTTGCACTTTTATATGATAAAGACATCTTCTTTGTTTTAGCCTCAAGAACCAACCTTTACTAATTTTAAGCTTCTGCAACTTTCTCATCTCTCTCATTCTTCATAGAATTGAAGAGAATTTAGGGTCTTGATCTGGAATAGGCTTCAGCTTAAGAGAATGTTATATCTGGTTTTATCTTCTATCCAGATCAATAAAACTTTCTCTACATCAGCAATACGGCTGTTTTACTTATCATTCTTGTGTTCACTGGAGTAGCACTTTGAATTTTCTTTAAGAACTTTTCTTTTGCATTCACAACTTGGCTGTTTGGTGCAAGTAGCCTAGCTCTCAGTCTACCCTGGCTTTTTGACATGCTTTCCTCACTAAACTTAATTATTTCTACCTTTTGATTTAAAATGAAAGACATGCAACTCTTTCTTTCAGTTGAATAGTTAGACCATTGTAGGGTTACAAATTAGCCTAACTACAATGTTGTTGAATCTCAGAAAATAGGAAGACTTGAGCAGAGAGAGAGAGAGATGGAGGACCACCTGGTCAGTGGAGCAGTCAGAACACATAACGTTTATTAAGTTCACTACCTTATATGGGCAGAATTCATGGTGCCCCCAAACAATTACAGTAGTAACACTAAAGATTCCTGATTATAGATCACCATAACAGATATAATAATACAAATGCTTGAAATATTGTGAAAATTACCAAAATGTTACACAGAAACATGGAGTGAGCACATGCTGATGGAAAAATGGTGCTGATAGACTTGTTCTATACAGGGTTGCCACAAACCTTCAGTTTGTTTAAAAAGAAAACATAATATCTGCAAAGTGCAATAAATAAAATATCAATAAAACAAAATATTACCATGTGTCTATGAGGTCAACTTGTTTGGCTTCCACATATGAGTGAGGAAGCGCATGGTATTTATCTTTCTATGCCTGGCTTATTTCGCTTAACATAATGTCCTCTGGGCTCATCCACATGGCCACAAATTAAGGAATTTCATTCTTTTTAATTGTCACATAGTATTCCATCACATATATGCACCACATTTTTTTAATCCATTCACCCACTGATGGGTACTTAGGTTGATTTTTGGTTATTGTGAATAGTGTTGCAATAAACGTGGGGGTATGGATATCTCTTTGAAATTCTTATTTTCTTTCCTTCAGATAATATCCTCAATAGTGGGATTTCTGGAACATATGGTAGTATTGTTTTTAGTTTTCTGAGGAAACTTCATACCATTTTTCATGACTGTATAAATTCACATTCCCACAAAGAGTATGTAAGAGTACCCTTTTCTTTACATTCTTGTCAGCATTTGTTATTTTTTGTCCCTTTGATAATAGTCATTCTAACTGCGGTGAAATGATATCTTATTGTGGTTTTGATTTGCATTTTCCTGATACTTAGATCTCTTGAGCATTTTCATGTATTTTTTGGTCATTTATACATTTTCTTTAGAGAAATGTCTACTCAGGTCATTTACCTATTCTTAAATTGAATTATTACTGATTATTATTATTTTGGTGTTGAGATGTTTGAGTTCCTTGTATATTCTAGATATTAATCCCCTTTTGAACTAAAGCATTGCAAATATTTTCTCCCATTCTGCAGTCGTCCTTTCACTCCATTGATTGTCTCCTTTGTTGTGCAGATGCTTTTTACTTTGATGTAGTCCTGTTTGTCTGTTTCTGCTTTTGTTCCCTGTGCTTCTGAGGTAACATCTAAAAATGTCATTGCCCAAAACAATGTCATGGAGCTTTTTTCCTCTTTTCTTCTGGCAGTTTCATAGTTTCATGTTTTAGATATAAGTCTTTAATCCATTTGAAGTTGATTTTTGTATGTGTTGAGAGATAAGAGTATAGTTTTATTTTTCTTCATATGAATATTCAGTTTCCCCACCATAAATTATTGAAGAGGGTGTCATTTCCATAATGTATGTTCTTGGCACCTTTGTTGAAAATCAGATGGCTGTAAGTATGGGGATTTGTCTATGCATTCTGTGTTCTTTTCTATTGTTCCATTGGTGCATGTGTCTTTTCTTTTTAAAACCGGTGTCATGCTGTTTTAGCTGTTATACGTTTGTAGTGTATGTTGAAGTGAGATAGTGTGATGCCACCAGGTTTGTTCTTTTTACTTATGATTGAACTGGCTGTTAAAGATTTTTTGTGATTCCATAGAAATTTTAGAATTTTTTTCTATTTCCGTGAAGAATGTCATTCGTATTTTGATAAGAATTGCACTGAATGGGTAGATTGCTTTGTGTGATCTGATCACTTTAACAATATTCTTCTAATCTGTGAACATGGAGGGTCTTTCCATCTTTGTGTCTTCTTCAATTTATTTCATTAGTGGTTTGTAATTTAACTGTTCCTGTTTGCTTATGACATTTTTTTTTTATTGTACTTTAGGTTCTGGGGTACATGTGCAGATCATGCAGGATTGTTTCATAGGTACATACCTGGCTAGGTGGTTTGCTGCCTCCATCCCCCAGTCACCTATATCTGGCATTTCTCTCCATGTTATCTCTCCCTTAGCCATCCCCCAACAGACCCCAGTGTGTGATGCTCCCCTCCTTGGGCTCATGTGTTCTCATTGTTCAACACCCGCCTATGAGAGAGAACATGTGGTATTTGGTTTTCTGTTCTTGTGTCAGTTTGCTGAGAATGATGGTTTCCAGAATCATCCATGTCTCTACAAAGAACATGAGCTCATCTTTTATAATGGCTGTATAGAGTTCCATGGTGTATATGTGCCCCATTTTCTTTGTCTAGTCTATCATCGATGGGCATTTGGATTGGTTTCAGGTCTTTGCTATTGTAAATAGTACCACAATGAACATATGTGTGCATGTGTCTTTATAATAGATTGATTTATAATCCTTTGGGTATATACCCAGTAATGGGATTGCTGGGTCAAATGGAATTTCTATTTCTAAGTCCTTGAGGAATCACCACACTGTCCTCTACAATGGTTGAACTAATTTACGTGCCCACCAACAGTGTAAAAGTGTTCCTTTTTCTCCACATTCTCTCCTGCATCTGTTGTCTCCTGATTTTTTAATGATCGTCATTCTAACTGGTGTGATATGGTATCTCAATGTGGTTTTGATTTGCATTTCTCTGATGACCAGTCATGATGAACATTTTTCTCATATGTTTGTTGGCCTCGTAAAATGACATAATCTTATATATACAAAAACCTAAAGCCTCCACCTAAGAACTTTTAGAACTGATAAATTCAACAAAGTGGCAGGAGAAGAAAGTCACACAAAAATCAGTAACGTTTCAATACAGTAATAGCCAACAAGTTGAAAAGAAATCAAGAAAGTGATCTCATTTGTAATAGATACAAAACAATAAAAATTTCTAGAATAAATTAAACCAAGGAGATGAATGTTTTCAACAATTGACACTTACTTTTTAGCCTAGCATTTTATTTTCTAAATAGGTCAAGTAATGTACATCAAATAGTCTTTGTAAGCTAATGAATTTCTTGAGTGATTTGTGATTGCTTTTTAGTGTAAGTGAAATTGGCTTCACTCTAATAAACAAAATAATGAGGAAACTACCATAGATTATCTGATAGTAATATTTAGATTACTTGTTTCATTGTTGAAAATCTTTGGGCAAATGAACTTTTTAAGTAGAAGCGATTACTCCTATAATGGAAATAATATAGTACACTAATTTACTAGGTTCTACAATACATAAAGGTTATAATATTTTTCTTATACATATTTAGATGTAATCTCTTGGTTTGAAGAAGTTGGGGATTGGTAAAGGGAGAATAGAAGAAGGCTTTAGAGAATGGCTTAGGGAATCAACTGGACTGGATCTTGGAGTTTCCATGCCTTTTTAATGCTGTTTGTCCTTTCACATGACATAGTACCTAGAATACAGACACTTAACATTTGTTGAGTAAATGAGCTTGCCATCTACATGATTGCCTATTCATGACCTCACTGATCTGGTAAATGACAAAATCATAAAGTCATAGAAGATTGAAGATTGCAGAGACTTTCTTACACTGTGGTCTGTTGATTTTGCGAGAAGGCTGACCAGGCAGGGATCTGGGCCCTTAGGCCTTCACTTCAAACAGAGCAGAAATTCCCCAGTTTATGTTATATACTTGGGTCTCTAGGTAGATTTGGAAGAAACACCTCATGTGTTCTCACTCCTAAGTGGGAGTTGAGCAATGAGATCATATAGACACAAGGAGGGGAACAAAACACACCAGGGCCTGTTGGGGGTGGGGAACAAGGGGAGGGAGAGCATTAGAACAAATACCTAATGTATGCAGGGCTTAAAATCTAGATGACAGGTTGATTGGTGCAGCAAACCACCATGGCACATGTATACCTATGTAACAAACCTGCACATTCTGCACATGTATCCAGGAACTTTAAAAAAGAAAAGAGAATTTGTTCAGATTTGTGAAAATCAGAATTTTTCACAAAGTAAGCCAAAGCATTAATCAAGATATTTCTGAGAAGATGGCATTTGAAATTTGACTTCAAGGATGAAAAGGAGTCCATGTGATTATTTGCATTTGAAGAAGAAAGAATAGCAAGAATGTGTCTGGCTGGCTTCTAGTTGAGAGTGTGCATGGTGTATTTGAGGAATAAGAAACAGCCTAGTGTGGCTGGAATAGAATACATGAAGTGGAGAGGAAGAAGAGGAGAGGAAGGTAGTGAAGTAATCAGGGCCAGACTGGTGAAACATTCCAAGCCATTATAAATATGTTGGCTTTTCCTTTGAGTTGGATAAGATGTTATTGGGGTGTTATCATTGCTTCTCTTGAAATACCTACCACCAGTGGCATGCTGCTAAACGTTTAACAACTTACTATCTGGTTGCAGATTTCTGTGATGTAAATACTCCCATCATGGGCAATTTTACATTACTGAATGTGGAGTTGAGAACAGATGTTAACAATTGGCATTAGGTAGTGTGAGCAAATTGCAGCAACTCATTTTGCAGATACAAAACCTGCAGAGATCAATAATGGTCAGATGAAGGAGGACCCAGTTTACCAAGCTATCAAGTATAGTCTTCATCTTGTATGCATCCGGAAGCCACTGGTGGATTTTAAACAGAAATAGTATGGTTAAATTTGTGTTTTACAAAGTGTTTGATGTAAATTGAATGTAGTAAATGTGTTATATTCATTTTATAAATAAGGAAATGAGCATAGGTCTGTTAAATATCTTATTCTAGCAAGGGAATCTGAAGAGAAAAATTG
The DNA here is from genome assembly GCF_009761245.1 of Sapajus apella. Classification (NCBI taxonomy): domain Eukaryota; kingdom Metazoa; phylum Chordata; class Mammalia; order Primates; family Cebidae; genus Sapajus; species Sapajus apella. The sequence goes on along the minus strand of NW_022437033.1, from coordinate 6,290,128 downwards.
ACAAAACCAAAACACATGAGTTAGTGGCAAAACTAAAATTTGAGCTCAGGGTATTCAAATATCCCATTTGATAAAATATCACTAAAAGGAAAATAGCTGAGGTAGACTTACTTCATCTGAGATTTTAAATAGAATAACAGTAAAAGAGCATATGGAAGGACTGCACTGGCAACCAAAAAGAATATCTTGTCAGTAGTCCAGTGAAAATGTCACTGTTGAAAATGGGTAACTCTAAAAAGCTGAAGCATCTCCAAGAATTTTGGAACAGTAGAAAAGTTGGAATTAAAACAGAATTAGTAATTGCACCTCTTTGTCTCCTTCGTAAAGGATAAACAAATGGCTGAGGTTTCCTATTCATAACACAGATCCACTAATAAATTACTTAACTTCAACACTAAAATGATCCTTAATTATGTAAGCTTTAAGTGTATAATTAACCTGACAGAGAAAATAGAGGTAGACTTTAGTAATCAACTAATTATTTGAAATAAAGCAAGGATGAAAGTCAGACTCTAGTCAACTTATTGAAATATTAGTATACTATTTCCAAATTCTTTTACTACTTCTATATTTCATTATGTTAACAATGGAATACCAGGGCTCCACGTTGTGTGTGGCTAACTGATGTTAATCACTAGAAGAATGCTTGCATAAAATGTTAGTTTCTTCTCAGCGGGAAAAATATATGAGTTTAAAATTACATATGGTTTTTTTGGTTGGCTGAAACCAGTATCAAGAGGCATCTTAAGCAAAGTGAAATTTGTCATTTCTCTTGGAATACAACCAAGGAGAACTAATTAGCATGAAAAGTTTCCCCCTGCAGGCTGCAAAATTAGTCTTGAGGTCAAAATAAATGGTAATGAGCAAGTTGGGCTATTAAGTCTAAGCACAGTTTCCAAAGGATAAATATAAAAGGTCATCGAACAGAATATTATCATAGAGAAGCTTTCAAGCTTGCAGATTGAGATTTAGTTAACACAAGTTGCTGAATTTTTAACAAATTTGCATCACATACATTTCCTTCATCTCTACTGAATCATTAAATTAGAAAATATAAGCTCCCAAGACATTTTAATGTGAGTGTTGAATTTGCAATGTTCTGGTGTCTTAATTTTTCAATAGCAGAGTGGGCTTAATTGTCAAGAAACCACATCCTAATTTAAACAGAATTGGAGCACTCTCTATAATTTTTAACAGTGAGTAGGAAATTCATAATTCTTTTTACCTTCTACTTGTCTTTCATTCATATATTACACATTGATTGAACATTGTTTCAGTCCACTTTCTGTTTGTCTAACTAAATGCCAGGGACTGGGTAATTTATAAAGAAAGCAAAGTTATTTCCTTCTGTTCTGGAGACAGGGAAGTCCAAGATTGAGAGGCCAGCATCTGGTGAAGGCCTTTTTGCTGTAGCATAACAGGGTAGAAGGCATCAAATTGTGAGAAAGGAAGAATATGTGTCAGCTCAGGTCTCTCTCTTCTTATAAACCAACCAGTGCCATCCTGGAGTCCTCACCCTAATCACCTTAACTAATCCTAATTACATTCTGAGGTCCTCATCTCCAAACAAAATCAATATATGAACTTAGGGATTAAGTTTCTGAAATTTGGGGGACATAATTAAACATGAAATTTGGGGTACATATTTAAACCATAGAAACATCTATTTTGTGCAGGGGATTGTGATAGGTGCTGTGTTCAATGTGGCAATGAATTCATTAAGGATCCTAAATTCATTAAGGGTGTAGATGAGTAGGGAAATATAACACATTGTTCAATTTGCATAACACAATAACAAGTATCATATGAGAAGTACAAATAAAACATTCTAGAGGGGCTGAGGAGGAAGATGTTACTTCTACTGGGGACAAAAGAGAAGGCTATTAGGTAAAGATAAGAAAACATGAAAAGGAGTGGTGGGAGGGCATTCCAGGTGGAAGAAGTAAGTTTGAACAAAGGCCTGAAGCTGGAAAGGTATAGAATGTATATGAGGAGAATGTAATTCAATGAGGCTGAACTCTGGAATGTGTATCAAGAAGAGTAATGGTGAATGGGATAGAAATGTAGGCTTGTTAACTATCCATTCATCAACAACTATATAGAGGGTACCACCTATGTGCCAGTGACTTGTCTAGATAGTGGGAATGGAATAATGGACAAGACAGTCTTAAATCTCATGTAATGTTGAGAACTGTTTTAGATGCTAAATACAGAGTTTTGATAATCTATAGACAGGAGAATCGTCAAAAATAATATGACAGCTACATGATCATCACTATTCAGAAGCAACATGCTATTAGTAGTAGAAACTTGAATTACTAGAAAACCTGTACTATTCCCAGTTATCATGTGTAGAAATCAAAATAACTGGCCTAATAAAATAAATAAGATCTGTGTATAATTTCACATTGTAAAGAGTTAATTTCACATCTATTATCTCATTTGTTCCTTCTGTCAACTCCATGGGGACAAGTATTATAAATTCTACCTTATATATGAGTCTTAGAGACTAAGTGACTTGCTGATGGGCACACAGCTTTAAATTGCTGAGCCAGGATTTGATCCCAGCTTTGTTGTCACTTCAAATCCCCTAGTATTTTTCTACAATTTTTAGCCTCTACAGAATCAAAGACTCAGAAAGCAATCTCCCTGTGCATATTTTTTCTTATTTGATTATTACAACACTAGATTGAATGCAATACTAAAGAGATTATTGTGGGTATAGATTTCTGAAGATCTTTTCAATTGTAAATTTATATTTAAAATAAAAACATTATGAAAATTATATGAATATATCACAAGGTTGCATCTCAAATGTATCATAAATGCTAATTCTTTGACTTCTGGGGGGTTATCTGTATAATGTTTTACAACATTTGTGGATTGGTCTGTGTGAGTCTAACAAAATCCATTGTTGGTATTCTTTTTTTTTTTAATCCCAATGCCCGTCCCCACATACTGATTTAGTAGATCTTTCATAAAGGTAATTTCTTTCAATGGCTACAGCAGCATTGGTCTTTCATGGACTGCAAGAGCAGCATTTCCCTCGAGAGGAGCACTACTGATTATTTATTATAGTTTTATTCCAGTGATGCTGAGGTAGTAAGAGACTACAAAGGGAGAATCAGGATTTAGATACCCATTTGGAAGGTTTAGAAGATAGCAGTAATGTACTCATGAATTCTTCTAGCTGATGCAACAGCTGCATTAAATAGCACTGAGGCATCTAGGCAATTGCATGCCAATTTCATCAAACAGGTCTTTCAGCAACATACAGAGTAAACCATCTACAACAAATATTATCCATTTAGTTTCCACTGCAACTATGGGGAGCCACTCCACACCGCTAAGACACGTGATCTTGTTGAATTTTCATAACCATTTTACAAGAGAACTGGTATTATACTTCTGTATTGTAGATGTGTGACTCTTGCTAAACACACCCTGTGCTTTTGTAGGAGGTGATTTCTGTATGTCTGGAAATAACCCTACTCTGTGAAGCTTTCCCTTGTTACACTCTTTCCACTCATTCTTTGCACAACACGAAGGGCTAGCATTGTGCTGGCCCTGGGCTAGGCATTTGGGATATAACGGAGCAGTGAAGAAGGCAGACAAGAGTCGTGCCCTAACTGAGATGTTTTTCTAGTGAGGAGATAGAGACAATAAATAAAACAAAAAATGCAATAATTTTCTACTGTTCTATATGCCATGGAGAAAAGAAAACAGGGTTCTGTGATAGGGAATATGAAGGAGGTGGTGAGCGTATGATCAGGGAGGTCTCCCCCATGCTACCACCTCTCTACGTTTCACTTGCATTGTTCTATTCACTGCACTCTACTGGACCTGTTGGTTTCCTTGCCTTCTCTTCCTAATCATCTGTAGACTTCTTGGCCAAATACATCCTGTTTTCTTTTCCTGAATCCACTGGTGCAGAGGATGCACTTCAAAAATGTTTGTTCAACTAACTTGAGAAAACTTAGCTCTGGACAATTAAGTGACTTGCCTAAAGTCCTACCTCTAGAAAAGGTTTAGATTAGGATTTAAACCTGGTCTTTCTGATACCAGGTGTCATATTCTTTCCCCTATATTACAACTTCCTTTCAATGTCCTTTTCATGACCCCCTAGGGCCTACGTAATATGCACCACTACCACCCCCATTCCCCAACCTCTAACTTCCTCTCCTACTCTCCATGCCTCAGCTCCAGCTCACTGGCTTCCTTGCTGTTTCTTGAGCAGGCCAGGCATGCTTCCCACTCAGGACCTGGCTCTACCTGTTTTCTCTGCCAGGAATGCCCTTTCCCCAGTGCACTCTTCCACATCGCTCCTTGGTCAACTCCCTTGTCTGCTTCATGTCCTCACTAATACATACATCCTCTTCTCAGTGAGAGCTACCCTGTCCTTTGTCCTCAAAGCTCTAGCCTTCCCCCTCGTGACTCCTGATTCCCTTAACCAGTCTGAATACCCTCCTCCATGGCACTTATCTTCTTTATTATTAAGTAGCTGCTTTATTCCTTATATTTATTGTTTATTGTTTCTCTCCCAAGCTAAATGATAGGTTCCAGAAGGGCATGATTTTGTTCTATTTTGTTTATCATTATATCTTAAGGTCCAGAACAGGGCCTGGGTCATAATAGTCACCCCATAACTATTTGCTGAATAAAATTTATGCTTAATCAGACATGCCTCATATACGATTGAAAAGCAGTCTCTTCACATCAAAATTGAATGCAGGTAGCAAGGAAAGGTCATTCTGTATTACCACTGGATGCTTGGATGCTGTTCTTTTGTTGCCAAGTATAGCATAGTGCTGGACTTGAATGGATAATGGAAAACATGACACATCCTTCAGGGTAAAACACTACATCATTTATTATTTGTTGAAAGTCTTTCTACTTGATCATCAGGGCAGGGGTCACATGTCTTAGCCCACATCTATCTACTCTGCTCCTAGCACTTTGCTAGGCACAATAGAAAGAGGTTTTCAAGAATGTTTGGTGAATGGCCTTATACATATAAGCAATTGGCCATTCGTTGTATTCTCTTTTAATATCTCCTAAGGTGTTCCGTCTAAAAGAATAGCAGTACATAGTGCTCCAACCGGCTCATGGATTTGATGTGGGCTACTTTGCATGAGACATGGGAAGATAATGGGAATGATGGGAATCTTTAATAGGCATAAAAAGGGTCATTTTATAATTTTTCTTTTCTATTTATCTGTGGAAGTCCTGCATCTAATAGCAAAGCAGCTACCAAGATAGACTCTTTAAAACTTGGCAAGCATAGCTATCTTCCTCAGCCAAATTGTATTTAGATAAATAGATCCTGACTTCTTAGCTGTTTGCTCATCATACTTCATTTGTTTTGCAGGGTGTTTTTAGAGGGCATCAAAATTTTGTTTAAATGCTGCTGCAGCATAAACATTACTGCAAAATAAAATTTTGAAACATTAGTCATTTTTTGGTATGAGCTTTTGGTGAATATATTCTGTAATCTTCATTTACCTTTGACAATTTGTCCTGGAACAAAGGGATTTAAAGACATGGTCACTGAATTCAAATTACGTACAACAGAATCTCATTGCTATAAAAGTTTAGAATCTGAAGCCCCGTCTGCTCATTGTTATCACCCTGCCTAGTTTCCCCTCTCCTCACCTGCCATTTCCACTCAACTACTTCATGGCATCATAGCTAACCATCTCACATAATTCCACAGAAGTGTAGTTCCCTTGCACAAGACTCATATCCATATAGAAGGCCCCATAAGTAAACAGCCATACTAAATCTCATTTCCTCAGATATGTAACTATACATGAGACTTCTTAGACACATGGCTATGCTACAGTTTGATACACATGTGAGTATAATAAACACTCGCACACCCACATATTCATGCCCACACATACTGCAGCCCAGCCCAATTTTCCCCGCACTAAAACAAATACATGAACTCGCTAGTACTTGAATCTTTTCTCTTTCCTTTGTAAGAGTCTTATCCGTGGTAAAAGGTACAAGCCATTTTTCAGATCAACAGTGTAGGAAATAATGGACAGAAGATAAATGAGTTGAGAATTTTAGAGAGATACTAAAATAATAGAATAAATTAAGTGTTTACTAGACTACTATATACAGCATATAATAATTAGCATTAAAATACTCAGAGTCTGAGCAGTTAAGTAAGCATTTACCTTGTTTACTACATGCATTTATGAGATAATAGTATTTGGTCTTAAAAAAGGAATTTAATCGTTACCAAGTAGTAATCAAAACTCTCTTCAGCAGCAAGTGTCTTTAAGGCATATGCCCCATTTATATAGCAGTAAAGACATAACAGTGACAATTATTCTTAGGTCTACACAGATAACTCTGGAGTTCTGTGGAGAGTCTTCCTTGAGTATTCAATATAGTACTCATAAGCACTTGCGTGTGAAATTACCTGAGTCCAGGAAAAGAACCATCCAATGGCATGAGGTATAATAGTTCCTGAGTCTCATGTGGGCTGTTAATAGTGCCCGTTCTCACCATCCAGACAGGAAAATCTTAAGATTCACAGGCCATTGGGCAGCATACTCGGAAGGGTTTTGCCTGAATAATGGGAAATAATGAGCTACAAACACTTCTCTTTTACCAAATATTTAAAAGAAAGACCTGAAAAGAAACTGTTTCCAAGTAAATTAATCACATCTGAGAAGAATCTCAAAAATATTTATAAGAATACAAACATGCCTAAAACCAAACAAGGTACAATTCGCAATGACTAGCAACCAATAAAAACTTTTCAGGCATACAAAAAAGCAGGGAAATATAACCCAGAATAAACGGATCTGATAAATGTTAGAATTAACAGAAAATGATATTAAAAGGGTTATTCTAACTGTATTGAATATGTGAACAAATAAAGTAGTGACATGAAGAATATAAAATGGGCCAAAATTGAGCTAATAAAGATGAAAACTAAAATGTCTGCAATAGAAAAATAGACTGGATGGGATTAACAGAAAATAGAGAGCACAGAAGGAAAGATCAATTAACTTGAAAATAGCAATAGAATCTATCTAAAGTGGAAAATAGAAGCAGCAGCACTTAAGAAAATAAAAGGGCATATCGTGACCTATAGGACAACTCCAAGCAACCTAATATACATACAATTGGACTCCCTGCTTTGGGATGCAATCAGGAGAATGTTTGAAGTAGTAATAGCCAGGTATTTTCTAAATTTGATAAAACTTAGAAACTCATGGATCCAAGATTCTTAATGAACCCTAAGCACAAGAAACAAGAAAATGAACTCAAGGCAGATTACAATTAAATTGCTCAAAACCAGTGATAAAGAAAATCTTAAAATCAGCTGGATGAAGGATCACACATTACATACAGTAGAACATGGATAATAATGACAACAGGTTTCACACTGGAAACAATGCAAGCAGGAAAACAGTGGAGCTTATAGAAATCAATATCCAACAAAAATACTTTTAAAAGATGAAGTCCAAATAAAGACTTATCCAGGTATATAAAACGTGAAAAAAATGTAGCATCGACATACTTGCACTACGTGAAATTTTAAAGGAAGTTTTTCAGAAAGAAGAAAAATGACACCAGGTAGAAATATGGCCTTACTCAAAGGTAGTAAGAGCAATAAAAAAATGGTAACTACATGGACTTCTGCTTTCTGATGCTTGTCTGAAGCCTCTGTTATAGACTATAGACTAGAATTTGTCTCAAGGAAACTCAAGACTCAGACAGTAGTAGAAAGAAACGTACCGGGTACTTTATACCATTGATATTTCCAAGAATAGATCCTTGGCTTCTGAGCTAACATCTCTTAGACACGTTTCAGCTTGTATAAGTGAACTGAGTAGGGATTTCTAGGACACTTTGTAGTCCCCAAGCAGACACACTTTATTAAACCATGCTGTTGACCTAAGATCTAGAGAATTACATGGGAAGAAGTGAATAAAGTCAGAAGGGCTGTTTATTTGTGGTTGTTTGGAATATAGTTAGCATTATTTTCAATGCTATTTTATGAGTATATAAGGAAGCTTTTTTTTCTTAGACTCCTTCTAACCACAATTTAGTGGATAATGTTTTATAAACTGACATGAATCATTTTTAAACAGCTGATTGTTACTGACCTCTCAGAATTCAGAAACAATTACATTTGCTGAGTCTTTACATTTCGTGGCAATATCATTATTTGCATTGGTTCATTAAGAATATGTTCTCCTTTTACCAAGTTATAATTGGCCCACTTAATTGTGCAACCAAGGCCCTTAGCATTTTCCAGAAAAACAGATCGAATAGGTTTTATATACATATGTATTCCTCCATATATATATATATATGTATATATATATATATATGTATATATATGTATATATGTAAATATATATATATGTATATATATGTATATATGTGTGTGTGTATTCATTCCTCAATAGACTGGATAGTGTCTACTCATTGGTGAAGATGATCTTTCTTAGTCTATTGATTCAAATGTTGACCTCTTCTTAAAACACTCTTAAGGACACACCCAGAAATAATGTTTTGATCGCTATCTATCTAGGCATCCCTTAGCCCAGTCAGACTGATGCATAAAATTAACCATTATATCTGGAGTAATATATTTGAGAATGATCATCTTTTAATCCGATGTGAAAAACTCCGTATTAAGAAACATATATGGGTTTAATGCCTACAAAGTCTTTCCAGGAAACTGCTCTTGTACTTGCCTATAGGATGTCAGCCTCACAGGTAATAACGATGGTCACTTCCTGATGGGACAGGGGCATTATCAGTATTGGAAGACTTCAACAAGAGAGTATTTCACCTACATTTATAGGTGCTGTGCATGAAATCTGCTGGAGCATGTATCTTGGGCTTGGTTTTTTAGCCTTGGCTAGGAGAACAATAAGCATTTTAAGTCCAATTTAAGATTTCTTACATAAATTTGTGGACAGAAGTTTATTTGGGCCTTACTAGTTGCTCAATATTGTATAGTATTACACTTGCAGACAAAACTCAAGAGGGCCTATGTGAGTAATTAACATTCTTATTGCACTTGTAGAAATAAACAGACCAAAGCTGATGAGGTAAACGTTTTGAAAATAGACTTTGGAGATTGATTATGATAACAAGAGTGGGTACTTTTAGAAGAAAAAAAAATTGAGACTTGGAAATAAGACACATCTTTTCAATATCAGATGGGAACAAAGAACACTCATCTTAGTGATTCTCTCATTAATTGTTGGATTAAGGTCTTTTTCATATGTTAAAAAGAAAGAAAAGTAAGGAAAAGAAAAAAGTGAAAAGAAAAGCATAAACCAGGTGACTGCTACAATCCCTTCTAGCTCTTATCAATTTGGAATTCTATATCCTGAGTGTACTACTGAGAGTCTATCATTTACTTTGTGGAATCTCAGAAGAAATTGAAAGATGAAGGCAGACACAGGCTTTTCTATTTGTTGCCTCCCAGGATACCAGTTCCTATTACCTTCTGGTTTGGTGTGAGGTATATACAGAGAACACTGAAGCCTTCATTAACATTACAGATTCTTAAGCTTGGACACTAAAGAATAGTGTGAAAATTACTTGGATATATAAGTTGCCATGTTTCGGACAAATATGCTAATTCATTCTGCTCTTTAAAATCTATTTTTAGAATGTTTTGGAAAAAATATTTTGGTGAATGTGTTTATGTATTCCTGAGAAAGCAACAAAAAAGAGCTGGTTGTAGAGGAAGATGGTAATGATTATTTGAAAGGTGGTATTTAAATCAAGAAGTACATTCTTATGTTGGACGTATATCTTACATAACTGCTAAGAGAGTGATTAGGCAGCTACAGGTGTCCCAAGTCACTGCTCTGGAGAGCAGTTTAAAGTAAATTCTAAACAGAAAATAAATACTCAGAGAAATTTACATTACCTGGTAGTGTTTCTTATTTCCTGGTGAAAATCACCATTAGTTTTTCACTGTCTGAATCAAGTATTCCAAGGTGGGTAGGAGGGAAAAAAAGCATACGCGCCAGAGAAGTAGGGAGTTACATGCATGAGTAAAAGGGTCTCGTTTTGCCCTTTGCTTCCACTGGTTAGTGAGAAGTGGCTACATACTTTTCACTTGGTCAGTATTTTAATTGTATGAGTTCTACCCAACCCATACTGCTCCCGGCTTGTTAACCTGATTGATGAGCTCAAAGCCTTCTATTGATAAGCCTAGGTTATTTCCAATAAATGAAAATGACATGGAATATGATGGTTTGAAATTATTAGGAAAAACGTTTTTTCTGATAACACACAGTGTGTTGAGAAAAATTGAATGAGCAGGGCCAATAAATGAATATGCAATATGTGCATCTCAAAAATATACAAGGCAACATACATAGAAGTATGGATTTTCTAAGAAAAAATACCTTAATGTTGGATAAAATACACCAAGTGGCAGAGGGAATAGAATATATTATGGTAAGAAACTCTTTCTCAGGACAGCTCTCATGAAACTCAGATTTAAGCTTCTTAGAATCTATAGCAAACAGTGAAACATTCATCATGATGTTATGCTTGTTTTAGTTTGAGTGAGTATATAAATTCATTAGGTTAAAAAACACATTTTCTTTTCCACAACTTGAAGATAAATTTGTTAAGAGGAGCTCCAAGAGGAACGTTAGCAGTGATATCCTTGAAGACATTCTGCGTGGACAGTAACAGACATGGTGCTTAGAAAATTCAAGGGCAAAGGTGTTTTGTAGTTCCTACAATGGTGACTTTTTTGGTACCAGAGGGATGTAACCCAGGTATAGAGGTTTCTTGTCACCTGGCTAAATAGGCAAACAAAATATATGCATTTTTCAAGAATTATGGGCTTCTAAGGGGTTGTATCTTTTTTATAGTGTAGTAGTCAATGAACAAACAATTTTATCAAACATTATGCTAAACAGCACTGAGATTACGGAATCATTAGCTGCTATAACAAATATACACTCAAATGGAGAAGAGCTAAAATGATTCACAAGATGCAGCCTGAAAGAGCTGCTCACACTGAGAGGTACCTTCAAGACTGGCATACTCTGAGAAAATCTTCAGAAGAAAGGAATTGGGAATAGAGGAAGGAAGTACACAAAGCCTGGGCTAAAGGAGGAAGAAGCTGGGAACCCTGCACAGGATTGCTGAGCTCTAAGACTTATTCCTGGCCCCAAGTGGTTCCTGAGGAAGGTATGAGTAAAATAGGCATGGAGTAGCTCAAGCTCATCACAGACCTCCAGAATCCTAGCTGCAGGAGCCCCTATGATCCACATGGACATTTAAGGTGGCAGGGAGAGCTACATGCAGAGTTGGCAGGGACAGAATTTCAGCCTGCATAGAGCCCAGAGGTTTTGGCATGGGAATGACTACAGTGGAGCACAACCAAGGATACCCATTGCTCAAGAATTGTCATGCTCCTGTTGGTGACTGTGGCTTTTGCTAACTGTTGGGCCTGGACCGAGCAGAGCTCTCTTGCCTATGGGATGGGGCAGTCTATTCTGAGCAGCCCTCATCTGCTCTCTTTTTCCAGGATCCCTGCCTGGCAGCACCCACTTGAAATGCAGCCTCAGGTACCCAACTTGGGCACTTACAATTGGCTACCACCATAGCTCCTTTGCCAGCAGCACCTGCCTGTCAGAGAGCTTCTGCAGATAGGCATTTGCCAGTATGCACCCACTTGCAGCATTCAACCACAGCTTTGCTGGTGTGCAGTCAGTTGCAGCCTCTCCTCCATGCTTTGCTGATGCATGTATGTGGATATTGCAAACACTTCACCTCCACTGGTGCACATGTGGAGACCCCACTGTTCTGCTGTCATCAGCACTACATGCATGAATACAGACCGCACAGGCACTACCCCAATGAAACCCTTTTGCCAGCACCCCCCCCATCAGAGTGTTGTTGCCAGTGGACTGGTAACACCTTGGGCCCCCCCAGCATATCAGGTGCTTAACCACAGGGGCTACAGAACAAAGCCATGGACCTGGTCCCAGATCCCTAGTTAGAGCTATGATATCAAGGAGTGCTAAGCTGAGCATTGCCTCCCTGAAATCAGCCAAAAATGAAGCTAATTAACTGAATACATAATATACCACAGTCAAAGCCTCAAGGACATCAAAGAATATAAAAGAAAAAAGCCCCATCCAAAGGACAGCAACTTCAAGTATTAAAAGAATGTCAGCCCACACAGATGAGAAAGAGCCAGTGCAAAAAATCTGACATATCTAAAAGCCCTGTTGTCTTTTTACCTCAAAATGATTGCACTAGCTTCCCAGCAAGGGTTCTTAACCAGGCTGAAATGGCTGAAATGACAGAAATAAAATTCAGAATCTGGATGGCAATGGCATCATAGAGTTTCACAAGAAAGTGGGAACCACATCCAAGGAATCTAATGAATCAAGGCAAACCATACAAGAGCTAAAAGACAAAACTGCCATTTGAAGAAAGAACCAAACTGATCTGATAGAAATGTAATACTCACTACAAGTATTTCATAATATAAATGAAAGTATGAATAGCAGAAAAGAACAAGCTGAAAAAAGAATCTCAGCATTCAAAGATTGATTCTTTGAATTACCTGTCTGAAAAGAATTTTAAAAAGAAAAACAATAATGACCAAAATCTCTGAGAAATATGGGATTATGTAAAGAGACCAAATCTATTACTCATTGGCATCCCTGAAAGAGAGGGAGAGAGAACAAGCAAATTGGAAAACATATTTGAAGATATTGTCTATGAAAATTCCCGCAACCTCACTGGAGAGTTTGACATTCATTCAAATCCAGGAAATTCAGAGAACCTCTGTATGAGATGTTATATAAGATGATCACCCCAAGACACGTAATCATCAGATTCTCCAAGATTAATGTGAAGTAAAACATATTCAAGGCAGCTAGAGAGAAGAACAGGTCACCTACAAAGGGAACTCCATCAGGCTAACAGTGGGTCTGTCAGCTGAAACCCTATGAGCTGGAAGAGATTGGGGGCCTATATTAAGCATTTTTAAAGAAAAGAAATTTCAACCAAGAATTTCATATCCAGCCAAACTAAGCTCATAAGCAAAAAAGAAATAAAATCATTTTCAAACAAGCAAATGCCAAGGGGATTTTGTTACACCCAACCTACCTTACAAGAGATCCTTAAGGGAGTGCTAAATATGGAAACAAAAGATTGTTACTGGCCCTCAAAATAACACACTTAAGTACATAGGCCATTGGCACAATAAAGCAAGTATATAATGAAGTCTACAAAACAACAAGTTAGCAACATGATGACAGGATCAAATACTCACATATTAATATTAAACTTGAGTGCAAATGTCCCAGTTAAAAGGCACAAAGGGGCAAGTTTGATAAAGTAGCAAGACTCAGCAGTACACTGTCTTTAAGAGATACATTTCACATGGAATGATACCCATAGGCTTAAAGTAATGGAATGGATAAAAATTTATCAACCAAATGGGCAACAAAAAATTGCAGGAATTGCTCTCTTAATTTTAGCCAAAGCAGACTTTAAACCAACAACAATTAAAAGGACAAAGAAAGGCTTTACATAATAATAAAGGTTTCAATTCAACAAGATATATATGCAGTCAACACTGGAGCAACAAGATTCATGAAACAAGTTCTTAGAGACCTACAAAGACAATTAGATACCTACACAGTAATAGTGGGTGACTCCAACACCCCACTGAAAATATTAGACAGATTATCCATGCAGGAAACTAACAAAGATATTTGAGATCTAAAGTCAGCACTTGACCAAATAGACCTAACTAACACCTAACAGAACACTGCACCCGAAAACAACAGAATATATATTCTTCAAATTTTCATGTTACATACTCAAAAATTGACCATATGCCCAGCCATAAAGGAATTCTCAACAAATTTTAAAAAATCATAGCAAACACACTCTTGGACCACAGCACAATAAGAATGTAAATCACTACCAAGAAGATGTGTTAAAACCATTAAACAGTCGGCTTCTGGATGACCTTTGGGTACACAATGCAATTAAGGCAGAAATCAAGAAATTCTTTGAAAACAATGAAAACAAAGAGAAAACATACCAGAATCTCTGGGACACAGGTAAAGCAGTGTTAAGAGGAAAGCTTATAGCACTAAAGGCCCATATCAAATAGAATGACCTGACTTTAACAACCTAACAACATACCTAGGGGAATTAGGAAAACAAAAGCAAACCAACTGCAAAGCTAACAGAAGAAAAGAAATAACCAAAGCAGGGCTGAGCTGAAAGAAATTGAGATGTGAAAAATCATACAAATGATTAACAAAAAGTTTTTCAATATTGCTTCATGTTAAAAACCCTCAACATTTTGGCATTAAAGGAACAACCTTAAAACATTAAAAGCCATCTATGACAAACCCACCATCAATATCATACCGAATAGGAAAAAGCTAGAAACATTCCCCTTGAGAACAGAACAACATAAAGATGCCTGATCTTCCCATTCCTATTCAACATAGTACTGGAAGTAATACCTAGAGCAATCAGGCAAGAGAAAAAAATAAAAGGCATCCAAATAGTAAGAGAGGAAGTCAAACAATCCCTCTTTACAGATTATATGATTTTATACCTAGAAAACCCCATAGTCTCTGCCCAAAGCCTCCTAGATTTAATAAATGACTTCAGCAAAATTTCAGAAAAGAAAATCAATGTATAAAATCAAGTAGCATTACTGTATACCAAAAATGTCCAAGCTGAGAGCCAAATCAAAAATGCATTCCCATTCACAATTGCCACAAAAAGAATAAAATACCTAGGAATCCAGTTAACCAGGAAGTTACATTTCATGCTCCTGGATAGGTAAAAGCAATATTTTTTTAAATGGCCATACTACCCAAAGCAATTTGAACAGTATTCTTATCAAACTACCAACAGTATGTTTTACGGAATTAGAAAAAACTATTCTAAAATTCATATGGAATCTAAAAAGAGCCTGAATGTCCAAAGGTATCCTAAGTAAAAAGAACAAAGCTGGAGTTACTACCTAACTTCAAACTATAATACAAGGCTACATTAACCAAAACAGCATGGTATTGGCACCAAAACACACATAGGCCAGTGGAACAGGCTAGACAACCCCAAAATAAACCACACACCTAAAACCATCTAACCTTTGACAAAACAGACAATAACAAGCAATAGGAAAAGACTACTTATTCAATAAATGGTGTTTGAATAACTGGCTAGCCATATGCAGAAGAATGAAACTGGACCCCTTCCTTTTGCCATACACAAAAATCAACTCAAGATGGATTACTTAAATGTAACACCTAAAACTATAAAAAAAACCTAGGAAACAAATAATTTATGATAAAGTTTTCAAAAGCAATGGTAAGAATAACAAAAATTGATGCCTGACACCTTATTAAAGACTTTCTGCGCAGCAAAAGAAACTATCAACAGAGTAAGCAGACAACCTACAGAATAGGAGCAAATAATCACAAACTGTGTATATGACAAAGGTGTAACTTCAGAATCCATAAAGAGCTTAAACAACATAAATAATCCCATTAAAAAAATGGGCAACTGACATGCACAGATACTGCTCAAAAGAAGATATACAAGTGGCAAAAAGACGTATTAAAAAATGCTCAACATCACTAATCATTAGAGAAATGCAAATCAAAAACATGAGATACCATCTTACACCAGTCAGAATGGCTATTACTAAAAAGTCAAAAAATAACAGATACTGATGAGTTTGTGGAGAAAAGGGAGTACTTATGCATTGCTGATGTGAACGTAAACTAGTTCAGCCATTGTGGAAAGCAGTTTGATGACCTCTCAAAGAACTTAAAACTACCGTTCAACCCAGCAATCCCATTAATGGGTATATACCTGAAGGAATATAAATTGTTCTACCATGAAGACACATGAACATGTATGTTTATCAGAATGCTATTCACAGTAGTAAAAACAATCAGCCTACATGCCCATCAACAGCGGACTGGATAAAGAAAATGTGTTACATATACATGACCGAATACTACACAGCCAAAGAAAGGCTGAAATTGTGTCCTGCAGCAACATGGATGCAGCTGGAGGCCATCACCCTAAGTGAATTAATGCAGGAACAGAAAACCAAATATTGCATGTTGTTACCAGTGGAAGCAAATCACTGAGTACTCATGGATGCAAAAAAGGAACAACAGACACCTGGGCCTACTTGAGGGTGGAGAGTGGGAAGAGTGTAAAGATGCAAAAACTACCTATCAGGTGCTATGGTTTATTGTTTGAGTGACAACATAATCTGTACACTAAACCCTTGTACCACACTATTTACACATGTCACAAACCTGCACATGTACCCTTGAAGGTATAACAAAATTTGGAAGAAAATAACAACAAAAATACCGAATTATACACTCAAATGTATAACGGCTTGGTCAGAATATAGATTTATTTCTTGCTCATTTAAAAGTAAAAGATGGATGTTTCTGGTCATGGAGGTTGGTTCTCCTCCACAGAGTCATTCAGTGGCCTGGGCTGCCAAAGACTTGCCGTCTTTATACTTGACCTCCTTGGTCTCTCCATAGTAATTTCCATCCAAATAAGCTAGAAAGGGGAAAGAACATAAATATACTGAAGAGATTCTAATGGATCTGAGGCGTATTTGGCACACATCATTTCTCCTCACATTTTGTTGGCTAGATCTTATTCTTATAACCACACAATGCAAGTGAGGCTGGGAAATGAAGTCTACCATTATGCAAATTGTTAGTAGTTTCTGTCACGTGTTCCCTTCTGGGTGAAATATTATCTCACTTCCTTCTCATATGTAACACATATTTGACATCTCTTTAAATGAGAAATCCCAAAATGTCATGCAGTCATTGAATCCAGCTCAATCAGATCTTGGTATGGTTTTTTAGGTTTTGGCTACTCATGACCTCAAATGACAAGCTGAATTATCAGTAACCTCCTTCCCAGCATACCCAGTGTAGAATGATGGAGTAGGGCAGGTTGATCACATTAAAAAAAAGAAATCCCATTCACAAAGGGAGACCTAGGATACATGTAGCCATCACTGATCCAGAGCAATGATGGAATTCTGCTGGACAGGCATTGTGAGATTTCTTTGCCACAACAGTGAGAAAAGCTCTATGATTAGCTTCTGATTCTTCTGATTTGGAGGAAGTCCTTTGTTCATTATTCAGTGGCCCCTGGTTACACATTCTGGGATGTTCTTCACTGTTCATTATCTTCATTGCCACATCTGAAGCCGGTGAGAAAGAAACAGCCCTAACAGCTGACAGCTGGTAGCAAGCCTGGTAACTAAATTTAGGCCTAGTGTTTACTTGCTAAATAGCTAGTCCATGGTGTTCCCTGCTGAAATAAACAATTCCACACAATATCAACAAGATTTGAAAAGAGATCACTCCATGACCTTGATGAAACAAGACAAGACCACTGAGTAATCATGACTAAACGGAGACACAAAACAAGGACGCCATGCACAAAAATATAACTAAATATCTTCCATTCCTGGTAAAGTGATTACTTCACCAATGGTAACTCTAGCTCCACTTCATTTATTTTACCACCTAAATAAAACTTAAAATACTAAATCACATAAGGACCCCTCTGTTCGGGCAGAATTCAATCCAGAACAGAACCCCACTTCTTTAAAGGCATGAACTCAAACATTTCCATCAGTTATGGAAGGAGTACTTGTCTCATCTCAAATTCATTTGTTGTAGTAATCCCTAGTACCTAGTCCTAATCCATAGCACCTCAGAATGTAACTGTATTTGGATATAAAGTCTTTATAAGAGTGATTAGTAAAAATGAGATGTTTTTGTTTTTGTAGGCCCTGATCAACATGACTGGTGTCCTTATAGAAAGAGATTAGGATACGTAGACATCGGACACTTGTACACGGAAGAAAGTCTATGTAAGGACACAGAAAGAAGGCGTCTATCTGCAGGCCAAGGAGAGAGAGCACAGAAGAAACCAGCCCTGCTGACACCTTGATCTTTGACTTCTAGTCTCCAGAATAGTGAGTAAATACATTTGTGTTGTTTAATTCACTCAGTCTATGGTATTTGTTATTGCAGCATGAAAAAACTACTATCTTAACTTCCTTTTCCTGAGACACCCTATGGTTCTTCAGGATGTGCAGTCTTCCTTGTTGCAGCAAATTTAAAACCTAATTCATTATAGGAGTTTCTCTGGTGATCTTTGGTACTTGGCTTTATCATGGATGTTGGGGGAATCTTCTCTTTCATGGGAGATGCCCAGGTTTTGAAATATGCTTTTTGCTGGTGCCAATTTAGGACCCAATACTGTTTCATAGATAAATAAATATGTAACTTTTGGAAAATTTGCAATTCTTTTCTGAGATCCTAGTTTTCTTGTAATGCCGAGCTAAACATATCAAGTTACTATCACCTTGCCAAACACAAGAAGCAGCCATGAATACACACTAATGCTTTTAAAACCATTTTTCTCCAAAAGCTACCAGTTTAATAGCTACATGTTGTATCTTACGAGTTAAGATAGGCAATAGTTTTGCTCAGTGTTTTGTTCTGGAATGATACACCACTCCAGTTTGTTTAGTTTCCTATATCTATTTCCTTATCACCTGCTACCTGTTATTCATCCACTAAACCAATGCCAAAT
Source organism: Sapajus apella (assembly GCF_009761245.1). NCBI lineage: Eukaryota > Metazoa > Chordata > Mammalia > Primates > Cebidae > Sapajus > Sapajus apella. The sequence goes on along the minus strand of NW_022437033.1, from coordinate 6,271,462 downwards.
ATCTTAAGATTTTGTTACGGAATGACCCTACTTCAAAGTGCTAAATTTTCTATTAGGGTTACAGTAGTTACTGTAACAGCAGGTAAAGTTTGTGGGAAATAGCAGTTTAACAAACCAAATTGATTCTTCCAATTCTTGTATGGTTTAAGAAAGTAACTCTAGAATCTTAGGTTCAGAACTGATCTCAGTAACTCTTACATTGACCTGTTCTTTATCTATATCTATCTCAGTAAATGAATCTATCTACAAAGTTTCCCAATCCAGAAACCTCGCACTCTCACTTCTGCACCATACACAAAGCCCTAAGTAGCTTGCTGATCTAGCTGTCCTCATCAGCTATACTTTCACTAGCCTGGATCATGCACAAACATCTAAGAGATTTTTCATTCCCTTACTCTTACAATTAATTCTACACACACAACTTCAGTACTAGTCTTAAAACATAAATAATATGCCACTTTCTGCTATAGTTTCAATATTTATCTCCGCCCAACTCATATGTTGAAATTCTATCCTCCAAGATGATGACATTAGGAGGTGGGCCCTCTGGGAGCCATGATCAGGTCATGAAGGTGGAGCTCTCATGAATCGGATTAATATCCTTATAAAAGAGGCCCAAGAAGGAGCTCTTTTTCTCCCTTCACCATGCAAGGATGTAGCAAAAAGGTACCATCTATGAACCAGGATGTGGAACCTCACCAGATGTTAAACCTAACAGCACCTTGATCTTGGACTGCTCAGCCTCCAGAACTGTGAGAAATAAATTTCTCTTGTTTGAAAGCCACCTACTTTATGATATTTGTTATAGAAGACTCTGAATGAACTTAGACGCTTTCTTCTCCAAAACCCAATGGCTTCCCATCACCATTATGCTACAACTCAAACTCTTTACTATGGACTACAAGGATTTAATCATCTAGCCCCTGCCCACCCCTCTGACTTTGTGTTCTCTAACTCTTCCCATGACCTTCCCATGAGCCACAAAGACTTGTTCATTTCTCAAAATGGAGGCCATGCCCACTCTCATGTGTCAGCCTGTGCACATGATGACTTTTCCATTTAGAATTTCCCTTTCCTTTAACCTCTTTCATTTTCTGGACTACCAGTCATCTTTTGGGCCTTACTTTAACTCTTTTTCTCTTAATCTCTTGCACTCATAAAAAAGTCTGAGTTACGTCTCCCTGTTACGTGCTCCCATATTACTTGAATTCTACCATTTTAGCACATATTAGCCCTCCACAATATTTGTAAAGCTATAATAATGAGTGATGATAAAAATAACAACAGTAATAGTAATACTAGCTGATATTTATTGCTTATACCATATGAGGTACTGTACTATATCCTCAGAATATAGTTGTGAGCAAAATAGATATGACCTTTGTCTTAAGGACAAAGGACAATAAAAACAAGTAAACACATGCATAAAAGTATATTTAGTTAAAAATATATTAGGGTGAATCATGTGAAATTACTCAAGTTTGACCATTTTTGATGTATAAAAATGTCAATTTCACATAGTTGGCCTAATATTTACAAATTTTGATAACTGCTAAGTCGCAAAAGAACACAAGAAAAAGGAAAGCACAGGAGGGATGTAGTTCACTTATTTTGTGGTGGATGATCCGAGAAAATCTCTTAAGCAATTAATGTGAGGTGAAAATAATGAAGTAGACTCAGCTGTGTTAAGGTTGAGGGATAAAAAAATTTTCTAGACATAGGAAATGTAGTTTTCTTTGAAGAAGTCCTTCACTTCCCTTGTAAGGTGTATTCCCTGATATTTTATTCTCTTTTTATCAGTTGTGAAGGGGAGTTCTCTCATGATTTGACTCTCTGTTTGTCTGTTATTGGTGTATAGGAATGCTTGTGATTTTTGCACATTGATTTTGTATCCTGAGACTCTGCTGAAGTTGCTTATCAGCTTAAGGCAACTTGGGACTGAGACGATGGGGTCTTCTAAATAAAATATACAATCATGTCATCTGCAAATAGAGACAATTTGACTTCGTCTTTTCCTAATTGAATACCCTTTATTTCTTTTTCTTGACTGATTGCCCTGGCCAGAAATTCCAATACTATGTTGAATAGGAGTGGTGAGAGAGGACATCCTTGTCTTGTGCCAGATTTCCAAGGGAATGCTTCTAGGTTTAGCCCATTCAGTATGATATTGGCTGTGGGTTTGTCATAAATGGCTCTTATTATTTTGAGATATGTTTTGAAATAGCTCTTATTATTTTGAGATACCTAGTTTGTTGAGAGTTTTTAGCATAAAGAGCTGTTGAATTTTGTCGAAGGCCTTCTCTGCATCTATTGAGATAATCATGTGGTTTTTGTCTTTGGTTCTGTTTGTGTGATGGATTACATTTACAGATTTGCATCTTTTGAACCAGCCTTGCATCCCGGGGATGAAGTTGACTTGATCATGATGGATAAGCTTTTTGATGTGCTGTTGGATTCGGTTTGCCAGTATTTAATTGAGGATTTTCGCATCCATGTTAATCAGGGATATTGGCCTGAGATTTTATTTTTTAGTTGTGCTGTTTGATAACTACATGATTTAATTATTTCCACTAAATTGTAAGCATTGTAATGCCAGGGGATGAGACTATTTGATTCCTTTTTGTGAAATAGGAGGTATGCAATTACAAGTTTATTTAATGAATAAAGGGATGCAGGAAAAAATGAATTAATGACTCTGGACTCCTAGAACATCTCCAATATTGTAGCCCATCTTTCTTTTCTTTCTCAAGCTATATGATCTTGTGGTTCTAAGATGTCTTTTTCCCTGTAATCAAAGCATTCATTTCTACTTTTCTGCTTTTTCCCACCGAAACTCCTTATGCCTGGAAAGCTCTCACTTACCTGGCTTATTTTTACTCACCCTTCAATAGTCATATTTTGTGTCTCTTCCTTTAGGAAGATTTCTCAAACCACTTTACTTTCACCAAATCCATCACAAAACTTCACAAAACCCAAGGGACTTCTCTCTGTTCTCTGTAGCATCTCTAGCCTCCCATTATCATGGCAAGTACCACATTTACAAAAAATGAATCAACATATACATTTCTCTTCCCTACAAGATTGAAAATTCTCTGGAGCAGGGCCCATTTTTTAAATTCTTTTTTCACGTAGTAAGTGCTCAAAAATGATTGCTGATTGTTGCACTGAGAGTACCATATTAACAGTATATAGAGAACTGAATGTATATAATGCATTTATCTTCAGTAACAACTGACAAAGTTTTTGTATATAGAAATGAACCTGGGGAAAACCTCCTCGGATATTACGGTTTTTGAAATTGGCTTTTGAAGTGCGACCTGGCATGATGGCTCATGCCTGCAATCCTAGCAACTTTGGGAGGCCAAGGTGGGTGGATTACTTGACCTCAGGAGCTTAAGACCACCCTGGCCAACATGTCAAAACCCTGTCTGTGTGTGTGTGTGTGTGTGTATGTGTGTGTCTATATATATATGTATATATAAATATAAAAAAGGAAAAATTAATGTCAGGCTAAATTCAAATAAGTCATAGTATTTCAGTATTTCAGAGCCACTTTATTTCATTTATCTGCCTTAACTCTAGAAAAATACATATATTCTGAATATAATCATGATAACCTTGAATGAACAATTATGAGCTGGAGAGTGAAGAAGACAGCTAATGTAAATAATTCAGAAATTCCAACTTTATTATTTTTAACATGACTAGCCAGCATTTTCATTTGAGAAAGTTTCAGACTGAATTGATACTGGGGATTTTTGTTTGCCCATTCAAGCAGATGAGAACCCAAAGCAAAGCTGCAGTTCACATTCAGGCAGGTGATGGCATATAAATATTTAAATAGCACCGACAGAGTACATAGGAACCATTTAATTCTTATGCCATTATTACTGCATCCTGCTCCAAAGAGAACATTTGAAGGCCTTCATCTGCTTTCTGGGTCTTGCCCTTGTGTTTGTTAAGATTACAAGATCCTGAGCTAACCCTGGGTTAGCGCCAGATAGTTTGGACTGTACGCACAAGAAACTTGGTGTTTATGTTAGTCTCATTCTGTCATTGAAGTGATGGCAAGGAAGAACACTGCTATCATATTATCCTGGTCTTTTATATATTGTTCCTGCATGTATTCCCCATTAGAACTGACATCGATTGTTGATTTCTTTAGATCCGGTCAGGCACTTTTTTTCTTTTTTAAAGTCTGTTCATATTTTGCTTTTAAATTAGCTATCATAGCCTTCACCATTCTGCTCTTTTATGTGATTCTTTTTTAGATAACTATGGTGATAATAGCCACATATTTTTGAGGACTTACTGCATTCCAAGTTCTCTGTAAGATATTTATGTATAAGATATTATTAAATCTTTGAAAGGCAGGCATGAACGCTGGTTAGGAACACAAGCTCTAGAGTCAAACTGCTAGGGTCAGCATCCTAGATCCATCACTTACAAGCTTTGTGGACTCTGTGCCTCAGTTTCCAAACACTGTAGAGGCACTGGGATTAACAAGATGCATAAAACATAATCATTGACCTTATGGTGTTCACAGACTCGTAGAAGTGCTCAGTCTAGTACAGGGATTGGCAGACTATGGGCACAGAGGCCAAGTCTCACCTATCACCTGTTTTTGTAAGTAAGTTTTTATTGGCACATGGCCGTATACATTCATTTACATATTGTTCATGTTTGTTTTCAAGCAACAGGGAGAGAGTTGAGTAATTATCAGAAAACTGTGTGGCCTGAAAGGCCCAAAACATTTGTTATATGACCCTTTATAGAAAATGCCAACATCTGCTCTAGTGCAGTGGCTTCAGGTAATTAAAACCCAATGCATACTGGTGAAGAGCATGGTCTTTAGTGTCAGATTTGGGTTCAAACACTGGCTCAGCAACTTACTGACCTGCGTGATCTTGAACTAGTTAGTCCCTGTACTTCAGTTTCCGCATCTACAAAATGAAGAGGACAGTAATGCCTATCTCATTGGTTAGTGTAAGTATGTGAGGATTAAACGAGGTAGTCCTTATAAGGAGTTCAGTACATATTTTATCTGTTATTTTGTTGTTGTTTCGGTGGTGGTGATTTCAATTCCTTATTGAAACCTCACTGGCTTTACTAGAGCAGAAACTTGTGTAAGGGGTACAATAGAGGATAAGGATGAAAAAGAAGGGGTCGTGGAATCCTGAGTGTGGGACAGATAACAGAAACCACTGACACACTTTGCTTTTAAACATACGGAGACTAGAGAGGCATCGACACGAAGGCTGATAAATCGGGGAAAGGAGAAAATAGCATGATGAAAATGTTACTGAGGAAAGATCATACGCATTTTCCTCTTCTTTTTTTCTTTATAGCAGTTATAACACAGTATGATTTATTATTTATTATGTATATCTTTATTATCTATCTCCTACTCTTAGTATATCAGTTCCATGGGGTCAGGAATCTTTGTTTTGATCCCAAGAACATAGGATGCATGCAAGTTGCTCGATGTCTACTAAATGTTTTTGGCCAGAAATGTGCATGATAGACTGCTTGCAGGAAAACCACTTTGGAGATCACTGTACTCACCAAGATGTGTAAGGGTGTGGGCGCTGGTTTAGGGTAAAGGCAATGCTTATGGAAAGATAAGGAAAATAATTGTTGCTTTGGTTTGTTTCAAAATAATTTTCAGGATTTAGTAACTAGTGAACAAGAAAAGTCAAGGAAGAGATTGTCAAAGTAAAGTGTTTTTCTTTTTGAAAAATTATACACGTAACTATTACACTTGGTTGGATCCTTAGACCAATTAACAGGTGTAATTTGGCAGTGAGAAAATGCATTCATGAGAGGAAATATTTTTGTGGCAAATAAATCCTCCTGTTTTTGACAAAATGAACCACTTGGTGTGTTGTCCTACCAACATTTAGAGATGAACTATTTCTAGCCTCTTACCTCCATAATAAATGCTGGGATTTATGTTACAACCTGGACAGTTTTAATATTTCAACGTAATTTCACATGTTTGTTGCAGTCTTGATGCCTTGCCTTTAGTATGACTCTCATTCTCTTTTTTTGAAGTCTAGACACCTCAATATTCATAAATATACATTAAATTGCTAATATAGAAAACTGCTAAAGGTGCATTTAATTGCTTAAAATTTGCTGATGGAGATGTTCATTTTGAAAGCAATTCTTATTTCAGATGCTAGGGCAAATGAATGTGCTGTCTCAAATGGCCAATGTCTGCATCAGTAATTGCTTTATGTCTTCTGTAACTGTAGTTCAGTGGGAGATCAACAAGCCTATCTGCTTCTTGTTTCAAACGTGAAATAGACTGTCCCTTAAGCTCATATTTAGTGACCCCTTTTAATCTTATGTCCCTGAGGAAAACAGTTGCATTCAATTCAGCACACCACAGGTTCCTGAATGAATACATTCCTGTCATTTTGCAAATACCATGGTCATTTTAAAGCATCCCTCTGTTTCCTTTACCTTGCTATAGGACAGAGAACAAAAGTGATTTTGTGTAAAATGTAATACCTTGTTTTCAGAACCTCAATTGAGAACCAAGGGGAAATTAGGAAAAACAGTACAAAGAGGCAGAATAGTCAGAGTCCTATAGTCAGGAGAAAAAACAGTATAAGACACATTATTGAAAAAATCCAAGCACTTTGGAGGCCAAGGCAGGTGGATCACCTGAGGTCAGGAGTTCAAGACCAGCCTGACCAACATGGTGAAACCCCGTCTTAAAAAATAATAATAAATAAAAATAAAAAAATAAAAATAAAAATAAAAAAATAAAAATAAAAAAAAAATGGAAGGTATTTTTTGATCTTTAGACAAATTTTCAACTAGGTGCACCAGGTACTAACTAAACTTAGATTTACCCTGCTTCTGAGGAATTAGTCCGCTGACGTTCTCTTCACCAATCTGGTACCTAATTCACCTAGCATTACTTTCAAAGTGATATGGAAGAGTGGTTAAGTGTTTAGGCTCTTGAATCAGACACTCTTGGGTTCAAATCTCAGCTCTGTTATGAACTAGTAAAGTGACCATGACAAAGTCCCTACACTTCTCCAAACCTCAGTTGTTGTTTTTTTTTAAAATTTTACTTTGAGTTCTGGGATACATGTGCACAACATATAGGTTTGTTACATAGGTATATATGTGTCATGGTGCAAACCTTAGCTTTTATAAGTTGAATATAATATAAATTTCTCAAAGTTGTTGTGAAGATCAGAAGAGATAACCCATGTAAATGACCTTGCATCTGATAAATTTATACATTTTAGTTATCATTAATGTTACACAAATTTTCTGCTCCTCCCTAAATCAGAAAGCTAATTTTTTTTCTGTCCACATGTAAGTGGCTTTTAAGGAGGGTTTCTACTACTGGCCACATAGTTTCCTATGCTTGGTGGACTTCTGACCATTCTTACCATTGAAGACGTATATTTTAGATCCAGTTAAATCTACACCCAATGAATTCCTTGATCTTCTTAGTCTTTAAGAATTACACCTTCATCTGTTACCAGAAATTAATTTTTGATTATAGTATTTGTCTAGTCCTTACCTGAGAGCATCTGGCACCATAAATGACTAACTTAAAATGCTTTCCTAGAACATTAACTATTAATCAAATGAAGGCTCTTGAAGGTGGGGACCACATATTTCATTTTTGCAGCCCAGATTTATAGTATGGCACAAATCTGTTTAGATGTTCTATAATGGTTTTAGGTGGTAGTAATTATGATATTAAAATGGCAAAGTCTAAATTTAGTAGTCTCACAAATCTGGCATTAGCCTATACATTCACAGTATTTCAGGGTAACAAGCATGTTATCAGCAGACCTCAGTTGAATTCAGGATCTTCTGCTTCCTAGCTGTATAACCTCTGACAAGACATTTCACCTTTCTATGTCTCAGTAAAGGTACTTAGCAAAATACCCAAAACATAGAAAAGAAAAAGCAACTGATAAAAAGATAGCAATGCCTCACTATCAATAAGCTAAACAATGTTACTTATTTTCCTTAACTTCCTCCTTCCCTTCTATTCCTACTATTATTATTAACTTTTCATTTGTATTTTTATAGCACCTACTCTGACAGCTTCTAGCTTCTTTCAGGTCCTCAGAGTCTGATCTTTGACTTCACCAAGGGGCACTAGTACTTAATTTTTTCTCATGGCCTCCCCACATTTCTTTTCACATTTTCCTCACTACTGAGCCTGAACCCCAAAGTCAATCAGTTAACCTACTTTTTCCTTATTCTGACATTCCTCCGTTCCTATCCTGCCCACCCTCAACCCTGGGCCAAGCTGATGATATGACTTCATTTATTTCCACAGCTCTCAAATAGGTCTGGAAACAATCACACCAGTACACTAATCGTGATCAGCACAAAGACAGTGGCAGCTTCCCACTGTGGATACCATTTGATGTTGTCTCAGTTGAATTTTTAATACCTCTAGAGAAGGTTTTTCTTGATTATTCTCCTGTTCAAGGAATCTGAATTTATCCAAACCTTTCCCAGTCTCTCAAAACTCTTTCTCATATCCTGTCCCCTTGACTGGAAGCCAGTGATTCTAAAACTTGTGTTTGTATCAAAATCATTTGTCTGGATTGTAAAACAGATTGCTGGGCCTCAGCCTCGTAATTTTTGATTCAGGTCTTGATAATTTGCATTTCTAACACGTTTTCATGTGACGCTGTGCTGCTATATGTATTTGACATTAAGTTCCTCCACAAAATAGCTTGCATCTACTTTCTGTACTTTCCTGCTACCATCACCTTCTTATCTACTATGTTGTTTCCAAACCCATTAGTTCACAGAAATAGCTATCTACAAGGGCAGGGATAATGCCCATGTTACTACATCCAATAAATATATTTGGATCTTTGTCTTATTTGATAATATTCGGCATTTATTATTTCATTCTTAAAATTATCTTCCGTGGTTTCAGTGACACCATATTTACTTAAATACCCTCTTCCCAATTTAATTATTTAGTCTTAATCTCACTTGCTCATTTCTTCTCCCTGCTTGTTTCTTCTGTGTACCTGTCAACCTTAGTAATCAGCCAGGTATTCATTTTTGTCACTTTGCTCTTCTCTATGTATTGTCTTGGGATGATTTTGTCTACTAATACCATTACTTATGCATTAATGATTCTCAAATTGATATTTCTGCCCAGCTGTTGATTCAGCTTCCTTCTGCTAGGTATCTCACCAGCTGCAGAAATTCAACATGAAAACAAATCCCATTGAATGTTTAAACCTGTTATTTTTCTTGGTTGATAAGACATTGTAAATTTGATTATATCTAGATAACCTTGGAAAACTAATAATCATCCCTCCCTAATAGGATAATTACCAGTAAATGAGAACAAGGTTTCGGTCTTAAACTGCAGTGTGTGTGTGTAATAGTCATGCCACATAGATCATTAGTTAATTTGTTCATTTATCCATTTGGCAAATATTTCTTGAATACCTTCCCTATGGAAGACACTGGGCTAAGTTTTAGGGGTGCATTGCTTAGCAAAACAGAATGATACTTTCCTGTAGAACTTAAGGTTTAATGCAGGAAACAAATATAAAAGTTTCTTTAATATACAATTATAATAAATACTATAAAGGATATGGACAGTATTCAGTCTAAGAGAACAATCTAAATTAGATTCAGGGATTGGTTTTGGGAGGACCCCTTTGAGAAAGTAATGTTTAAAATGAATCTGGAAGAAGAAATAGAAAATTTCCAGGTGAACAGTGAGATAAGAGTGTTCTAAGCAAAGAGAACAACATCGACAAATGCTTTGAGAAGGAAAGGGTTCGCTATGCAAAAATAATAGAAAAGCCTCTATGTTTGGAACAGAGGATAAAGGTTACCTGAAACTGGATGCCGGGGTCCACATCATATATGACTTTGTAGGCCATGTAAGAAGGTTATATTTTATTCTAGATTCAGTAGAAAGCCATGTTAATGACATAATACAATTTATATTTATAGTGGTCACTCTGGCTAAATTGTGGAGAGTAAATTTTAGGGGAAAAATTGCAAGAAGACCAGTTATGAGGCTGTTGAAATAGTCCAGCTGAGGCGTGGTGTTATCTTAGACTAGGGTGGTGGCAGTGGAAACAGAAAATACAGGTGGATTTGGGATGTGCTTTAGAGGAAAAATCAACAGTCGTTTTGTAGATTGCATGAGTAGATTTCTGGTTTGATCAATTAGTTGGATGGTGATCTATCTTTGTTGAGATAGAGAACTTGGAACAGGAATGTATTTCAGAGCAAACATTAGTGATCAGTTTTGGATTCTCCATTTCTATGAGTTAAAAACCAAACTCTTTGGCATGGTATTTAATAATCTGGTCTACCTCCTTTCCTTCTTCTCCCTTCTAATGTCTTATTTCCTGATATCTTTTATATATATATATATATATAATACCTATACTACTTAATCATTCACAAGACCTTAGAGGTTTGCAAATGTATAGTTCTGTTGCACAATTATTTGGCTAACACCTATAAATTTGGCTCTGTTAAGCTTTTTCTGACAGCCCAAGAAACAATTGATGACTTCTTTGTCTTTGTACCATCAACATATTGTGAATTTCACTTCCATTATAATAAAACAACCCAGTATCAATAACTTGAGAGAAGAATTACCTTTATCATCATTATGTGAGTGATAAAGGAGAAGTTGAGAAAATCACTCAATACAACTAGTATACAAAAAACCTAGTTTGTTCTGTATGACTACAAAACACATTCTTTTAACCACTAAGGTTACAACCTGCCACGTATTGTACTAGCTATGTTATTTGGCATTTATCATAAGTTGGTCTTCTATAATAACTATGTATTCCTTAAAGACAGGGCTTGCATCTTGTTTTTCTCTGACAGTGATGTACATAAAGTAGGTAATAAAAATTATTTGTTAATTAACATTAAAATAATAGTAATGTTAGGGACTATTAGATTTGAAAGTAATCTAAAGTTATCACATACTGAAGGCACACTATAAAAGCCTACATGTGATAGTTATTTGTAATTGAGAACAAACCTCTATTACAGTAATCCCCCTATGATACAGCTACTGGAACTCATGCGGTATCCCAGTGTGAGAAATGCCTAATCTTTTGGTACCTTAACCTCATCTTGAGATTCTCGGGTTCCTGTAAAGAAGCCAGCAACTATTTATCAAATATTATTTTTAAGATATATTTTCTACTGTAGGTCTTCCCATTTGGCCTTGGAATGCGACAAAGTTCCAGTCTAAGATTGACTCCCTTATCAAATCTTTCAAAAAGACCTTACAAATCAAATTTCCCAAGTCTTCTCCTAGTTGCAATGGCAGGTCATGTAACACAATTGTAGCAGGAAAAAAGCAATTTGGCAATATTTCTGAAAATTAAAAATGTCTATTTTCTATGACCTTGAAATTCTAGTTCTAGAAATCTATTATAAAGGAATCTGGTTGTTTTTCCCCCAATATGGTGGATTAGAGGCTTTTAGTGTGCCTCAACCACTTTGAAATAGAAATATAGTGAATAAAGATCAACTTTGTGAGCTTTAATTCAAGAAGGAAAATGGGAATCCACCAGAAGTATGAAGGACACTTCAGATCCCAGGGAGCGGAATGCTGACAAACAGCCTCTGTGACATCATCTGGCTGATAAAAGTAAGTGAAGCTCAAGTATGTGAGAGAAACAGAGAGTTTCCCTTTGTGACTCACCTTTCCACTGAATATCTGAGCAACCTAGGCTAAGGGAGAACACTTTGTTCCTCCCAAGCCATGGAGCTAATTCGAGGAGAGGTTTGGAGACATCGTAAGGGAAAGACAACAGGAAAAGTTGCAGTCATTTTTTTCCAGAGCCAAGACTTAGAGGAAGACAATATTTTAATCCAAGTGCAAATACAAAGTCAGCCATCCTTTGGTTCCTGGAAACATGGCCATCCAGGCATTTTTGTCTCAGACCAGAAATTGGAACACCTGCTCTGGAGCAGGGAGTCTCCACAGCCAAAACTTTGGAAAGCTCCTCATCAGTAGGCACCAGAATTGTGCTCTTCCCCATTGCAGCCCTGGAGCAGGAGAAAAGCTGCTATAGCTGCGATCACACCTGGGCAATCACACATGGAACCAGTGCCAGCTTGGTGACCTAGAATTGGTCTGTGTGTTTCATGACTGAGTGTCCCCCAGCCAGCTTTCCTGAGCTCGTGGTGCAGTAGAGTCATCTCCACTCCATACTCAGGCAGAAATCCAGGCATTCAGAGCACCTATTTGCATGGAGCATCGGCTTCAGCCACCCCATTGTTCATGGACACAGTTTGTGGTATAGTTGGGCCCTTTCTGCTCTATAGTCAGGCTGATCCCTAGGTAGTTGGAGAAACCCTTCACCTGGATCAGCAGCTTGAGCTGTCCTACCCTTCCTGTGCATAGATCATGGTGAAGCAGGGCCTTTTTCATTCCGCATGTAGGCATATCTCCAGGCATTTGTTACACATGCTTGCATGGACTAGCAGCCTGAGTTTCCCCATTCTTCCTATGCTGAAATACTGGTGCAGGGAATCCCTCTCCAACTCATATCCAGGCATTTGGAGCATCTGTTCACCTGGTTCAGCAGCCTGAGCCACCCCACCCTTCCTGTGCAATACAGGCAATGAGGGAAGAGATAAACGTCTTATAAAGAAATCAATGATAGCTTCTGGAATTGAAAAACTCACTTAAGAAATTTCAAAATACAATTGAAAGCTTTATCAATAGACTGAACCAAGTCGAAGAAAGAATTTCATAGCTCAAAGACCAGTCTTTGGAAATAACCCAGTCAGATTCAAAATAGAGAATAAAATATTTATAAAAATGAACAGTCTTCAAGAAATATAAGATTATGTAAAGTGACCAAACCTAAGAATTATTGGCATTCCTGAGAGAGGAGAAAAGGTAAACAATGTGAAACACATGTTTGATGGAATAATTCAAGATAATTTCCCCAATCTTGCTAGAGAAGTAGACATCAAAATAAATCGAAAGAACCTTATGAAATACCATGCAAAATGACCATCATCAAGGTATGCAGTCACCAGATTGTTGAATGTCAATGCTAAAGAAAAATCTTAAAGACAGTTAGAGAAAAGGGCCATATCACATAAAAAGTAATCCCCATCGAGCTAAGAATGGACTTCCAGACAGAGACCTTACAAAGCAGGAGAGATTGGGGGCCTATGTTTAGCATTCATAAAGACAAAGAATTCCATTTAAGAATATCATATCTCAACAAATTAACTTTCATAAGCAAAGAAGAAATAAAATATTATTCAGTCTAGGAGGTGCTAAGGGACTTTGTCACCACTAGATCAGCCTTACATGGATGCTTAAGGGAGTTCTAAACATGGAAACAAAAGAATGATATCTGCTATCACAAAAACACTCTTAAATACATAGCCTGTAGTTCCTAAAAAGCAACCAAATGATAGAAACTACAAAGCAACCAGCTAACAACTTCACAATCATGATAGGATCAAAACCTCATGTACAAATATTATCCTTGAATGTGTATTTGGTCTAAATGCCCCACTTAAAAGGCACAGAATGAGTAGTTGTATAAAAAACAATACCCATCTGTCTGCTGTCTTTAAGAGACCCATCTCACCTGTAGTGACACACATAGGCACAAAGTAAAGGGCTGAATAAATTTCTACCACTCAAACAGCACACACAAAAAAATAAAAGAGCACAGGTCATGATTCTTAAAAGAGACTCTAAACCAAAAACAGAAAAAAAAAAGACAAGCACATTACATTAATAATAAAGAGTTTAATTTAACAGGAAAACTTAGCCTAAATATACCCACACCCAATATTACAGCACCTAGATTCATAAAACAAGTACTTTTAGACCTAATAAAAGACTTGATAATAGTGGGGAATTTCAAAACTCTATTGAAAACATTAGATCATTGAGGCAAAAAAATTCTCAAATTCTTGCTGTAAATTTGACATTTGACCAATTGGACCTATTAGACATCTACAGAATACTCCAACATCATACATTGTTTTAATCTGCTCACAGAATGTACTCCAAGATCAACCACATGCTCAGCCATAAAAATGTCTGAATAAATTTTAAAATGTCAAAATTATACCAACCATAGTCTTGAACCACATAGAAATATCCATAGAAATCAATACCTAGATGTTCTCTCCAAATCATACGATTACATGAAAATTAACCAACTTCCTCCTGAATGACCTCTGGGTAAACAATGAAGTTAATGACAGTATCAAAAAAGTCTTTGCAATAAATGAAAACAGAAACAAAACATATCAAATTTCTGAGATAAAAATCACTGTAAAGATGAAAGTGTATACTGCTAAATGGTCTACCACAAAATTTTAGAAAGATGCCAAATGAGTGATCTAAAATCATACCTAGAGGAACTAGAAAAATAAGAAAAAAACTAACCCTAATACTAGTAGAAGAAAAGAAACAACTACAATCTGAGCATAACAACATAATTGAGAGCCACAAAACCATACCAAAAAATCACCAAAATAAAAGTTTTCTCTTTGAAAGGACAAAAAAAAAAAAAAATCAATAGACAACTAGCTGGAGTAAGAAGGAAAAAAAGAGAGAGCCAATAAGCACAATGAGAAACATTAGCAGTGACATTACAATCATCCCCCCAGAAATACAATAGATCCTCAGAGACTATTATGTATACACCTGTGCACATAAACTAGAAAATCTAGAGATAATGGATAAATTCCTGCAAACATTCTATGAAACACTGAAAAGACCAATATCAAGTTCTGAAATTGTGTCAGTAGTAAAAAAGCTTCCAACCAAAAAAGCCCTGGACCATACGGATTCATAGCTGAATTCTACCAGATAGTCATTCAAAAAGAGCTGGTACCAGTCCTATTGAAAAGACTTCAAAAACTCAAGGAGGAGTGAATCCTCCTTAACTCATTCTGCAAAGCTAGCATCAGCCTGATACGCAAATCTGGCAATGATAAAACATAAAATTACAGGCCAATATCCATGTTCAACACAGATGCAAATATCCCCAACAAAATACTAGCATACTGAATCTAGCAGCACATCCAAAATGATAAAGCAGGCTTCATTCGTGGGATGCAAGGATGGTTCAACATCCATGCACTTAACAGCCAACTGACTTTCAACAAAGGTGCCAAGGACATATACTGAGGAAAATAAAATCTCTTCAGTATATGGGGCTGGGAAAACTAAATGTCCACATACAGAAGAACAGAACTAAACCTGTATCTCTTCCCACATATCAATATCAACTCAAACTATGTTAAAGACTTAGTTATAAGACTCAAAACTATGAAACTACTAAGAAAAAACATGGGAGAAACACTTCATGACAATGGTTTGAGCAAGTTTTGTGCCTTTAAAATCTAGAATACCCACAGATTCTTTTTAATAGCTTTTTTCCTCTGTTGTGAGTCCTAATTGTTAGCTTATAGTTAGCACTTTACCCTCTAGATATTTTTTCAACATGTTTTTCTTCAGTTCTTAAACATATTCATGATGACTGTTTCAAAGTTATTGCTAAATTAAATAGGTACAGTTAATTAACATTGACTCTTTTTTTCTGCTGAATGAGTTACACTTTCCATTTTGTTTGCATGTTTAGCAATTTTTGGTTGAAGACAGGTTATTTTACATAATATAGGGCAGCTTTTCTGGTTTCTGTTGTGTATTTTTCCATTTTTAAAACAATTTGTTTTTAATTTTTGTCTTAGTAACTTGTCTGAACTATTGTAGAGTCTCTTTTATGGGTCTGTGCAGCTCCTACTGTCTCAGGTAACTTTTTTTTTCTTTTTTGAAGATATTATATAAAGTTTTTAGTCTTCCTAGAGATTGCACCTGTGTCTGCATAGTCAGCCTCTGAATTGGAAACAGTGCGTGGTCGTACACCTTAAGGCCATTAGGCCTCCACTCCTTTGCAGATTGAGATGTGTCATTTCAGGAACATTCAAAGTTCCATCCAGTTCTCATCCCTTTCTGCTTTTGTTTTTTATAATTGTGTATATTTAAAGTATAGGACAGAAGGTTTTCATATACATATAGGTAATAAAACGGTTACTACAGTTAAGCCAGTTAAATTGATCACCTTATATAGTTACCTTTTTTTGGGGTAAGAGCACTTAAAATATATAGTTTTAGAAAACTTGCAGTATACAGCACAATATTATTAGCTGTAGTCTTCATGTTGTACTTTAGATGTCTAGGTTTTTTTGATGGACACTTCTGTGGCTCTCCAGCGCACATATGGGATAGCAGTCATCCAGGGTTGTATGAGTTGGTCTCCGCCCTTCCATGGCTCTCTAATTTTCAGGATTACCCTCTTAATTTGTCTTGTCTCCTATTTACCCTGAATAATTTCAACATGGCTTGGCTAACAACGCCTTGGGTATTTCCTCTCTGCTCTGAAATGAGTCTGTCACTTTTAAGCCAGCAAAGACTTCAGTTTTCTGCATACATCCTCCAATGCAATTAGAGTTCAGCACCATTGGCTGCAAAGGTGCTGTTTTTGGTGTCAGTCTCAAATCACTAAAGCTACAGCTCTGACAGCTGAGTAGAGGGTGTTTGGATGGGAGCAACCCAAGAAAAGAAGTTTATAGATTCACAAGAATTTCTCAGTGCCATTCCCATCCAATGTTGTTAGAGTTTTTGAAAAGAAATGATTAATTATTCTCAATGTGTCTTTGTCTTTTACTTTTTGTGCCCTCAAATAGTTTGAAAGGATTTTTCTTAAGTTTTATATTTGTTTTCTGCAAGGGAGCATCATTTTACCTCTTCACATTGATATTACCATAAGCCCTATTTCCTGTGGTTGATTTTTACTTTTAACTTTACATCATAAATATTAATGTTATGTATTCTTTATTAAGTGGACTTCAACAGTATTATACTTATCTTTCATAGACTTTGTTCATTTCATCTAGGTTGTCAAAAGTACTGACATGAAGTTGTTTATAATGTCCTCATTTTTTTTTGAGTAACCATATTTATTCATTTTAAACAGCCTCATTGAGCTATAATTAACATAAAATAAACACTACATGTTTAAATGCACAATATATCCATCCCCATCAAGGTTTTTCTTGTGCCCCTTTGTAATCCCTCCCTGCTGCTTCCCGTGGGTTGTACCATTTGCAGATGACTAATAGGTTTTCCATGAAAATAGGTTAATTAAATTTTCTAGAATTGTACATAAATTAAACCATATATACTGTTTTATCTCTGGCTTCTTTTAGAGAACATAGTTATCTTCAGATATATCCATGTTATTACCCATATCAGTAGTTAATTCCTCTTACATTCTGAGTAGTATTGTATAGATACAGAACAGTGTGATTATCCAATCATTGGTTGATGGACACTTGGGTTGTTTTTCTATTTTTTTACCATTACAAATAAGGCTGCTGTGAATATTTGTGTACAAGGTCATTAAATGGACATATACTTTCATTTCTGTTTGGTAAATAAACAGACAAACACTTTCAAATCTCTTTGGTAAACAGGAGTGTATTGGCTAGATCTTATGGTAAATATATAAAGTTTCTTAACCTTTTAAGAAACTGTCATCCTGTTTTCGAAAATGTTTGTATCTTGTTATATTCCTACCAACTGTGTAAGAGAATTTCAATTCCTCCATATCCTTGCCCAAACTTGGTGTGGCCAGTCTTCTTTAATGTAGCCATTGTAATAATTTTGTAACAGTATTTTACTGTGGTGTTAACTTGCATGTCCTTAATGACTAATGATGGTGAACTTTTTTTTTATTTGCTTATTTCCTATCCCTATATCCTCTCTGCTGACATGTCTATTCAAATACTTTGCCCATTTTTTTTTTCCCATTGGGCTGTTGGTTTTCTTACTGATAAGTTTTGGGGATTCCTTCTATATTTCAAATATAAGTTCTTTATTAGATATATGTTTTGCAGATATTTTCCTCTTAGCCTATTGTTTATCTTTGAATTCACTTAATATATTTTGAAGTACATAAGTTTTTAGTTTTGAAAACATTCAATTGACAAATTTTAAAATAAATTTTGCTTTTGATGTCATAACTACAAAATACTTGCCTAAGCCAAGGTCATACTTATTTTCTCCTATATTTTCTTCTAGATATTCTATAGTTTTAAGTTTTGCATTTAAGTCTATAATTCATTTTGAGTTAAATTTTATGTAGGATATGTAATATTAATCTAAAATATTGCTTTTGTTTTTATGTATATCCACTTATTTGAATACCATTTGCTTAATAAACTATCTTTTCTCTACTGAATTGTCTTTGTGCCTCTGTTGAAAATCATTTGGTCATCTATGCATAGGTCTATTTTTGAATTTTCTCTTCTGGTCCATTGTGATATTAGTCTACCTTTATACCAGTAACATACTGTGTTGATTACTGTAGCTAAAGAATAAGCCTTGAAATAAAGTAGTGTAAGTCCTAAAACTTCATTCTTTTTCAGAATCATTTTGGTTCGTTGAGTTCCTTTGCATTTCCATACACATTTTAGATATGTTTATCAATTTTCCCCAAACAAATGCCTGCTGGAATTTTGATTGATTTTACATTGAATCTATAGATCAATCTGAAGAAAATTGACAGCTAAGCAATATTGAGTTCTCTGACACATAAACATATGTCTCATTTAGATATTTAGTTTCTCTGTACAAATTTAATACTTTTCAGTGTATAGATATTGTACATATTTCATTAAATTTAAGTATTTGATTTTTATATATCATAAATGGCATTTAAACATTTCAGTTTTGATTGTTGCTTATATATGAAAATACAGTTTATCTAGTACATTGATTTGTATCTTACAGTCATATTAACCTCAACTTTTAGCTCTAGTAGCATTTCCCCAGACTTCATCAGTTCATATACAGATAATCATGTTGCCTGTGAATAAAGACTACTTCACTTCTTTGTTTTTAATAATAATTTCCTTATTTTTCTTATGTTAGCGTACTAAGTAGCACTACCAATTCAGAGTTGAATAGTGATAGTGAAAACAATTATCCTGTCATATCCTGGATATACAGGAAGTCATTCAGTCCTTGGCTAAATAATATGATACCTGTAGGTTTTTTAGAAAACCATAATTCTCAGCAAACTAACACAAGAACAGAAATCCAAACACCACATGTTCTCACTCATAAGTGGGAATTGAACAATGAGAACCACATGAACACAGGGAGGGAAACATCACCGGGGTTTGTTGGGGGTAGGGCGCTAGGGTAGGGATAGCATTAGGAGAAATACCTAATGCAGATGACAGGTTGATGGATGCAGCCAACCACCATGGCATGTGTATACCTATGTAATCAACCTGCACATTCTGCACTTGTACCTCAGATCTTAAAGTGTAATTTTTAAAAAGGAAGTTCCCTTCCATTATTATTTTGCTGAGATTTTTCTTTAACCAAAAAAGATGTTGAAATTTTTTTAAATGTGGCTGTGCCTACTAAGATGTTTATGTGTTTTTCTTTGTGGATTTGTTAACATAAACCCTTCTTGGTCATGATATATTATGCTTTTATATAATGTGAAATTCTATTTGCTAACATCTTGCTTAAATTTTCATGTAAGTTCAAGTACATTTGTCTGTATCTTTTTTCTTGTAATGTATTTGCTTTGAGTATCAAGATAGTGTAGGTCTCATAATTAGTTTGGAACTAGTTTCTTCTTTTTAGTTTTCTGCAAGAGTTTATGTAGAATTGGTATGGTTTCTTACTTGTTTGTTAACATTTACCAAAGTGCTATCTGGGCCAGAAGTTTTCATTGCAAGAATTATTTTGATTAAAATAATTTATTTAGTAGATATGGAACTATTCAGATCATCTATTCTTAGGTAATTTTTGTTAATTTGTCTCTTTCACATAACTTGATAACTTATGTTGTCAGATTTCTCGTCATTAATTTGTTTGTAATATTCCCTTTTGTATTTCTTACTATCTGTGGAATCTGTAGTTATATCTACTCTCTTGTTTATGATAAATGGTAATTTGGGTTTTTTTTCTGTATCAATTTGGCTAAGGTATATTAATTTTATTGTTGTTTTTTTTAAAAAAAAAAAAGCTAGGGCCGGGCGCGGTGGCTGAAGCCTGTAATCCCAGCACTTTGGGAGGCCGAGGCGGGTGGATCACGAGGTCAAGAGATCGAGACCATCCTGGTCAACACGGTGAAACCCCGTCTCTACTAAAAATACAAAAAATTAGCTGGGCATGGTGACGCGTGCCTGTAATCCCAGCTACTCAGGAGGCTGAGGCAGGAGAATTGCCTGAACCCAGGAGTCGGAGGTTGCAGTGAGCTGAGATCGCGCCATTGCACTCCAGCCTGGGTAACAAGAGCGAAACTCTGTCTCAAAAAAAAAAAAAAAAAAAAAAGGCTAGTTTTTGATTTCATTTTTTGTCTATCAGATTTTCTGTTTTATTTCCACTGCTGTCTTTATTATTTCCTTTCTTCTGGTTATTTTATTTTTAATTTACTCTTCTTTTTCTTTCTGTTTTCTCAGGTGAAAGTTGAAGTCCTCAATGTGAAACCTTTTTCTTTTTTTTTAACTAATTTTAAGGCAGCAATAAGTGTAACTTGCGATAAGAGGTGTTATTAATAATGCATATATACATATAATGCTCATATATACACACATATATATATATATATATATATATATATATATATATAATTTCAACTTTTAGATTCAGAAGGTACATCTGCAAATTTGTTACATGGGAATATTGTGTGATGCTGAGGTTTGGGATACAGATGATCCTGTCATCCAGATAGTGAACCTAGTACCCAATAGGTAGTTTTTCAGCCCTTACCCCTCTCTCTGTCTCCCCTCTCTAGCAGTACCCAAGATTTATTTTTCTCATATTTATGTTCCGGTGTACTCTAGGTTTAGCTCCTATTTGTTAGAACATGCAGTATTTGGTTTTCTGTTCCTGCATTAATTCACTTAGAATAATGGTCTCCAGGTAAATCAGCATTCCTACAAAAAAACATGATTTTGTTCTTTTTTATGGCTATGTAGTATTCCATGATATATATGTACCACATTTTCTTTGTTCAGTCTGCTGTTGATGGGCATCTAGGTTGACTCCATATCTTTGCTATTGTGAATAGTGCTGCAATAAACATACAAGTGCATGTATCTTTTTGGTAGAACAATGTATTTCCCTTTGGGTGTATATTCACTAATGGGATTGTTGGGTTGAATGATAGTTCTGTTTTCAGTGCTTTGAGAAATCTCCAAACTGCTTTCCATAGTGACTGAATTTATTTTCATTCCCCACAACAGTGCATAAGCATTCCCTTTTTCCTGCAGCTTTGCCAGCATTTTTTTTTTTAACTTTCCCATAGTAGCCATTTTGACTGGTGTGAGATGGCATCTCACTGTGGTTTTGATTTGCATTTGTCTAATGATTAATGATGTGGAGCATTTTATGAAAGAACATTCAATTGTTAGGATCCTAATATATCAATGAATCGATAGTCTCCTATTTAAAAAGAAAAGAATGAAAAAATGAAACTATGTATCACTGGAGGAAATGAAATGCGCTTTGCCTATTCATACAATCAGAACAGTCTTGAGGGATGGTAAGCAAAGAAGACAGGGCTCATTATAAGAGTAGCCCGTTTCTCCTCATATGTTTTTATGTCTTTGGCTCGTCTATTTTCTTTTCCTTTCTTTTTTCTTTTCTTTCTTTTTTCTTTTCTTTCTCTTTTCTTTCTTTTCTTTCTTTGTTTTGAGATGGAGTCTACTCTGTCGCCCATGCTGGAGTACAGTAGCACCGTCTGAGCTCACTGCAACTTCCACCTCCGAGGTCCAAGAGGTTCTCCTGCCTCAGCTATAGGCACGGGCCACCACACCCGGCTAATTTTGGCATTTTTAGTAGAGACAGATTTCACTCTGTTGGCCAGGCTTGTCTCCAACTCCTGACCTCAAGTTATCCACCCACCTCAGCCTCCCAATGTGCTGGGATTACCGGTGTGAGCCACTGGGCCCAGCTGCTTTTCTTTCTGAAAAATTAAACTATTTGCCATGGTTAAAGAAAAGTATAGTGCAAGATTCCATATTATTATCATGTCATAAACAGAAAATCCTAGAATAATATGTTCAGTAACATAAAACAAATTATATCGCAGTGGAGACTAGGACAAAGCATCCGATATGTGTATATATTTGATTACCAGGCTATTGTGCAACTGTTTTCAAAATGATGTTATAATTGCAGCTTTAAGTAAATTCATTTGCAACGGAGTTACTTTGCCTCTTCTTGCATCAACAGTTTTAATTAAACTTATTGTTATTAAGGGTAATTAAAGCTAATACATTTTCACTTTAACTTACAAATACAAGTTTCAAATGATGGTAAGTGAGGGAAGATACAGAGAAACGGAATGTATGTTTTCTTTATGAAATACTAGAGCTAATTTAGTATCCTAAATTTCTCCAGCAGGCAATAAAATCCCACACTTAGCTTTGCCCCAGAGCAAAAATTGCATCATTAATCATAAATTATTACATCACTTACGGTTCTCAGGTGTGTATATCCAATACTATTGTTTGAATTTCTGAAGTTGTATCATAATAATACTTTTTCTCTGTCAAGTAATACCTTATTGAAAAATAGTGTAATTTTTTTTATAGAGGAGAAATGTATATTTAGACCATGCTTCAAAAACAGTGATAATACATTTAGGATGAGGAGAAAACAAACTCTTCCAGTAAGGATCTTCTAGACTTTAATTATATTATTTTATAATTATTTATTTCACGATAACTTATTTTGGTATATTGTGTTAGTCAGGGTCATAATCTTATTTTTCAATTTTCTTTAATCAATTTTCCAAGAACTATTTTGTTGAATAAACAATCTTTCCCTGTGGATATGGAATGCTTAATTTATCATAACATGTGTTTGTATTTATTTTAGTGTGACTCTGTGCTTTATATTCTATTGACTTATTTTTTTTGGTATCAAACTGTTCAATTGAGTTTTGAGTTCTATAATGAGTTTCATTCAATGTTTTTGTTACAACCTACTTTTTAAAATTTTCATATTCATATTTATTTTATTTTCAACTTAAACTCGAGCTTTTAGTTTGCTAGATTAAAATAGGTGATTTACTTTTAAAATCTAATTTATATTTATCTTACTACTAAAATGTATGTTTTCCCATATTTTGTTGTGCACTTAGAATTTAATGATTGTGAATAGCCTATACTCATGCCTTAATGTTTTTTCTATTGGACTTATGTCCTTTCTTCTTTCTTTGCCTTTTTTGGGTAGTTAATTTAATTGAGGTATACTTTATTATATTAAGGTTCTCCAGATGGACAGAACCAATGTGATACATTTACATATGAAAGTGAGTTTACCAGGGACAATTGGCAAACAGGATTACAAAGCGAAGTACCAGGATAGGCCTCCTGCAAGCTGGGGAAGAGAGAAGCTGGTAGAAGTCTGAGTCTGAAAGCCTTAAACCCAGGGAAGCTGAAAGAGTGCAGCCTTCAGTCTGTGGCTGAAGGCCCAAGAGCCCCAGCAAGCCACTGGTACAAGTCTGAGTCCAAAGGCCAAAGATGCCCAAGGGCAGGAGAAGCAGAAGCATCCAGTATGGGAAAAAGAAGGAAGAAGACCCAGCAAACAAGATTATCCTGCCTTATTCCTCCTGCTTTGTCCTAGTGAGTTGGTAGCCGGTTGCATGGTGCTCACCCACATGGAGGGTGGGTCTTCCTCTCCCAGTCCACTGACTCAAATGTTGATCTCCTCTGGCAACACCCTCACAGACATACCCAGAAATAATACTTTACCAGCCATCTAACATACTTCAGTCAAGTTAACACCTGATATTAACCATCAGACTTATGTTCACCGAAGTTGGCCTCTTTGTGAACAGTGCTGTTTGTTTTGACAAATGCATGCAATCATGAAACTATTACAAAAACCAAGATATAGAACCATTATGGCACTCTCCAAATTTCCTTTTGTACCCACTTTATAGTTTAATTTCCCCCCACCCCCATCCCAGCCATTGTTAATCACTGAGCTGTTCTCTATATCTAAATTTTTGTCGTTTTGAGATGTTCTAGTATGAAATGTTACAGTGGTCTTTTGAATATGGCTTCCTTATCGCAGCATTATTTGAGATTTATTTATGTTGTTACATATATTTCTAAATCTTCAGCAATACTCGTTGTTAGCTTTCTTTAGGTTATACCAACCCCAGTAGGATAACATCTCGTCTTGATTTGCATTTCCCTAATGTAATAATGTTGAGTATTTTTTCATAAGCTTTTTGGCCATTTGTATATTTTTTCTTAGAGAAATGTCTATTTAAAGCCTTTGCTTATTTTTATAATTGTTTTTCTTGGCCCAGCGTAGCATCACAAATATTTATTTCTGTTTCTTCTAGGAGTTTTTCTAGATTGTGCTCTTTAATTTAGGTGCATGATCCATATTGAGTTAATTTCTGTGTAAGATATATGTTTTGAGTTCAAATTTGTTATTTTGCGTATGGATAGCCAATTCTCCCAGCACCACTTTTTTTGAAAAGACTACCCCTTTTCCATTTAATTGCATTGGTGCCTTTGCATTACCATATGAATTTTAGAATCAGCTTTGTTATAAATTTCAGCAAAAAAAAATGGAGTCAACATTTTTAATAGACATATCATTTAATATGTAGATCAGTTTGGAGAATATTATAGTAACAATATTAAGCCATTTTTCTTCAGTGGGAAAAATTTACTTTTTAGCATTTCTTATAGTTCAGCTTTGATGAAATAAATTTTTTTTGTTGTTGTTGTTAAAAGGAATTCGTTGTACTTTTTTTCTTGAAGGACATTTTTGAGCTATCTTCTTTCGGCACTTTAAAGATGTTTTTCACTCTCTTGTGGCCTCCAGGGTTTCTGACTTGAAGGGAACTATTAACTGGATCACTTGGTCTGTGCTAAGGAATGTGTCATTTTTCTGATGCTGCTTTCAGAAGTTCACCTTTTCTTTGACTTTTAATAGTTTGAACATGATATGACTAAGCATGGATTTCTTGTGAATTTAATTTGCTTGGTGTGCATTGAACATCTTTTAGTACATAATTTTCTGCCTTTCATCAGTATAGTTTGGAAGTTTTTCACCACTATTTCTTCATTTTGTTTCTGATTCATTCTGTTTCTCCTCTCTTCTAGGGATTCCAATTACAAGTATGTTAGGCTGTTTTATAGTATCTAACAGATACTTCGTAATCTGTTCTATTAGTGTGTGTGTGTGTGTGGGGGGGGGGGGCGGGGTTATTAATCAATGGTGTGAGAAACAAAATTACTATTTATAATTTCAATGATTCACTTTCAAAATGCCATGTCTGTATGTGCAAGTTGCTAGTACTTAATAGAAATTGCCCATTTATAACTTCCTGGTGCAAGATGTTTTAATATCTAAATAATTATGGGTTAGACATCTAATAAATATAAAATTCTTAACTTAGTGCCTGAAAAATAGCAAATTTTCCATACATAATATTAGGGTCATGACCACAACAATGCTACCTCAGTTAAAATTTTCAACAAGCCTAAGGTAAATTTTAACCCCATTTTATAGAAATAAGTTTCAAAGCTCAGAGATGTTATGGAATGTTATGGAATTATTTAGTAGGCTGCAGTCCTGGATTTTGAAACTAGGTTGTTTTTACCATAATTCTGTCCTGTTGGTGTGGTACAGTTGGTTTTATTACACCTCATTATTATGACTCCCCGTGCCTTCGTGTATGTGCTAGGTTCTATCATGGGAAACCAAGAAGGTGACAAATTTTCAGGCTTTGGATTTTATAGGCCACAGAGTAGGTAAACACATTCACAAATTTCTAAACCACAAGTGAGAATACAGTAAGAACTGTGAGAGTCCTGGAGAAAGTGGTGTGGATTTCAGAGAGCAACAGAGTACTCCTCATA
Source organism: Sapajus apella (assembly GCF_009761245.1). Classification (NCBI taxonomy): domain Eukaryota; kingdom Metazoa; phylum Chordata; class Mammalia; order Primates; family Cebidae; genus Sapajus; species Sapajus apella. The sequence continues at coordinate 6,245,485 of NW_022437033.1, read as the reverse complement.
GCCAGAATCAAGGAAGACCTCATAAAGGAGGAGTATTTGAGTCAGGACCTAAAGGTTACTTTGATTTTAGACATTGAAAGAAGGGATGCAGGTAAAATTTCATGCAAATAAACAAAATGAACGATAGAACAGTGGCAGAAAAGGAGCTTGTGTCAAGAACAGTGAGTTTTGTTTCTCTATTTTGCCAGATCCACAAACTGAAATAAGAAAGGAGAAGGCTTGGAAGAGTTATTTAAAAATAAAATGCTAAAATACCTTATGTAACAGATGAATGAGTTTTGGTTTTATTTAGTAGAAAATGTGGAGACAGTTGTAGGTTTTGTTCACAAAAGTGACATGATGTCATTTATCTTTTTGTGTTGTATCGGCGTTATATTTTATATTGATTTATAAGATCTGCTTGATTACAAATGTGTTAATATTATTTAATTTGTATTGCAAACATTTCCACAAATATTCCTATGTTCATTTGACATTATTTGCTTTTTAATAATTCTTAGATGACTTCTAGTTTAATATTGTATTACATAAAAACCAATACTGGCATACCTCAGGAATGTTGAGGATTTGGTTCCAGATCACTGCAATAGGAGTGAATATCACAATAAAGAAAGACAAGTTTCTGTGATTCACAGTGCATAGAAAAGTCATGTTTATACTATACTGTAGTCTAATAAGTGGGCAAATAGATAATGTATAAGAAAAATGTATATCTTAATTTAAAAATACTCTATTGCTAAAAAAAATGCTAATGATCAGTTGAGCCCTCAGCAAGTTACAGCATGTTTGCTGGTGGAAAGTTTTCCCTCAGTGTTGATGGCTGCTGACTGATCAGAGTGGTGGCGGCTGAAGGTTGGGATGACTGTGGAAATTTCTTAAACTATGACAACAATGAAGATTGCCACATCAATTGACTGTTTTTTTAAACAAGGAATTTCTGTTGATGTTGATATTTTAACCTCTTCCCATGTATCCTGAATGTTCCTAATGTCATCTAAAATACTGAATTCTTTTGAGAAAATTTTTAATTGTTTTTGCTGAGATCCATCAGAGGAATCACTGTTTATGGCAGCTATGGCCTTCCAAAACATATTTCTTAAATGAGACAACTTGAAAGTTGAAATTAGCCTTTGATCTATGGGCTGCAGAATGAAAGTTGAGGTAGGAGGCATAAAAGCAACATTCATCTCCGTCAGAGCTCTTGGGTGCATTGTCAGTGGGCAGTAATATTTTAAAAGAAGTGCTTTTTTAAATTCTGAAATTGAAATAAAAAATATATAAAAATCAATAAAAGAAAAATGGTGTTTGAAAATACTAACAAAATGGACTAAACTTTAGTCCGATTAATAAAAGAGAGAAGACCAAAATAAAATCAAAAATGAAAAAGGAGACATGAGAACTGACACTATAGAAAGTCAAAAAATCATTAGATATTACTATGAGCAACTCTAGGCCAGTGCATTGGAAAACCTAGAAGAAACTGATAAATCCCTAGACACATAAAACCTGCCAAGATTGAACCAAGAAGAAATTCAAACTCTGAATACACCAATAACAAGTAGTGAGATTGAAGCTGTAATAAAAGTCTCTGAGCAAAGAAAAGCCTAAAACCTAGTGACTTCACTGCTGAATTCTACCAAACAGTTAAAGAAAAAATAGTACCAATCCTACTCAAACTATTCTGAAAAATAGAGGAGGGAATAGTTCCAAATTAATTCTATGAGGCTAGTATTATTCAGATACCAAACCAGACAAAAACACATTTAAGACAAACAAACAAAAACTACAGGTAATCCCTGATAAATATTTATGCAAAAATTCTCAGCAAAACACTAGCAAACCAAATTCAACAATACATTAAAAACATCATGCATCATGATCAAGTGGGATTTATCCCAGGAACACGAAGGTAGTCAACATACACAAACCAATCAATGTGATAGGTCTTATCAACAGAATAAAGGACAAAAGCCAAATGATCATTTCAATTGATACTGAAAAGGAATTTGATAAAGTTTAACATCTTTTCATGATAAAACATCCTAAAAAAAAAAACCAAGGTGTAGAAGGAACATACCTCAACATAGTAAAAGCTATATATGACAGACCCACAGCTAGTATCATACTAAATTTAGATAAACTGAAAGCCTTTCCTCTAATATCTGGAACATAACAATAATGCCTACTTTAAGGACTGTTATTCAACATTGTATTGGAAGTCCTAGCTAGAGCAATCAGAAAAGGGAAATAATTAATGCCATCGACATTGAAAAGGAAAAAGCCAAACTATCCTTTTTTGTACATTATATGATCTTATATTAGGAAAACCTAAAGATTTCATCAACAAACTATTAGAAATGATAAATTCAGTAAAGTCCAAGGATATAAATTCAACATGCAAAGATCACCAGCATTTCTATATGCCAACAGCAAGCATTCTGAAAAAGAAATCAAGTAATGACATTTACAAAAGCTATAGTAAAGTAAGATACCTAGGAATAAACTTAATCAAAAAAGTAAGAAGTGTCTACAATGAAAACTACAAAACATTGACACATACAAAATTGAAGAGAATGCAACAAAATAAAACATTATTCTACGCTTGAATTGGAAAAATCAGTATTTTTAAAATATCCATGCTACCTAAAGCAGTCTACAAATTCAATACAATTTCTATCAATCAACCATGATATTTCTCACAGCAATAGAAATCCTAAAATGTATATGGAACCACAAAAGACCCAGAATAGGCAAAGCCACACTAAGCAAAAAGAACAAAACTAGGCTCTTGCCTATAATCACAGCAATTTGGGAGGCCAAGGCAGGCAGATCACCTGAGGTCAGGAGTTTGAGACCAGCCTGGCCAACATGACGAAACCCTGTCTCTACTAAAAATACAAAACTTAGCTGGGTGTGGTGACATGCACCTGTAATCCCAGATACTTGGGAGGCTGAGACAGGAGAATCGTTGGAACCTGGGAGGCAGAGGTTGCAGTGAACCGAGATCACGCCACTGCACTCCAGCCTGGGCAACAGAGTGAGACTCTATCTCAAAAAAAAAAAAAAAAAAACCACAAAACTGGAGGAGTCACATTATCTGACTTCATATTATACTACAGAGCTACAGTAACCAAACAGCACTGCTCTAGCATAAAAACAGTCACATAGCAACGGAAAAGAGAACCCAGAACCATATCCACACACATATATAGTGAACTCATTCTCAACAAAGATGCCAAGAACATACATTGGCAAAAAGACCCTCTCTTCAATAAATGATGCTGGGAAAACTGGATATCCATATTCAATAGAATGAAGCTTATACCTGTTTGGGGTAAGTGCACAGAGTAAAATGAAAGCGAGTTTATTACGGAAGTAAATAAACGAAAGAACGGCTACTCCTTAGGCAGGGCAGCAGTATGGGCTGCTTGACTGAGTATACTTACAGTTACTTCTTGGTCATACACTAAACAAGAGGTGGATTATTCATGAGTTTTCTCAGAAAGAGGCAGGCAATTCCCAAAACTGTGGGTTCCTCTCCCGTTTAGACCATACTGAATAACTTCCTGATGTTTCCATGGCATTTGTAAACTCTCATGGAGCTGATGGTAGTGTCCTTTAGCTTGGAAATGCATTATAATTAACATATAATGAGCAGTGAGAATGACCAGAGGTCATTTTCATTACTATCTGGGATTTGGTGGATTTTGACTGGCTTCTTTACTACATCCAGTTTTATCAGCAGGGTCTTTTTGATGTGTATCTCGTGATACCAGTCCTTCCGACCTCTGTTTCATCCCGTGTCTAAGAATGCCTAACCTCCTGGGGATGTGGCCCAGAAGGTCTTAATCTTATTTTACCCAGCCCCTTTCAAGATGTAATCATTATGCTTCAAATGTCTCTGACACTGTGGGTGTCAAAATAAAATCTTTAGACAAATTAAATAACAATTGAACTGCACAAAGAATGATTAGTGAATCAGGCAGCCCTTAGACAGGAATAGATTCAGAGAGACTCAAGAGCTGCCATGTGGCCAGAGACGATTTATGGAGAGGAAAAGAAAAGTGAAGTACAGAAAATGGAAGCTAAGTACAGACACAGCGTGGTATTTGCCATATTTGAACAGGGTTTGAATAGTTGGCCACCTTTGATTGTCTTCAATTCAGTGATTAGCACAACAGTAGGTTACAGTCTATATAGCCAGTTAGGTTACAGTTCACTTTATACAGAGAAACCTTTGGGCTGAACTAAAAATATGTAAAAAGGCAGCTTTTCTATAGCATCCTGTCATTAGCCTAGGGTTACATGTAAGGAATGTAAATTCCCAGATACTGCTTGCTCTTCTTGGGTGTGGTCAGGGATTCCAGCAGCCTGAGAGTTTTCCTCCTACAAAGTACACCAACAGTAGTGTGCTGGCTTTAGGAAGTTAAAATATACCAGGAGCCTGTGTGCCTGAGAATGGTAAAGGGATCCAAAGGAAGATGGGCAGAAGACTGACAGAGTCTAGGATAGGACTCCAAATACTAAGTTTATTTCCTGAATTAATTTTTAGCTTGAGATGAGATAATCATAGGTGAAGTTGTTACCGGTGAAATGTGTCTGCGTTACTGGTAGGGAGTCTGCAGCAACCTCGATTCTTGCCTCCTTATACCCCTCAAATGAGGAGCATAAGGAAGAAAAAGAGACTGAAGCAAGTTGCAGAGCAGGAGGGGAAGTTTATTTAAAAAGGTTTTAGAACTGGAAAGAGAGGAATGAAGGCTTAGAAGAGACCGACGTAGGCACCTGAAGGTAAGTGCGGTGTTTAACCTTGATGCTAGGACTTTCTGGACCCCTCTCCCATGATTCTTTCCTTAGGGTGGGCTGGCTGCATGTGCAGTAACCCTGTTATCCTTGTGAAGTGAGCACATGCAGTGTGTTTTAGAAGTTGTATCCATGCCCATCGGAATCTTTCTTCCCTTTTCTGGTAGTGTGTTCCTAGAAGGACCTACTCCACCATATTGTCTCTTAATGCACATGTCCAGGAATTTGTATCTCCCTGGCACCTGTATTCCATTAACACTTTAGTGCAACAGGTGTGATTATCAGGAAATGGCCTTTCCCTGGCAATGGCTGCCAATTTACCACGTGTAGAGCTGCAATGTGATCATTGCAGAACCATCACCCAACATTCCTTGTGAGTGGGGGAAGGGCCCTCTCCTGCCCTGCTCATGCCTGTGTTAACTACCTGTAACAAAGTCATTTGATTATCAAATCAAAATATTTTATTATGTTAACAAATGCTTTGTTGGGATTCACTCAGGGTAGTTGGCAAAAAGAGTGTTTTTTTTTTTTTTTTTGAATAAAATGGTTTTATGAATAAAAGCTTTGCTTCTGGGGACAGAACAAATACCATTAACGGGTAATCCCCCTTTGACCTAATAAGGGAAATATTAGGGAAAGCTGTAAAATACAGTCTCAAACCTTTTGGAAGGCTGAAAGGTTTTCATTAACTTGTAATAATGGAACCTCCTTTTCTCGAGTGATTAACCCTAGGTAATAGAAAAAGCGTGCAGCGGTCTCCCTAGCTTCTACACTAGCTTGTGGTAGCTCCCAGCTGTGAGTCAGCCTTAACTCCCAATCACAGTTCTTGGTAGTGGAGCTCATGAGCACCACGGCACAGCTGTCTTTTCTCTCAGCAGTAATTCTCACCTATTTAAGGATGTCACCCTTGCTGTTATATCCCTTTTCTTCTCATGCATCAACGTAACAATTTGTACTGGATCATTTCCATCATGCCTACTTGAGGGCTTTTGAATTTATTATTTCTTCTGCTTGTTATACTCTTCCTCTGTTGTGTGTGTGTGTGTGTGTGTGTGTGTGTATACATATATCTATGTAGAGACAACACAGTTGCTTTATTCATCCATTGATGAACACCTACATTGTTTTCTATATTTTGGCTATCGTGGATAATGCCACAATGAACATGGGAGGATGCACAGTCCTTCTGAAATATAGCTTCTTCAGTAAACTTAATTTCTGTGGTTGAACCTGGGAGGTGGAGGTTGTAGTGAGTTGGTTGTGTTTACCTACTTTCCAAAAGAATTTGGCCTTACAGAGAAAAACTCAGCTACATTAAAAATGGGGGAAAAATAAAGAATCAAACACAAATCACATAAAATTGAGGGCTACATTTATCTGTTAATGCACAAAGTGGGGGTGACAGGAAAGAAGGGCACCATATAGGTGCTTTGGAAATGTTACACCATGTTATTGCCACAATAAACCTGTTAAACAGATTATTATCCCCACTTTATACTGAGGATATTGACAGCTAGACAAAAAGTATTTTATAGCCATAAGTGATTAAAATGGACCATGCCAATTAGTTATGGAAGGTGAATTTTCATTGGTTTCTGTAAGAGACATTGGAGAAAAGAATACTTGTATAGAAGGCAGTGAATAGCAGTTGGGTAGTGTTTTCCATCACAGTTTTACAGGACATTCTGAGATGTTCTTCAAATGATTGTTTCTGATATACTGGTCATTGATTTTAAAAAATTAGGGCAAAACAGTTATAAATAATATAATGAATATGTTTCTAAAATGGAGTAAAATACAATAATCAAGACATAAAGCTCTTGATTACATGATTTTATTTAAGAATAGAGTTTGCTGGACTTCATGACTAAAACACCAAAAGCACTGACAACAAAAGCCCAAATAGACAAATGGGACCTAATTAAACATCAGAGCTTCTGTACAGCAAAAGAAACAATCATTAGAGTGAACCAGCAACCAACAGAATGGGAAAAAATTTTTGCAATCTACCCATCTGACAAAGGGCTAATATCCAGAATCTACAAAGAACAAAAACAGATTTACAAGAAAAAAAAAAAAAACACCCAAAAGTGGGCAAAGGATATGAACAGACACTTTTCAAAAGACATATATGAGGCCAAGAAACATATGAAAAAATGCTCATCATCACTGATTATTAGAGAAAAGCAAATCTAAATCACATTGAGATACCACCTCAAGCCATTTAGAATGGTGATCGTTAAAAAATCTGGAGACAACAGATGCTGGGGAGGATGTGGAGAAATAGGAAAACTTTTACACTATGGGTAGAATGTAAACTAGTTCAACTGTTGTGGAAGACAGTGTAGCACTTCCTCAAAGACCTAGAAATAGAAATTCCATTTGACCCAGCAATCCCATTACTGGGTACATACCCAAAGGATTATAAATCATTCTACTATAAAGACATGCACATGTATGTTCATAGCAGCACTGTTTACAATAGCAAAGACCTGGAACCAACCCAAATGCCCATTGATGATAGACTGGACAAGGAAAATGTGGCACATATACACCATGGAATATTATGCAGCCATCAAAAACAATGAGTTTGTGTCCTTTGTAGGGACATGGATGAACCTGGAAACCATCATTCTCAGCAAACTGACACAAGAACAGAAAATCAAACACTGCATGTTCTCACTCATAGGTGGGTGTTGAACAATGAGAACACATGGACATAGGGAGGGGAGCATCGCACACTGGGGTCTGTTTAGGGGGGACAAGGGAGGGACATGGGGAGAAATGCCAGATGTAGGTGATGGGGGATGTAGGCAGCAAACCACATTGCCATGTATGTACCTATTGCAACAATCCTGCATGATCTGCACATGTACCCCAGAATCTAAAGTACAATTTAAAAAAAACAAAAAAAGAATAGAGCTTGCTGAATCTCAACTCATGGAAGATTAGCTTATTTCTTAGATTGATTTCCTCAAATATCAATCATCTCAGCTTTTTTCTCTTATGCAAAAGTAATACAACTCACTGTAAAGCATTGGGATATATAGAGAAAATTTTTTTTTTTTTTTTTAAAGACAAGGTTTCACCATGTTGGTCAGGCTGGTCTTGAACTCCTGACCTCAGGTGATCCACCCACCTTGGCCTCCAAAGTGCTTGGATTACAGGTGTGATATAGAGAAATTTTAATGAAAAAAACACGTCATGCATATTCCTGCTTTCTATAAATTGTGACTCTTTTTTTTTTTTTTTTTGAGATGAAGTTTTGCTCTTGTTACCCAGGCTGGAGTGCAATGGCAGGATCTCGGCTCACCGCAACCTCCGCCTCCTGGGTTCAAGCCAGTCCCCTGCCTCAGCCTCCTGAGTAGCTGGGACTGCAGGCTTGCACCAGCATGTCCAGCTAATTTTTGTATTTTTAGTAGAGATGGGGTTTCACCATGTTGACCAGGATGGTCTCAATCTCTTGATCTGGTGATCCACCTGCCTCGGCTTCCCAAAGTGCTGCGATTATAGGGGTGAGCCACCACGCCTGGCCCTCTTTCCAGACTTTTTAAAATTGCATTTCTCTTTATGTGTATGTTTGCATGTTTATACACATTAAAAGATGGCAATAATGATCTCTATTTACAGCAGAGTGGGAAACTGGGTACCCTGAGCTATCCTCCCATGTAAAAACTAAAAATGCTTGAAAAACTATTTTTAAAAACATTTTAAATTACATCATTGAACTCACTAGAAAACTAAGGGACATGTTTAGAAGATAGAAAGGGAGTGAAACTGGGAATCTGGAAACATAAATGAACATTAGAACTGATTTTTGCCTGAGGGCATGTTTCAGACTCTGATTTTGTGCTTCTCTTTGATAGCTACTTGAGACAGGGGTGGGATGACCAATGCATCCCAGTTTGCCTGGCATACCTGTCCTTTATTCATATTGCCACTGTGTAATTATTAATAGCACTCTGTTTCATTCAAAAGTATCCTCATTTGGCCAGTAATTTATGTCATCACCCAAGGCATGAACAGCTTGATATCACTGAGATAAAAGCCTGAAGAACTGTTTTAATTTAGCCATTCTAAGTGTGTTTGGGGTCATTTATTTTGAGTGTGTGAATTCCCTCCATTTTGTTCCTGATTTTTTATTAGATCATGGATATATTTTGTCTTAAGTTATTGGGAGCATGTTTTTAATTAAATATATTGACATAATTACCGTTTGAGGAAGTCTGTTTTGTTTTTACCAGTTATTTCCTTAAAACTGTTTTTGGCATACAAAAATGTTACATGTTTAGGTAATCAAATCTTTCTTTTCCTTTGCAAATTCTTTTACTACTTTTATGTTTTAAAAGTTGTTTTTTACCAAGAGATTAATAACTCATCTATATATTCATTTCTATGTTTGGGGTTTTTTTGTTTATCTAGAATGTATTTGGGTATATAATTTGAATATCTTGAGTCTTTTGCCATGTGGACGATTATCTCAAAATTATTTGAATTGTTCCTCCATTTTTTTATGCTGCTTTCTTTACCACCCACTCAATTTTTATTTAGACTTAATTCTGTGTCTGTGAAATGTATGCAGTTCTATCAGTGTCGGTCAGTTCTTCTGCCAGTACCACTTAGTTGGGATTTTGGCAAGAACTAGATAGCAGTCAAATCAAGACTGGATTCCTTGAGTTTAGATATTCAATGTAAATCAGTGAAAAATTGGATCATATGTTCTAGTCATCAAATGTCAGCATGAAAAAGGTATTACTTATTAAGAAAAGGCAGAGACCTGATTTATGTATTGCTATTTAGGAGGTTCTGATTATACTTCTAAAGAGGGTCTGCTCATGGCATTCTGTACCTTAAATTAGGTATTGAGGATGCTTCACAGTACTCCCCAGTTCTTTCTCAGACTCACTCCAAATAGCCCATGGTCATGAGGGAAGGTGTGCTCTTTCCGGGTCCACAAGGGGGCATAGTTTTAAGGGCAAAAACTTCCCAGCACCATGCCCCCCTCCCACGCCTCTCCATCCGGGAGATTTAACAGTTTCTGTTTTAATTTTCGCGGGCGCGGGAAACGGTCAAAAGTCAATCATTCCAGCGGAAGTTTAAGGGAACTCTTTTCATTAGCCAGTCAACTTGGAGAAGGTGGGAATTCCTCCCAGGTTAAAAGTCCCTGTTTCCCTCATCCGGGCGCATTTCTTCTCTGGGGTTCCATTCCAAACAGTCTCTCTGATGGAAGCTTTCTCTCTTCCTCTCCTTTTTCTCTTTCTCTACCTAAATAAATCACTTTCTGCAAACACTATTTGGGGTCCAGTATTTTACAAGGGCACCTGCCGTTGTTCGCTCTCTCATTCCTAAGAGAGCGAGAAACCAAGAGCCTGGAGCCCATTGGGGAGAGAGCCAAGTGTGCCCCTGAACCCCAAAACCCTATTTGGTGAGCCAGCCAGGAGAAGACTTCAAACCGTAAGTAAAACCGGCCCCATTCTGTCCTGTCTCTTTAAGAACACCGGAGCAGCGGCACCAAGCTGGAGAGGGGCGGCCCAGCCCATCTTAAGTGGCGTGGGCCAGCCAGAATTAAAAGTGCAGTTTTGGCCGGCGGCGCAGTGGCTCAAGCCTGTAATCCCAGCACTTTGGGAGGCCGAGGCGGGTGGATCACGAGGTCGAGAGATCGAGACCATCCTGGCCAACATGGTGGAACCCCGTCTCTACTAAAAATACAAAACAATTAGCTGGGCGTGGTGGCGTGGGCCTGTAGTCCCAGCTACTCGGGAGGCTGAGGCAGGAGAATTGCTTGAACCTGGGAGGCAGAGGTTGCAGTGAGCCGAGGTCGTGCCACTGCACTCCAGCCTGGTGCCTGGTGACTGAGACTCTGTCTCAAAAAAAAAAAAAAAGTGCAGTTTTTTCCTCCAAGCTCTCTATCTGCTTTCCCTCTCTTTCTCTATCCTTCGGCTATTATCTCTGGGACAAAAACCTGTGGAAGCCTGTGGAGGAGATTGGGCGAGCACTCCCCCGGGCCTTTCGCTCCTTGCTGGCTGGGAACTGGGACTGCCCGCAGCCAAGCCCTGGGGGCTAGGCCCAGGCAAGTGCAGCAAGCCGCAGCTGGGCTGGAGAAAAACAGCAGGGAAGGGGCGGGGTAGCCCGAGCCTGTGTAAAACTGGAGCCTGCTTGGGACCGGGAAGCACGGTGGCCTGTGCAGGGTTCTGGCAGGCCTCTCTGGCATCACCGGGCATAGGCAGGACTGTAAAAAGGCTCCCCAGGGTGTTCGCCTGCCGGCCCCAGTTCCCTGTGTGGGCAGCGGCTCTAAGAGTGGCCCAAGCGCGCACGTGGTTGTGGCAGTGTCTACCTGGAGGAACAAAAGCCGTGGGGGCGGGACACAGTTCCTGGAACTCACAGCCAGCCCAACAGCAGCTGCAAAGGCGGCTTTTAAACTCACCGCAGCAAGTGGTTTTTTTCTCTCAGGGCATCGCTGGGAAAGGAAAGGCTGCTGCCGGCCGTCAGCCCCGCCCATCTTTCAGGCGGCCACACCACCTCAGGGCGCAGCATTCTCATTCAGATACCGCTTAAGAAAGCTTTCTTCGTCCTCTTAACACAAGTGGCCTATTAGTGCAGTTGCTTAGGGTGTAGGCCCTGCAACTGCAAGATTGCTGGTTCAGAGCCTATGAAAGCTTTCCACATTGCCTTAACACGTGGCCTATCAGCACAGTTGGTTAATGTATAGGGCCTGCAGCTGCAAGGTTGCTGGTTCAAATCCTTAGTAGAGCCAGTCTTAGATGGGGGAAACCTTTTAGAAAATTCAGAAGCTAAAGGCTATGGGACTTTGTGTTTGATGTATAATTTGTCTTGCTTAGGATTGGCTCTTTCTCTACGGCAGAATTTTCCCATCTAGAAGATCATAGTTAAACCGGTTCCAGGGCCCAAATAGTCAATGGCAGGCCTCACATCCCTAAGGGCATTTTCCTACAATGGAAAACGGGTTGTAAAAGGAGGCTGGGTCCTAATCGTATTGTTGCAGCCTCAGCCATGTGATCTGCCTTCTTTAAATGGTGTCCTCTATTGGTCCCTCCCTAGAAGTTTACCCTTCTGGGGCAATTTTATAATTTGGCCGTGTAAATTGGACTTTTGCTGGGAAATATTGGTACCCATCTCGTGAGCCTCACTGGCCTTGTCAAGGACTCGTTGGTACAGACCACTCAACCCAGCAGCCCTTCATACCTCTATAGTGGTCACTGAAGGCATGCAAACAGTAAGCGATAGTGTCCTGTGATGTTGGTAGGCATAATTCAAATCTAGTACATGGGAGGCCCCCCGAAAAAAATGATCACGCATCTTGGGCACCAAAATTTCAAGATACTAAGTGGAAAATGCTCCATTACCAGTATCTTACCTGAGGAATGCCTCAGGTCGAGTGGCTGTAATTATTAACTGGGAATGCTGGCATTCCTTGAGTTCAATTTCAGATGGGTGCCAGTCTTCCCAAGATCAAGTCCCCATTAAAGTGTATACTGGAAAATTGGGACCAATTTAACACACAACCTTTAAAAAAGAAGCGGCTCATCTTCCACTGCCAAACAGTGGGACCAAATTACCCCCTGCCAAGTGGAAAAACCTGGTCTCCAAAGGGAAGTATAAATGATGACACTATTCTACAATTAGACCTGTATTGTAAAAGTAAGGGTAAATGGTGGGAAACTTTTCTTTTCCCTAAGGAATACGCCTCCGCCCTGTCAGGCTTGTACCTTATGCCCTACTCAGCCCTCCTCAGGACTACCTCTATATGTGGCACTTGCTGTGGCAACTACCTCCACCAGTGCCAACCAGGGCTCCTCAGCTCCTGTACCCCAGCAGGAGCCAGAAAGGGCCAAAATGGCCAGGGCATCTCAGGCTACCAAAATGCCCCAACTCTGCCCCCTACAGGTAGTAGAAGGAGAAGTGGGCCTGACCAAAGAAACTCTCAAACTCCGATTATCCTTTTCATAGTGGGAAGGGAACCTGTCGTTTTCTAGGAAAAATGCTGCTCTTTTGTAAACTAGTTAAGTGTTATTTTAAACAAAGTTAAAGAACTCAGGAATCAATCCAACACATGGCTAAAGACCTTCAAGAAACAGTGTTGTGAAGCTTGTTTAACAGCTAACTGTCCTGGCTCTATTCTCTCCTAGGCTCGCTTATAACCATTCTATATTTGTTGGCCTCTGGGCCTCTCTAACCACCTTGTCACATTTGTTTCTTCTAAAACCATAAGGTCACAAATAATCCTGCCGCTGGAGCCCGGGATGTCCTTGGCCTGTGGGCTCTGTCATGGACCTCACGATCAACCTGCACCCCGAAAGGCTCCCCTCTGGGGGAAACCTCAACTGCAGGGTCCCTTCTATACCCCATTTCAGCAGGAAGTAGTTAGAAAGCAATCAACGTCTGTCTTCCAACAGAAGTTAAACTTTCCTCTTCAGAGGGGAGAATGAAGGAAGGTGTTCTCTTTCCAGATCCACAAGGGGGCATAGTTTTAAGGGCAAAACCTTCCCAGTGCCATGCCCCCCTCCCATGCCTCTCCATCCGGGAGATTTAACAGTTTCTGTTTTAATTTTCGCGGGCGCGGGAAAAGGTCAAAAGTCAATCACTCCAGTGGAAGTTTAAGGGAATGCTTTTCATTAGCCAGGGAACTTTGAGAAGGTGGGAATTCCCCCCAGGCTAAAAGTCCCTGTTTCCCTCATCCAGGCGCATTTCCCCTCTGGGGTCCCCTTTACCCAGTGTGGAAGCTTTCTCTCTCCTGGATTTCCCGTCTGGGGTCCCCTTCCACACACTCTCTCTGGTGGAAGTTTTCTCTCTTCCTCTCATTTTTCTTTCTCTACCTAAATAAATCTCTTTCTGCAAACACTGTTTGGGGTCTGGTATTTTACTTTACAAGGGCACCTGTCATGGTCCCCTCTCTCATTCTTAAGAGGGTGAGAAACCCAGAGCCTGGAGCCCACTGGGGAGCAAGCTAAGCGTTCCCCTGAACCGTTAAATCCCAACAGTCATACATGCCTCTTAGAACAGGATTGTGTTTAGTAATTCTTCTCAGTAGAGCTCTATCTTCATTACTGATCCAAATTTATACTTCCACAGTGTTGTAACATTTGTACAGGAGTCTTTTAAGGAAGCCAGTGATGTGAATGGAGGACATTCAGGTCCAGAGAACACTTGGGTTCAAAGAATATTCAGGTCCATTTCTATAAGAAATGAAATCTGTTTTAGGCTTCTAAAATTGCATTCTGGGAAGCAGTTATGATCTGTCACTAACCAACAGTTGAAGGAATAACTCGCCCAAGGGCAGAAGAAAGGACTTCAGTTTATTCCGGTGGTGTAATAAGATTTCAGAGACTATCCCATAGATTTGCAAGTACTTATGAAAACTCTTTATTAATTTATTTTAGAAGAAATAAATAGTGTCTTCTTTTAAAAGAAGCTATAGATGTGTCACTCAGAAAAGAAATACCTCTCTAAGTACCAGTTTCAATTTCACTTCACAATGACCAGTGTATAAATGAGAACGTTTTTAGTTCCATACGACTCCTAACCTGAGTCAAAATTGTTAAATTACAAGGTAATTTATAGACTTATATAACTGAATAATCCAGAGTTACTGTGAATTTTACATAGTCTGGTTCAGTGACCAAATAGGATCACTAAGGACCTAGTTGATTTTTGTCTTTCATATCTGTTTCCGATGCTGTTGACGTCATCCTAGTGCCAGTTACTCCTGAGGTCACAGATGGCTGTGAACAACTCCCTATGAATATGTGTCCTTGTTCAGGAGACAAGTGGGTGTGTCTTACCGTTCCCAGTAATGATAACGTGTTTAGGTTTTTGGAAAGTGTTGCGAATCATCTAATAGAGAAAGTTGAGGATTCTGTTGCCCTAAAGGAGAAAAAATGGATGCTGAGCAGCAAACCAAAGCTGTCTGCTATACTCATTATTCAGCACTTTAGAGACACTTTAGAGACAGTTCCTAGAAGAGCCTCTGAAGGATGGTTTGTATTAAAACAGCTGGCTGTCCAGTTGAGCCCTGTAGAGACTCTAAATACTCCTGAATCGCAATCAACAACTACATGTTTATTGACTCTACTATATGCTGAGCAATTTCCTGTCATTGAACATATCCTAGGAAGAGTAAAAGGGAGATGTTTCACATCAGAGAATACTGGGTTCATCAGCAGTAAAATTGGCAAAACTTGTGAAAAATCAACTCTCTCTATGTAAAGCCTTTGTTGGATAGCTTGGCATTTGACCAACACAAAGGCAGCTGAGCTGCTTCAACTGCTCTTTCCTCTTGAGCCACCATTGTTTTCTCAGTGTAGCTGCTTCCGTGTTCCTGTCCACAGTCTAAATCTGTACCACATTCAGATGTACACTGGTCATAGTTGAGGTTTTGGATAAATAGGCAGTGTGTCTAGAGGTAGAGTCACTTCATTTCAGCATACGTGTAGTTGGCCTAAGTTTTAGGGCTGTGGAAACAGCTGATGTCAGTGGCCATAATACATGAGGGTGGGATGGGCTCATGCTTCATATGTCACCCAATTTGGCACACTAAGCCTGTGCATATATGAGGAGGAGAGCATTGCTTTTGAACAAAGGAGACAGTTTCCTTGTGTTTTGTGTGATGTTGGCAAGTCAAATAAATACCATCCATGTATTTCTATTATAACACTCATCTCATCGGTTTGCTATTATTTATTTTCCTGATTGTCACCGCAGCTAATCTGTAAACTTTCAAGGTCAGATATGTTGACTGATTAGTTTTCACTTTGAAGTTCCAAACACAAAACTTGCGTATAATGGGTGCTTAATATATTTGCTCAGTGAAGGAATGTGTAAATGAATAAATGTTTACTATTAGGTTGGTGCAAAAGTAATTGCAATTACAATGTAGTAGGTTGCCTAGGTGCATATGTATTGAGTATTTTTTTTCTTTTTTTTTTTTATACTTTTTTCTTTCTTTTATTATACTTTAAGTTCTGGGGTACATGAGAAGATCTTGCAGGATTGTTACACAGGTATACACATGCCATGGTGGTTTGCTGCCTCCATCCGCCCATCACCTACATTAGGTATTTCTCCCAATGTTATCTCTCCCCAGTCTCCCCACCACCACCCCGCTATCCCTCCCCTAGCCGCCCACGCCCCAACAGACCCCAGTGTGTGATGTTCCCCTCCCTGTGTCCATGCGTTCTCATTGTTCAACATCTACCTATGACTGAGAACATGCGGTGTTTGGTTTTCTGTTCTTGTGTCAGTTTGCCGAGAATGATGGGTTCCAGATTCATCCATGTCCCTGCAAAGGACATGAACTTGTGATGAGTATTTTAAGTATGTATGAGGCCTTTGTAGGTACTACAAGGAATGCTTTGTTAGACACAGACATTGCATCATATCTAAAGTGTTATGTATACCGTTGATATTCAGTCTAATAAAATTTAATACTCCTAAATTGAAATATAGAAGTGTAGTATGCAAAAAGAGATAGAGTCTGGTAACAAATTTTTCAAACCTGTTCTGGGTGGGGCAAATTCATTTTCTCTCTGGGTTTCAACATTACCATCTTTAATAAGCCTTAAAAAACAATATATTTTCTGGAGCTCTCCTCAAGTCATCTGTGGGAACTCCAAACACCTCAAATTTATCCTATAATGTTTTATCCTAATGGAGGAAGTGGGCTTGTGTATACTTATTGATTACTTCATTCAAATTCTATGTGGCATTTATTGTTTTCCTCCTGTCCTCTGATGCTGAAGAGATATTGGCAGCCTCATCAGTATCTGTGTGTGTTTTTGTTTTGTTTTGTTTTTTTGTTTTTTGCTTTTTTACTTTTTAGCAATAACCATTCTGATTGATTTGAGTTGGTATTACATTGTGGTTTTGCTTTGCATTTCTCTAATGATTAGTGGTGTTGAGCAGAACACTGTGCGCCATGTTCCAAAGGGCTCCTGATATGGTTTGGATTTGTGTCCTCACCCAAGCATCCTGCCAAACTGTGATACTCCGTGTTGGAGGAGGGTCCTAGTGGGAGGTAATTGGATCGTGGGAGCAGATTATCCCCTTTCTGTTCTCGTGACAGCGAATGAGTTCTCAAGCGATCTGGTTGTTTAAAAGTGTGTAGCCTGGCCAGGCACGGTGACTCACGTTTGTCATACCAGCACTTTGGGAGACTGAGGCAGGCGAATCACGAGGTCAGAAGTTTGAGACCAGCCTGACTAACATGGTGAAACCCCATCTCTACTAGAAATACGAAAATTAGCCGGATCTGGTGGTGCACGCCTGTAATTCCAGCTACCCAGGAGACTGAGGCAGGAGAATGGCTTGAACCCAGGAGGCGGAGGTTGCAGTGAGCCAAAACTGTGGCACTGTACTCCAACCTGGGTGATACAATGAGACTCTGTCTCAAAAAAAAAGTGTGTTGCACCCCACCCATTCACTCTCTTCCTCCTGCTTCAGCCATGTAGGACGTGCCTTCACTTTTCACTTCCGCTTCACTTTGATCATGATTGGAAGTTTCCTGAGGCCTCCCCAGCCATGCTTCCTGTACAACCTGTGGAACCGTAAGTCAGTGAAACCTCTTTTCTTTATAAATCACCCAGTTTCACATAGTTCTTTATAGCAATACAAGAATGGACTAATACAGCTCTTTGCCTCCTGCACTATCTGTTACCTAAGCTAATAATGACAAAAGAAACATCTACCATTTATTGAGTTTATGCTAGTGTAGCAGTCTATACTAAGCTCTTTAAATGCATTATCTCATTAATTCGTGACTAGCTTATGAGAAAGATACTAATCATAGCCATGTTTTATGGATGAGGAAAGTGAGGCATAGAGAGGTTATATATATATCTTGCCCAAAGTCACATGGCTTGGAAGTGACAGAGCAAGAATATGTATCCATATCTGTCTCTCTCCAGAGCTCAAAGTCAACCCATAATAGGTACTATTATAAAATAGTACTAACTCATGTTCCCACTATCATATGGGACCTGAGGGACATAGTGCATAGACTTGTTCCTTCAGTGACTGGACCACTGCCTTTCAGCTGGATGTGCATCTCTTGACCCGTCTTCCTCTATAGTGTATTCTTTTTAAAGAAGCATCCCTTTCCTCCATTTTAAAAAAGCTCATCCTCCAGACAGGTTTGATCCTAAGCTGGTTTTTGTATATTTTTATATTTTGTGGTTTTGTCAGATTTTTATAAGCTATTTCATTTTACCAGTTATTCTCTTTAGTATATCCTTTGGCTAAACTGGCTTGTCACTTAACATTCTAGGTTCTATTGATTTTTTTCTATATTGCAGTGTTTGCAGAATGCTTTATCATTTTTATTCAGGTGTTTAATTATCTTGGTTAATTTCTCTCCTTTTTTGTGTTTTTTTTTCTCTTCTTTACATTAATATATTGGTAGACCCTATAAGAATATGGTAAGTTTAAAACCATTATTTCTACTTAGTGCTTCATGCTTGAGTATTGGTTTTAGATCATTTTACTACTTTTAGATTTCATCTTATTTCCTTTGTTGTTTTATTTTATAAAAGCCTATTTTGTCTCATTTATAGTACAGTCTCTCTTTTATGCTTCAGGGAATGGGGGAGAGGCTGGAGATTGACGGGGGTGAGAGTAAGTACAAAAGAGATCTCTGTGTGTGTTGTGCCCAACATATTCTGTTCCCCAAGAATGAGAGATAGACCCTTTTAGTGAATCTGCTTTGTATGCTGGCCTTGTCAGGGTTCTCCCTTCAGAAAAGGACTGTTGGGCTCGAGATTGGTGCTAATGGTCCAGCGGTAGTACTAATAGTAATGGTAGCAGCAACTACCATTTGATAGATCCAGCATGGAACTAGGTGTTTATACCATATCTTTATTGTATCTTCTCAATATTCTACAAGCAGGCATTGGTAGTTTCACTTTATTCACAAGGTTTACAAGGAGGTTGGAACTCTGTGAGATTAAATCATTCATTAAGTCTGAATTTGAATCCAGATCTGTCTCAGTTGTAAAACTCTTGTGTTTTTATATTTATGTTTTACACAGAGGACTCCTGAACACACATACTTATGGAAAAACATTATCCCCTTAAAGAGAGAGGAGAGATTTTCCAAGGATTCTCCCCTTCAACCTGAATTCATCTAGTTCTTATTGTAAAGGGAACCCTCCCTACTCCAACCAGGCATCTGGATCCATTGACTGCAGAACCAAAGTTTTTTTGTCAGCTTAGCTAAAACAAAGATCCAGTGTTCATGGGGATGTAACACCCTCAGTATGAAATTTTGTCACCTTGGCTCACTTTCCTACTTCTAACTTGGTTCAAATAAGCTGCTTTTGGTATTCAAAAACCCCTATAAGCAGGCTTGCATCCCAGCTGTTTTATCAAGGCAATGTATCACTTTTGCCTCTCTGTTAATGAGCAGTAGAAGTAGCTTTCCTCAGCAAAATCTGTGTCTTTTTGTCAACAGACCTGGTGATGCACTGAATATTTTCCTCTTTCCTTCTATTTTTTTTTTTCTCTTGGTTATTTAAACAGTTAAAAGCCCACCCGAGAAGAACATGGTGGCAAGCATCCAACAACAACGCCTATTCACCAACTAAGATAAAGTTTACTTTTGCAACCATAGTTAATTACTGCTACCTGCTATGTAACTTACTCTTGAAGTTCATTGTATATTGAAAATAATTTACATGAAACCAGTTAAGACTACCTGTTAAGTGGCCAGCACGCCTAATCTGCCACCAAGTTTCTCTTTGCAGAAGTTTTATTTTTTTCTTTCTAAAGTTTATGTATTTATGTATTTATTTTGAAATGGAATCTGGCTCCGTCACCCAGGCTGGAGTGCAGTGGCATGATCTCAGTTCACTGCAGTCTCCATGTCCCAGGCTCAAGTGATTCTTCTGCCTCAGCCTCCAGAGTAGCTGCGATTACAGGTACCCACCGCCACGCCTGGCTAATTTTTGCATTTTTAGTAGAGAGAGGGTTTCACCATGTTGGCCAGGTTGATCTCTAACTTCTGACCTCAGATGATCCTCCTGCCTCAGCCTCCCAAAGTGCCAGGATTACAAGCGTAAGCCACTATACCCATCCCCTTCTGAAGTTCAAAACCACATTTGGATGTAACATAATAATTTTTCCTTTTCCTATTGGAAAGTTCCCAGAAAGATGTATAAGAGTGTTTTGTACCTTCTTGTTTGTAAAAGTTCAATTTATTGTCCTAAGAATAAGAAGGTAACTGAAAGTACTATTAAATATTGATAAGGATCATAAACCTATTATGTGCTAGTTTTATAATACTGACTTACTAGGAGATCTCTGGAAAAACCACAGTACTGAGGATCAGGAAAGCCTGCTGTACTAACAATCAACCATAAGATACTGGACATGTCACTTTACCTAAATCTCGGTTTTCCATATATTTAAATGTGTGCGGGAGAGAAAAAGAGTGAGATCAGCTGGTCCTTGTATCTCTAATAGAATCTTTGATATATATGTCATCTGTTAGGGGACAACCCCATCTCCAGCTCTCAAATGAGAAAGAACAGTATAGAATTATGGATTCGGAGCTAAGAGAACATAGATAGCTTCAGGCAATAATTCTCAATTTATTTTCTCTTGTCTCTGACACCACACTTTGCCCCCCTTTGTCATACTGAATCGGGACTGTGAGATGTTTCTCCTTTGCCAGCTGGCTTGTTGTTAGGCTTTGTTAATAGAGGACACTGGGGGGACATTGCAAGGCAAGACAAGGAAGAAGCTTCCCTTATTTCTGTGTTTTGTCCTCCAGTGGGATCAGTGTCCTGAGTTATAGTCGCTTTTAGCTTAGTAGCTTTCTCTATTCAGCCATAGTCCACATCTTCTGGCATGATTTTTTCCCACCACAGAAGTTGTCTTCACAGTTCAGCTGTGGTCTATGCTCTCCAGCAAGTTTCTCAGCTGCCCAGTGACGGATTGCTTCTGAGGTTCAGCCTCAGTAGCTTTAAACTTCTGACAAGTCTCTCCCCCACTGGCATGCTGTGTGCTTCCCTGGTAGCCATACCACTTCACTCAGAGGACTGAATCTCAGCCTTGGGGAGGGCTTCTTCAAAGTTTCTATGTACCTGCTTTGTTGCATCTGCCTTAACCCTAGAATCCTCCTTTACCCCTTTTACCAGTTAGCTAGTTAACTATGTAACAATTATTACATTTTTTATTATTCAAAGTACAAATGGGGTTTCTGTATGTCTCCTGAATAGCTCCAGACTGATAAATTTAATAATTGTATATATATATATGTGTGTGTATATGTATGTGTGTATATATATATGTGTGTGTGTGTATTTTTAATGACATGTGATAGAGGTCTGAAGGAACTAACCACAAATAAGATTTTTGAAGGTAAGATTAGAAAAGAACATTTAAATGTCTGAAAAATACATGAGCATTGTTTATCCTCACATGTAGAATCTGCCCCGTTTATATTTGGGCCAGCTCTGTTAGCAAAGGGAGCCTGAGTGTGGAGAAAAGTTTAGGAAAATGAAAATAATAAAAACACTTAATTATTGAGTTCCAAAACACTGACTTCAGAACAATTAAATTAATAAAGTAGTTTTACTATTTTTTTGAACTCAAAGTCTTTAAAAATTAAATTGTTTTTAACTCATGATCTGTTACCTCAATAAATGTGTTTGCAATTTAACTGCTTTTGGAGTTGCTGTTTTTGAATGTAATAAAAGTTTTTAATTTTTTTCCTTTTATTGCCTTACTTGTTTTAAAGGCTCTCAATCAAGCTTTTCTCTCTACTTATACAGCCCCAAGGACCAATTTACAGAGTATCAGTGCCCTGCAGGGAAGCAGGTAGACACTGCCTACAAGTTAGCTGACACTGTGGTGAAATAGATGTGAGGACAGTAAATTCCATATATAGACAAGTATTTCAAGCTTCCAGGCACTCTTCTTTACTCCTCAAATCTCACCTATACAATTCCCCCCCGAACCCCAACTCTTGGCTGATGCTTTTGTGTGAAACTGAAATCATCAGAGGCATTGCTCATTTTCCTATCACTAACCCTCCAAAAATATAATCTGTAGTCACTTCCTTTTTCCTCCACATCTAATTAGTACAGAAAGAAATGAGTTTCTCTTATCAAAAGCCAACTCCTCTGTTTGTACTCTGGATCCCATCGTCTCTTGCTTTCACAAGGCTAATTAAGTCCGTTATCAACACTTCCTCTTAAAATTTATTATTTTCATTAACATAAAAATGAACTATAATATTTTCTTGTTTTGTCTCGTACTTTTTTTCTTTTTTCTCCTTTACTCCTGAGATACATGTGCAGAACATGCAGGTTTGTTGTATAGGTATACATGTGCTATGGTGGTTTGCTGCACCTATTCAACCTGTCATCTAAGTATTAAGCCCTGCATGCATTAGGTATTTGTCCTAATGCTCTCCCTCCCCTTGCCCCCCTCCCACCCTGATGGGCCCCAGTGTGTGATGTTCTCCTCCCTGTGTATGTGTTCTCAATGTTCAACTCCTACTTATGAGCGAGAACATATGGTGTTTGATTTTCTGTTCCTGTGTTTGCTGAGAGTGATGGTTTCCATCTTTATCTATGTCCCTGAAAAGGACATAAACTCATTATTTTTATGGCTGCATAGTATTCCATGGTGTATATGTGCCACATTTTCTTTATCAAGCCTATCGCTGATGGACATTTGGGTTGGTTCCAGGTTTTTGCTATTGTAAATAGTGCTGCAGTGAACATGTGTGCCTGTTTCAGGATATGAGCAGACACTTCTCAAAAGAAGACATTTAGGCAGCCAACAAACACATGAAAAAAAGTTCATCATCACTGGTCATTAGAGAACTGCAAGTCAAAACCACAAGGAGACACCATCTCAAGCCAGTTAGAATGGCAATTATAAAAGTCAGGAAACAGCAGATACTCACGAGGCTGTGAAGAAATCAGAATACTTTTACACTGTTGGTGGGAGTGTAAATTAGTTCAACCGTTGTGGAAGACAGTGTGGCTATTCCTCGAGGATCTAGAACCAGAAATACCATTTAACTGAGCTATAGTATTTTCCAACCTCTTTTCTCCATTTTCATCTCGCATTTTCTCTTGAACCCAACGCAGTCATCCTCTTGCCCATACCACTCCACTGAAGCAGGTTTAGCCAAAATCACAAACTCCTTCCTTGTAATCAACTTAAAGCAAATGTCCCAATCCTCATTTTATTCAATCTTTCTGCGAGTGTTGACCAATCCCTACTTGAAACAGTTCCCTCTTTTAGCTTCTCTAACACTATAGTCCCTTGATTGTCTTACTGGATATTTAATTTTAGTTGCTTTGATATCACATTGTCTTCTAAATATTGGGGTTCTTCAAGAATACAGTCATCTCTTTTTTTCTTCTTTGCATTCTTTCCTCAAGGGATTTTCTCATTTCTAATGGATGTAACAGCTGTTGGTATGGCCTGAATTGTGACCTCAGTAACAAGGGTGGTACCAGTCTGAAGTTAGGCAGTTGCTGAGCAGATGTTCTCACAGAAGTATTTGTATCTGTGTGTAAGGTTGTAATGGCCGGATTGTTTTCTTTCTGTCAGACATTTACGTTATCTGTATTTATTTACAAAACCATTCCCCATCTAATTAATTTATACTTTTTGTTACATGATCTACTTAGAGGTTAGCATGAGAATTGACAGGGTCAAAGAATGCTTGTTTTACCTTTTTGCCAATTTGCTATCTCAGAAATATTTACTGGTTCATTAATGATCTAAGCCTTTCTAATATAAATAAGATTCAGTATCTAATTTGTCTATTACATAAATGTTTCTTGAAGACCAATCATACAACAGATAATGGGGATATAACAGTGAACATTGACAAGAACAACACTATTCATGCCCTCAAATAATCTAGAGACATGAGAGGTGTAAGTAGGTACAACCACACTGTGGGTAAATTAACTAAAAATGACACTCACAAATTCCTATAGTAGTGCTCTAATAAATCAAATATACACAATTTACTGGCAGTTTGGAAGTTATTACAGTTTTCCCAGTTTGCAAGTTAGTAATATGGGATTTAAAGAGAATAGATAATTATAGAAATGCTTTAACCCAGGAATCCCATTTTTGGAAACATATATCAAGAAAGTGACTAAAAAGGAAAAGAAAAGCCCCTTTTGTACAATGATATTTATATCTGCACCATCTATAATAACAATTTGGAAATAACAAAAATTCATATGTTTGGGGAATTGTTAAAATATTGATAATATAATGTCTTAGGTTCAGTTTTCACAGGAAATGGATCCAGAGGCTAGGATTCAAGTAAAATTAGTTTATTTGAGAGGGAAACCATCATCAGTAGGATAGTACGGACATGAAACAGGGAAGGCAAAAGATGCATTCTGGTGTGTGAATAGCCTAATTGCTAGGAGTCAAAGGTTGAGATCTTTTCCATGAGGTGGCACCTTCTTCAGCACTTCCTACTAGCCATGGGCATAGCAGAAACGGCTTTTAGTGGTTGAAGATAGGGTGGCAAATATCTCTTATTCACAGATACCAAAACTGACAGTTTTAAGTAGTCTGGAGCATATTGAAAGGTCAGCTAATGTAACAGTGCAATGATATATTTCCATTAAATGTAAAAAATTAGTAAACCATGTAGATATTTGTAAACAAGTAGAAGAAAAATTTTCCAAACAAATAAAGAGCACAATACTATCCATAGAGTGTGTACAAGCATGGAAAAAGTAGTTATGTCATGAGAACACATAGAATCTTATTTTTTAAAAATGTTGAACAGATACCTTTTTAATATTATAAAGGTATCTAATAAATGAAAATGTTCCAGCGCTGTTAGTTGAAAGACTCTTCAATTAGACATCAATAAACTGATACCTTTTAAATGCTAACAGTGATGATATTGTAGAGGTAGAATCAGTGAAAGTGAAATCTTGGGTTTGGTAGAGGAAGAAGTAAAAGTTATCAGGATGCCCTGAATGTTGTGACTACTCAAATGGATGGACGGCAACGTCTTTAACAGTGCTAGAGAAGTCAGAAAGATGATCTTACATTAAGGCAGCAAATTATTAGGTAAAGATGAAGGACTTTGATGTTGTTAGGACTGTTTTTAAATGTGACATTAAGGCCTTGAGATATTCACCTAGGATACCAATCTCTGAAATGTAGAGAAATGAATACTGAAGAAAGTTTAGAAATAAAGGTGAAAACAATGTCACACATGTAGGTTACCACCCCAAAGTGCTAAAAAGGTACTTAAGAAGGAAAAATGATTCCTTTTAAAGGGAATGATTTTCTTCTTAATTATTCTAACACTTTTTCTTAACTTTCATCTTTCCAATAGAGATTGGGAAGACAAGCTTTGCTAATTAATTTCCACAATGCAAGTTTTAATGAAAGGATATAAAACACTTGAGGAGGCAAAATAATTAGTAGATGCTGTTAGTTTATACATTTTATTCTTATGAGAATATGGACATTTGTTGCCTGGCGCCTTCGCTGGCATTAATCTCATCTTGTATCACTGGACTGTTGCCATTGCTTGGTTTCAACAGAGTGAAGATATCTGCTTGTTTTATTCCTAGATTGTCTCTGATAAAAGGATGAAAGCAGTTAAAATTATACAAGAAACTACTTTGTTGCTACTTTCATGGTTTTACTTAAGATGCTGTAGACATTGACATAAATAGGCCACAGTGTTTTATTAACATCAATTAACAAGAAAGCAACATTTATTTTATTTGTGCCATTAATATGGGCAAGGGATAAGGAAAGTGCAATAAATTTCTAATTTAAATTTGGAACTCAGTTAAGGGAGAAAGTTTGAGTTGTGCATGTTTGCAGGTCTGAGTAATGGCCAATTTTTTTTTAACATAAGCCATCTGCCAGTATAATACTTTTAATGATACATTTACTTGAAATTCTTTTCACATGCTCCCCTGAGTTCCTGTACTCAAACAGATCAGAAGGAATATTTGGCTTACACATTTGGGGCTTCTGTGATCTACTATCTCCATTGATTTTAGTTGACAATAACTTTCATCATTCAGTGTGTCTTCTCAGGGGTGAATATTCCATTTATCTTATCTTTTTATTCCTGAAGATCTTCGACATGGTTTAACAGCAGTACACAAGCTTTATAAGCTGATGTGTTTGGATTTTGCTGAAAAGTTGTGTTTCACAGGAGCTAATATGTGGCCATCCGATGTTTTAAATCTTATCAACATTAATTTGGGGGGGGCAGTCTAAATAGAGTCAAAACTTGATTTTCACAGAAGGATTTTCAGAGCTTCACCGATTAGGCTATTTAAAGGAGTGACCTAGTGATTTCCTTTTGTTCTTACTTTTATTTATTTGTCTTTCTGGATTTATTACTCTTGATTACTTTTAGAATCAGAACATCTACAGTATGTTTCACTTAGTTTGTTATATTTTTACTATTTATTGATAAATCTCACTTTGTCTCCAATATTTGCAGAACTATATTATACCATTTTTTTAAAAATTTCCAGTGTATTCAATACTTAACATCAGACTTACTCATTACTTATTTCCAAAATCCTTTCAGTTTCAGAAGACTATTTCAATACAGTGTATTTATTTGTTGAACACATAGTTGCTAAGGACTTACTCTTCACTAGGTTCAACAGGAGGCACTGGAGATATTGCTGGGACGGAACAGAAGAGAGGAATTATCTAAGCCTTGGGATGGGGCAACCAGGAAAGACTTCCTGGAGAAATGGATACTAAAACCAAGTCTTAAAAATTGAGTAGAAAGATTCATTCATACAACTGAATTTGCTCACAAAAGGTGTTGTGCACTTACTCTATGCTGGACCCTCTGATGTGCATTGGGACAAGAAAAGTAGATAATATATAGACAATTTATTAGATCTAGAATGATGAAAAAGAGGAAGCTCAGAGAAAATAGATATTTAAGTACCCAAGTAAAACCATAGCTTGTGAAGACTAATTCAGATGTTGAAGCTGCCTCTGGAGAGGACATATGGCTTTTCAGCTGCCATGTTTTAGTAGCGTCCCTGTCTCAGTTGTGTCTGAGTCACAGGACCCGACTAGAAAGGAATGATTTAATTCTAACCCCAGAAAAAGGCAGGGGTGATGGAGGCTTGGATTCAGTTTCTGCCCACACTCCTGCCCCACTATTAAGGCAATTTAAACCAAAGTAGAGTAGTTGAGAGAAAACCTCGATTGAGAGGTTTTCACCCAGATATAATAGGTCTTCTAGAATGAAGTAAAAGAAAAAATAATGGTTAAAAATATTTAAAGATGTAATAGCTAAAATAAATTCACAACTAAAAGATTTGAGTCTGCTATTGAACCACAACAATATTGTGCAGAATAAATATATTAATGTGTATACATATAATTATATATGTGTATATATGTGTGTATACACAGAATAAATATATTAATGTGTATATATATAATTATATGTGTATATTGTATATGTGTGTTGTGTGTGTGTGCGCGTATAATTATATGTGTATATGTGTGTTGTGTGTGTCTACGTACACACACACATACACTCACATGCACAATTGCATTCAGCAGGATCTACTTATGGGATGAAATAACAAAATAACTTGACTTTTTTTTGCCCCTTACTGATTTTTTAAATTTAATGGGTGAGTTATTTCCCTTCAACTGGGAAAGAACTCTAGATAGTCCCACTACTTTTCTGATTATACTTAAGTAAATGAAAGCCGATTATCACTTTCATCATCAAGGGCTATATAAATTCATAAATTATAATGTTAATTTTCATATAATAATTGACATTTCAATGTTCAAATTTAGAACTTTCTTGTCTCCTTTTTCTAGGACTTTGTAGTGGGAAGCCTAAAGTTGATCACAGAGGGTGGGTATAGTAGGCTTCATTTCTCGTTCTTTTCCACATCCTCTTCAAGCTTGGAATACAACGAGGCGAGCATTAAGAAGAGAAAACATGTTACATGGCAGGCTGAATAGATTATTGGCCTGGTAATGTTTCAGAGGTAACTGTGTTTTCCATGGCACACATAGTACTTCAGACCTTGCTCCTGCTCACCCCATCATTAAGGATGTATTATCTGACATTCTCTTGGTACAACTAAACAAATTTCTATTTCTGTTGGTCACTTACTCCTAGGAATCCGAAGGTCTATCCCCACTGTTTTCCTACTGAGGTTAATGTTAATTATAGTAAAATATAATTTATTATATACTGTATTTTCAAATATTTTTAGTTTTGAATAAATGTTTACCTAGAAAAAATATTTGGGCATGTGAACACTCTGGATTATTGTTTAATGATATGTTAACATTGTTGTATATAAATGGCTTTTGAGTCAAATAAGTTTCAGAAATCTTGGACAAAATAGAGCAGGCTTATTTTCTCTACAGCTTCCCAGAGCTTTTAATGCACTTTGCTGAACATTAGCTATGTGACTTTAGGAAAATCACTTAATCTCTCTGTGCTGCTTCATTATTTGAAATAGAGATGAGAAAATACTTACCCGATAGCATTGCTGCACAAATTAGATTACGTGATGTGTATCAAGTACTCAGCATAATGCCTGGTCGATAGTAAGTCCTTAAAATTGGTAGTTATTGATATTTGTTGTGATCATGGTTCCTGCTGCTGCCGCCAAAATATTCCAGAGACTTGGTCATAAAAACCTTCCCTCAGAGAATGTCCCTGGACTCATTCTGCAGAACGTACTTTGGGAAATATTGCACTCTCTCTCTTTACTTTTTTTCAACTCTGCTGTCTGTGCTTTGCATCTTCAAAAACTGAAATAGCACACAGAAAACTTCTTCTTTAACCTGAAAATTGGGTGTTTTCAGTTATTTCCATTTAGCTGTTATTTGATGAAATATAGGAGTATTGAAAATTACTTTTACCTATCTACAATATTATATTGAGCCTCTCCATAATCTTCACACAGCAACTGGCTATACCCATTGCGAATTCTAGAGTGGTTTATGAAAAAGTTTACTTGCTGATGGCCACTTCGGAGCTTCTAAGGCAGTTCCACAATGTGCAATTGGTTTGCAAAGCATAGCAGCTTGTGTATATTTCACTCACCCTGGGAATTACAAGATATTTTTCATAAATTGTCTCTTCAGGTCAGGGAATGTTTAAGAATTAATCCTTTCCAGGCAAAGGATAAACTAGTTTTGCACCCTTCAGTAGTCAC
The DNA here is from genome assembly GCF_009761245.1 of Sapajus apella. NCBI lineage: Eukaryota > Metazoa > Chordata > Mammalia > Primates > Cebidae > Sapajus > Sapajus apella. The sequence goes on along the minus strand of NW_022437033.1, from coordinate 6,216,476 downwards.
CCCCTCCTCTTTCCTAGATCCTTTTCTCTAGCTAAAGTTATAATTGGTGTAAGATGAGCATTGCTTTTCCAGTCTTTGACAATTTTGAAGCCTACTTGGAGAAAATCAATGAGAAATTAAGAAAGATCTTCAAGAGTTTTGAAAGAAAGGAGCAACATTAGAAGCTGCTGTACAACTGAAAACATCTTGCACCTAACTCTTCTCTTGATGTTGGCTGTGGTTATGTTGAGGAGGAGAAAGAAAAAAAAAATGGGGCTGTGTTCTTTGTATCTATTTACTGAGTAAAAACTCTGGCATCTAGGAAGCCAAGATGTGATATAACAGACATGCAGAGATCAGGAGATCTGGGTTTGTGGCCTGGCTCAATTCTGTCATTGAATATCTTGTGACTTCCTCTACGTTTATAAAGGAAGATTATTATGACTTGAATTTCATGTATTTTAGCCACTGTATCATCAAGGTGAATTGCTTTTGAGATGTAAGCAATATTTTAAAGTTAGCTTTCTTCTGTAAAATGTACACACTAAAATTTTGCACAGGAGAAAAAGGCAAAGTAAACTAAACAGGAAAAATATTTATTTGGTGTTCTTGAAGTCATAAGTTTGATAGTGACAAAGTAGCCATAAGTTATCCTGAAAATTCTGTTATTATTGGAGGAAATTGGCCCTTCGTACGTGACGTTTATGCAAGTGCTTTTCTCTTCTGCCCACCAGATTCCTTATCTAGAAAATGTTAAAGAGATATACTAAGATACTTTCCAACTCTAATATTCTTTAAATCTTGACATTTTCAAACCATTGTGGGAATACTATATCCAGGATTTTTTTCTGACCAATGAAAACCTGTATAAATACAAAAAGTAAGTGATTATCTCTATCACACCCCAATTTAACTACCTCTGTATTACTTACCTCAATTAATAGCATTTCCTTCCCCCACATAAGCCAGTAGCATATAGTCATTCGTGTTCTTCCTTCTCTCTCTTACCCTAAATTCCAGTAGCTATCAAGTTCAGTAAAATTAACCTCAGTAATGTTTGTCTAAACTCTCATCTCCCTAATATTTTCTATATTTAATAAATTTTCAAAAATATCTATTTGATCATGCCTTTGCTTAAAACTCATTACTAAGTCCTCCTTGTTACTCAGACTTTATATACAGGAATAAATTAGCAATGTGATCTCTAATGAAGACTGTCGAATAGATAATTTCAGCGGCATAGTTTTGTTCTTAAATCCTAGAGCTAGCTATGGAATTTAAAGTGTTTATTTGAAGATAGCTTGAGCCACGTAAATACACATAATTATCTATTTTTTTAAAAAATCAATCCATACCTATGGCAAGTTGGATAACAATAAGGGAGCTTTCATCATCTTGATTTTATCCTGAAGTGTTAAATCATCTGACATTTCATTCTTGGCTTTTAAAGGACTTGAAATATCATGACCAGCAGAGTCCACTGCAATTTACATTTTGGATATGTGCTATTATATCTGAAAAGAATCAATAGAAGGATACATTTTGAAAGCTAAAATTACAATTTTAGAGAGCGGTCCTACTATGCATATATAGTAGCGGTCCTACTATATATGCATTTTAGTAGGACCGCTCTCTAAAATTCTAATCAATCAACATTTAAATTGTGACCTCCTGTAAAGCACACTTTAGACCTCTTTGCAACTTCAGCAAAGTGTGAAAGTTCAGTAAATGTATGCTGTGTTCTGAATCTTTTCAATAAGTACAGCATTATGCTAGCTGCTCTCTATCCTACCTAGTCGGAAGATCCAATGTTACCTATTTTTAAGAAGCACACACCATAGTTGTGGATAAAATAGGCTTTAGGCTTTACTTTATCAAATACCAAATATGCCCTAGTCATACTCTCGTGATGATAAGCATGTGTGAAATACGGGATGGATAATAGGACAAGAATAGACTAGAACATATCCACAGATGTTTGAATTAACAAAAAGTGAACACAAATTTGTGTAACATAAAATTATTCAAAATATATATGTATAGTTCATTGGTAGTTGGCCTTATAAGCATTAAGCATTTTTTATTTAACTATTCAACTTAATTTTACTACCAAGTATATTGTGATGTTTGGAATATGCCATTTTAATACAGAAAAAAGTGATACATGATATATAGAATTCCATTTTTGGAATATTTGAATATCTGAAATACTAAATATTCCAAATATTCAAACAGTCAATTTCATGTAGACACAGTCATAAAATTTTCAAAATGTATTTCATTTAATTTTTATTCATTTATTCAATAAATATTTATTGATAGCCTTTCCATAAATTTTGTTTTGTTTTAGTATATTAACTGTCAGCAACAGCGATTTTATTTTATTTGTTTTACTTTAAGTTCCAGGATACATATACCGAACATGCAGGTTTGTTACATAGGAATACATGTGCCATGATGGTTTGTTACAGCTGTCAACCCATCATCTAGGTTAAGCCCCACATGCAGTAGGTATTTGTCTGAATGCTTACCCTCCCTTTGTCCCCCATCCCCTGACAGGCCCCAGTGTGTGTTGTTCCCCTTTCTGTGTCTATGTGTTCTCATTGTTTAACTCCCACTTATGAGTGAGAACATGTGGTGTTTAACTTTCTGTTCCTGTGTTAGTTTGCTGAGGATGACGTCTTCCAACATGGTCCATGTCTCTGCAAAGGACATGATCTCATTCTTTTTTATGGCTGCATAGTATTCCATGGTATATATGTTCCACATTTTCTTTATCCAGTCATTGATGGGCATTTGAGTTGGTTTCATGTTTTTGCTATTGTAAATAGTGCTGCAGTAAACATATGTGTGCATGTGTCTTTATAGTGGAATGATTTATTCCTTTGGGTATGTACCCAGTAATGGGATTGCTGGATCAAATGGTATTTTTGGTTCTAGATCCTTGATGAATTGCCACACTGTCTTCCACAATGGTCAAACTATTTACATTCCCACCAACGATGTAAAAGCATTTTTATTTCTCCACAGCCTCTCCAGCATCTATTGTTTCTGACTTTTTAATAATCATCCTTCTGACTGGCATGAGATGGCATCTCATTGTGGTTTTGATTTGCATTTTTCTAATGACCAGTGATGATGAACTTTTTTTTATGTTTCTTGGCCACATAACTGTTTCTTTTGAGAAGTGTCTGTTCATATCCTTTGCCCAGTTTTTGATGGGTTTGTTTTTTTCTTGTAAATTTGTTTAAGCTCCTTGTAGATTCTGGATAAAAGACCTTTATCAGATGGGGAGATTGCAAAAATTTTCTCCCATTCTGTAGGATGACTGTTCACATTGAGGCTAGTTTCTTTTGCTATGCAGAGGCTCTTTAGTTTAATTAGATCCCATTTGTCAATTTTGGCTTTTATTGCTATTGCTTTTGGTGTTTTCATCATGAAGTCCTTGCCCATGCCTATGTCCTGAATGTTATTGCCTAGGTTTTCTTCTAGGGTTTTTATGGTTTGGGGTTTTACATTCAAGTCTTTAATCCATCTTGAGTTAATTTTTGTAAAAGGTATAGGAAAAGGGTTCAGTTTCAGTTTTCTGCATATGGCTAGCCAGTTTTCCCAGCACCATATATTAAATAGGGAATCCTTTCCTTGTTGCTTGTTTTTGGCAGGTTTGTCAAAGATCAAATGGTTATAGATGTGTGGCATTATTTCTGAGGTCTCTGTTCTGTTCCATTGGTCTGTATGGTCTGTTTTTGTACCAGTATCATGCTGTTTTGGTTACTGTAGCCCTGTGGTATAGTTTGAAGTCAGGTAGCATGATGCCTACAACTTTGTTCTTTGTGCTTAAGGTTGTCTTGATTATACGGGCTCATTTTTGGTTTCATATAAAATTTAAAGAAGTTTTTTTCTAATTCTGTGAAGACTGTCAATGGTAGTTTGATGGGAATAGCATTGAATCTATAAATTACTTTGGGCAGTATGGCCCTTTTCACGATATTGATTCTCCCTGTATATGAGGATAGAATGTTTCTCTATTTGTTTGTGTCCTCTCTTATTTCCTCAAGCAGTGGTTTGTAGTTCTCCTCGAAGAGATTGTAAGCTGTATTCCTAGATATTTTATTCTCTTTGTAGCAGTTGTGAATGGGAGTTCATTTATGATTTGGCTATCTGCTTGTTTATTGTTGATGTGTAGGAATGCTTATGATGTTTGTACATTGATTTTGTATCCTGAGACTTTGCCGAAGTTGCTTATCAGCTTAATGAGTTTGTGGGCTGAGACTATAGGGTTTTCTAAATACACAATCATGTCACCTGCAAACAGAGACAATTTGACTTCCTCTCTTCCTATTTAAATATCCTTTATTTATTTCTCTTGCCTGATTGCCCTGGCCAGAACTTCAAATACTATGTTGAATAGGAGTGTGAGAGAGGACTCAACACTTGTCTTGTTTTGTGACAGTTTTTGAAAGGAATACTTCCAGCTTTTGCCCATTCAGGATGATATTGGCTATGGGTTTGTCATAAATATTATTTTGAGATCTGTTCCATCAATACCTAGTTTGTTGAGAGTTTTAACTTGAAGAATGTTGAATTTTATCAAAGGCCTTTTATGCATCTGTTGAGATAATAATCATGTGGTGATTTGTGTGTGTTGAACCAGCCTTGCATCCCAGGGATGAAGACAGCTTGATCGTGGTGGATAACCTTTTTGATGTGTTACTGGATTTGGTTTGCTAGTATTTTATTGAAGATTTTTGCATTGATGTTCATCAGGGATATTGGCCTGAAGTTTTATTTTTTTGGTGTTTCTCTGACAGGTTTTGCTATCAGGATGATGCTGGCCTCATAAAATGAGTCAGGGAGGAGTCCCTCCTTTTCAGTTGTTTGGAATAGTTTTAGAAGCAGTTGTACCAGCTCCTCTTTGTACCTCTGGTAAAATTCAGCTGTGAATCCGTCTGGTCCTGGGCCTTTTTTGGTTGGTAGGCTATTAATGACTGCCTTAATTTCAGAACTTGTTAGTGGTCTATTCGGGGATTCAGCTTCTTTCTGGTTTAGTCCTGGAAGGGTGTATGTGTCCAGGAATTTATCCACTTCAAGATTTTCTAGTTTACTTGTATAGAGGTGTTTATAGTATTCTCTGATGATAGTTTGTATTTCTGTGGGATCAGTGGTGATATTCCCCTTGTAACCTTTTATTGTGTCTATTTGATTCTTCTCTCTTTGCTTCTTTGTTAGGCTAGCTACGGATCTATCTAATTTGGTAATGTTTTCAAATTACCAGCTCCTGGATTTAGGATGTTTGGAGGGTTTTTTGGGTCTCTATCTCCTTCATTTCTGCTCTGATCTTAGTTATTTTTTGTCTTCTGTTAGCTCTTGGTTCAAATATGCTCCATTAGCTCAGCAAAATTTGTTATTACCCCCCTTATGAAGCCTGCTTCTGTCAATTCATCCATCTCATTCTCCGTCCATTTTGTGCCCTTGCTGGAGATAGTGCAATCAGCTGAAGGAGAAAAGACATTCTCACGTTTGGAGTCTTCAGCGTTTTGTGCTGGTTTTTCCTCATCTTTGTGGATTTTTCTACTTTGGATCTTTGAGGCTGATGATCTTTAGATGAGGTTTTTGTAGGGAGGCGTCTTTTTTGTTGATGTTGTTGTTGTTGTTGCTGTTTGTTAGTTTTTCTTCTAACAGTCAGGCCCCCTTCTGCAGGTCTGCTGTAGTTTGTTAGAGGTTCACTCCAGACCCTGTTCACCTGGGTGTCACCAGTGGAGGCTGCAGAATATCAAAGATTGCTGCCTGCTCCTTTCTCTGGAAGCGTCATTCCAGAGGGGTACTGGCCTGATGCCAGCCAGAGTTCTCCTGTGTGAGGTGTCTGCTGACGCCTGTTGGGAGCTCTCTTCCAGTCAGGAGGCATGGGGGTCAGAGACCCGCTTGAGGTTGCAGTCTGTCCTTTAGCAGAACTATTGCTCTGTGCTGAGATAACCCCCCTTGTCAGGATCAGTGCTCCCTTCTGAGCCAGCAGGCAGGAAAGATTAAGTCCGCTCAGTCTAGGACGTTGCAGCACTCCCTAAGCCCAGGTGCTCTGTTCCAGGGAGATGAGAGTTTTGTCCGTAAGCCCCTGACTGGAGCTTCTGGATTTCCTGCAGAGATGCCCTGCACAGCGAGGAGGAATCTGGAGAAGCAGTCTGGCCACAGCCACTTTGGTGAGCTGTGGTGAATTCCTCCCAGTCTACTTAGCTCTGTCAGGGGAAAACTGACTACTAAAGCCACAGTAATGGTGGTCACCCCTCCCCCGGCCAAACTCGATTGTCCCAGGCTGACTCCAGACTGCAGTACTGGCAGTGAGAATTTCAAGCCAGTGGTTCTTAGCTTGCTGGGCTCCCTGGGAATGGGACTTGCTGAACGAGACTCTTAGTTCCCTGGCTTCAGCCTCCTTTGCAGGGAAGTGCACAGTTCTCCTGTCTCAGTGGAGTCCAGGTGCCACTGGAGTATGAAAAAACTCCTGTAGCTTAGTGCCTGACCAAACGGCAGTCCAGTTTTGTACTTGCAACCCTGGGCCCTGATGGTGTAGGCTCATGAGGGAATCTCCTGATCCCTGGATTGCAAAAATCCATGGGAAATGTATAGTGCCTTGGGCGGGCAGCACAGTCCCTCACCACTTCCCTTGGCTGGGAGAGGTACTTCCCCTGGCTCTGTGAATTTCCTAGGTGAAGCCATGCCCTACCCTGCTTCTGCTCATTCTCCATGGGTCGCATCCACAGGCTAACCAGTCCCAATGAGATGAACTGGGTACCTCTCAGGTGGAAATGCAAAAATCACCCACCTTCTGCATTGGTCTCACTGGGAGCTGCAGACCAGAGCTGTTTCTATTTGGCCACCCCGACCCCTTCTATCAGCAACAGCTATTTAATAGGTACATTATTAAATCTACTCATTACTCTAATGTAGAAAATATTAAAACATCAGTATATATAATACCCATGAACTGATTTGATTTACTGGTAGGAGAATAGAATGTGATGGCAGAAAGTAACCTTAGAAACTATCTAGTCTAAACTTCTTCCATATTCCAGTTTTACAGATGAGGAACCTGAGGGCCAGAGAGAAGTAACTTAGCCAAAATTATGCAAGAAAGTAGTGTCAGAGTCAGAGTTAGATCCCTGATTTCCTGACTTCCGAATCATCATGTTTTATAGGAGCTGCCTTCATATATATATCTTTTTCTCCATTGCCTGAATTAACCTTTTTTTTGTTTTGATATTATATATACACACCCAAGAAAAGGAGCTAAAATGAAAGTGTGCTGTTTTGAGACTGAATATTTGAACTCTCTTTGGATACCATAGTGGATGGGTGGAAGGGAGTGTTTGGAAGAAATTGCCCATGAATATCTCACTTTTGCATAATTCAAGTCCTTTGAGCATTTGCAGTCATGTTAAGAGTGTTGGTATAAGGAGAATTTCTAGGATAGTAAAGCGTAGAGACATCTCCCTCTCTGGAGGCAGCTGAGGGTAGTAAAGATGAAGACCTCATCTTCTTCTCCACATAAATATTTGCTTACCCAGAGAAAAGATAAAGTTTCTCTCTTTCTAGAACCATGTAAGACCAGACTTGCCTACGTTTGGGGTTTCTTTCCTATGATGCCACCTATTGCATGTGCAGGTAACATTTGACTCTCAGTGTCACCCCGTGAAGACTGGGAATCAAGAATTTAGTGCTAAGATACCGCTATGACTACTATTTCTGCTAGAAGTAAAAAGTGGTGTTTGTCTCTGATCCAATGGCCTAGTATCAAATATAGAGGCAACCTATTAGTTTCACAGGTAAAATCTCAGCTCTTTTAGTTTCTAACTTAGGCAGATGAAGCTGAATTGTTGCCATAAAATTCAAATTAGCTCCTACGAGTAATGAAATACACTGTAAATACCCAGGAGAATGCAAATGTCTCTAAGTTACAGAACTGTTATTTCTTTCCCAATCAGTCACTTACAGAAATATTTTCAATTGCATTCCATAGTTGTCTGTATCTAATTGTACAGCTCACATGGCCAAAGTGTTCTTTGGGGATAAATGAAACAAAGTGGTATGCTTTGAATTGATGCCCCTGACATTAAATAACTGCAATCATTTATAAGAGTGGTGAAACTAGTTTCTATAAAAATGAACCTTAGCGATCACTAGCCCAGCCTACTTTGAAATTTATAGTTGGTGAAGGTCTAAATTTTCCAACTTTTGTAAGGACCAAATGCTTAGAATGAAAGTAAAATTTAGATTCAGGCTGATCTACAAAGACATTAAAAATATTTACAGTACTTCTGGAGACACGGTTGAGTTTGAGTTAGTACTTACACACAATTGCGTTGTCGTGATGCTGCCAAAGTCCAGGTAAGAGATAATCTATACATGTCCAGATGTACCAGAGTGCAGAATCTCCAACAAGGAAAGTGATCTTCCTGCTTCCCCCCCATCCCTAACCCCCCGCTGGCCAAATTACATCTGGAGTGTTTAGCTCAGTTCTGGCATGACATCTTAAAAACCACATCGATACAGGAAGTGTGCTTACAGCTTCGAATAGCAAAAAATCAGCCAGGATGAACCACTATTAATTCTCAAAACCACCCTGTGATATAAGTGACATTATTACCATTTAGCAAATGAGAAAATCAGGACTCAGAGTACTTACCAAAAAACTTAGTGAATGAAAAAGTTGGATTGAACCTCAAGTATTCTGGGTCTAAGTCATCATAGGTTGCTTCTATTATTTTTGATCTGAACACTGTCTTTTGTCATAAATATCTAAAGAAAAAATTAACCCATATAGGAATTATGATATAACGGTAATGATTATTATTTACAATCTGAATGCTTGTTTTTGAGTTTTGGTTTTTCTGTACATACATATATATTTTTAATTTGTGGAAGTTATTTGAAAAACATGGCGTTTAAAGAGGTTGCTGCAGTGGTAGTAAGTGATAGCAATGCGAATAGAACCCAGCTCCTAACTCCTACTCCATGCTTCTTGCTACTACACCATCCTGATTCTGTTTAAATTGTTTTAGTCATGGTATATGCTGTTTCACATCTTCAAACTCCATGTGCTTATATTTTCATGAATGCACAAAGTAGAAGAAAAATTCCAAACCAGGAATGAAATTCTCCTAATAAGGTTGATAAAACAGCTAAAATTTTAATCAAAAGAGGCCCGAAGTTTATTACTTGCAGATACAAGTGATTTTTTAAGAATGATGTATGCACATGGGAACTTATCATTTGGCTTGGGGAGTATTGGCTGAATTGTAATACATATCCATAATTGGCTAATATTTCAAATTTATTCATAATTGTTTTTTATGCCTTTTTGTAGATCATTTAATTTGCAGATAATTTCTTTCCTGAGATATTTTCCAATAGCTTAATTTAAATATAACTTTTTCATTAAGGACAAATGCACTTTGATCTCAGGAGAAAAGGATATTGTTTTCATATAATTGGTTCCATTTCAATTTGAGATGCAACCATCGCTAAAATAATAAATATTTAGATATGAGTTGTAAAACATTTCTTATTTAAAACTCCACATAGAATATAGTCATGCATAGGATGTTTAGTTCCTTTCCACGGAGATTTGTATTGCAAACAATAATAATAGATTTTATATACATAAGACACAGTTCTGGGTAGGTACAAATAGGTGGTTTAGGAATAAAGAGAATTTAGATACAACTGGAAATAAGATCCATTTGTTGTCCTCACAAATATGACAGATAGTCAGGGAAACAGGTCTGTAAACAATTCAAATGTAAATTTTAAAATATAAAGAGCCTTGAATGGCAAGCCAAAGAACAATCCAACATTTACAAACAGCAGAATAATGTGAACACAGTTTATTTTTGAAAAAACAAAAATATCTGGTGGCTGATTGTGAGGTAGAGAGAGATCAGAAAATTGCATTAGCATGACACTTCCAAAGTCCAGGTAAGAGATAATCTGTACATGTGCAGATGTACCAGACTGTAGAATCTCCAGTGAGTCAGGCAATCTTCCTGCCTTTTTTTTTTTTTTTTTTTGCTGGCCAAATTACATCTGAAGTTTTTAGCTCAGTTCTGGCATGACATCTTAAAAATGATGCTGATACAGGAAGTGTGCCTACAGCATGGGTAGCCAACTCATATGCTTTCAGGAGCCAAGCAAGTAACAGATGAGAGGAGCATTTCCGGTATAAAGGCACATGTGCACACTTGCGGAGTTGGGATTGATGGACTGGGATCACAGGGATGTAGGCTTAATTGTCTACCTTTTTATAGTAATATGACAAGTTCAATTTTTGTGTGTGTTTGACTGATTTTTAAATGCTGGGTCATTTTTGTTTTTACCACAGTACAGGTAAAACACAATTTTTTCTGTGGGCCACAATTTGCGACATCTGCTTTAAAGATTCTGGAACCGTCATCAAAAATGTTTAGAAGAAAGAAAAATTAAACAATATGGACAAGAAACCTGATTTGAGACAGTGCTAAAAGGGTGGTAGAATTTGAGATCTACCTTCAAACACCCAAGGGTATTCACAGGTGAAAGAGTGATTGGTTCTGTGTGGCTTTTTAAGGCACAAGGGTAGCTATTTCTGGAAGACAGATTTCAACTACATATAGAAAATGCTTTTGAATGTCCAGAGTTCTGTAAAATTGAAAACAGTCTGACTTGGAAAGTAGTAAGCTCACTGTTACTGGAGGTGCTTAAGCAGAGAAAAGATGACCATTTGATGAGTATTCCGTTGATAGAGTTTATTCTGTAAGGATTTATTTGTATTTCTATGGTAACTTTAAACTCGGAATGCTTATGATTTGTTGGCAAATTTCTAGCTCAACATGAAGAAGATGGGTCTAAAAGACCATAAGAAAGATTAGAGGAAATATGGACTCCATGAATAGAAATCAGTACCCAGAATAATGTGAGCAAGGCAGTGGGGTGTTATTCAGCATAACCCTGAAGTAGGAAATAGGAGACCTGGGAATGGAACATGGTTGTGCTACTTGCTTGTTGTGTAACCTTAGGTAAGTCACTGAAATTTTCTATATCTTAAGTTTCTTATTAGGAGAATGGATGATTTAGACTAGGCAGTTCTCATATTTTAGTGTGCCTAAGAATCACATGGGGTGTTTGTTGAAAATGCAGATTCATTGACCCCAATCCCAGAGATTTTTATTTAGTGAAGTTACAGAAAACTATCAAAGCTCTATGGATTTATGAACTTCATTGCATTTAGATGGCTGCGCTTTTTAAAATTACTTTGATTCTTCAATAATTAGATGTTTTAACTTCCAACAATATTGCTCTTCATCTGTATACACTGTTTTAAATGATCTATTTCTAGCTTCTCATCTTTGCTCTTTTTTTCTTTTACTTCATCTTGGAAATGATGGAATGAGAAGACTTTTAGAGTTAAACTAAAAGGAAAAATAAAATTTTCTTATAGGCACTGGCTACATTGCTCTGACTTTCCCCAATGCAGAATTTTAGAAAATTAAACTGTGAAAAGAACTTTCTCATCCAAATTATTCACCTGGATTGGTCTACTCTCCATAAATTCAATCTTTGACATAGATCTTATCACCCAAATAAAGAAAAGCCAATAAGCTTACTCATCAATGCCAAGAGCAAAGCAATGAGGATCAGAGCAACAGATAATTTTTGGGTCTTCCAGGAGCTGCCTACAAACTTGTTTACTTAGTAGCAAGAAATCATCTGTGTGTTTAAAGCATGAAGTATTGGTCACTGGTAATGCAATTCAAGTTAAGGGACTAATACGTTTTGGTGTAGATATTTATGTCGATTTAGTCATGGTTGTATTAACACAAGTATCGGAAGCTTTGTTTTCTACTCATAATTATGATATAATAAAAGCACATGAAAATGAAATATTTAGAGATTTCCATCAACAATTATTGATATGTAATGTATAAAATATTTCTGGCTCCTTATGCATCATTTTATTGAGCTAAAATGTTCTCTATTTCTATTATCAAGTGCTGTCCATTAGAAATATAATCGGAACTAGCATGCAAACTACACATCTAATTTTAAATTTTCCTGTAGTCACATTAAACAAGTAAAAAGAAATGGCCAAAATTCATTTAAAAAATAATATTGTATTTACCATGGTATACTGAAAACATTTTGTGTGCTCAGTAGCCACGTATGGTGAATGGCTGCAGTATTGGACAGCACAATTTGAATCAGTTACTTATGAGCTTTTAATGGTTTTCCAAATTCACTGAAAGCTTGGCAGCAGCCAAAAGTCCCTAGTTTAATCATAGTCCTAGATTGATTCATTGTTCATATGCCCCTTGGTCTATCTCTTCATCCTGAATCATCTGTTGTCCTTCCCCTCCATCTTAATCTCCCACGCCTACTGCCTCACCCTGATCTTTTTTCACCTATAACTTATCAACCTCTAATATAAATCCTGTCATTCCATTCTCTGACTAAAACACCTTATTCTTCCATCTCTCTCACTCATCCATTTACTATACTTGCCCTTTGTCTTCATTGGAGAAATAATAAAATTTTACCTGTTTTCAGCCCACTGGGTGATCTATATTCAACCCAAATTATATGAAAAGTCTATGGACTTTCAGTTCAACCACTTTCTCACCAGGATCGTCATATCCTTTCCACAGCTTCATCCATTTCTTTAATTATTTTAAAATTGTCTGTATCAAACTTTGTTTAGTTCCTTAAATGCACCAGGTCCTCTGGCCTCACAGTGTTTGTGCACATATTTTCCTATACCTGGAGTGCTTCTGTAACTCTTCTCCACCTGGTCATGGTTAAACATCATTGTGAGATTTCCTGGCTAATCTCCAACTTTTCTCCAACTTAGCTAAGTTTCTGCTGTCCTCTGCTGAGAGCATTTTATCCATCTCCTATCATAGCACTTATGACAAGGTATTATAACTGCTTCTTAAATTTATGTATTCTCTGCTAGACCATTATCTCCCTGAAGGAAAGAACTGTCTATAATAGTATCTATTATATCCATGTAATTTTACTTTATATTATCAATACTTTCTAGTGTTATAAATTTTTCTGAGTTTACTCATTTGGGGTCTGTTTCTTTAGTTCTTCTAAGAGATTTTACGTTCTTAAAGGCAGGAACCAGGTCTATTTGTTCACTGCTGCATTTCCAATGCACAGGATACCTGGTGCATAATAGATGCCTTGTGATATCTTTTAAAGGGATTGATAAATGGATGGATGGATGGATTGATGGATGGACAGATGGATGAACTGATGGATGGATGGATGGATGGATGGACAGACAATATAGATAATCCAATAGGGTGATTATAGTTAATAAAAACTTAATTGTACATTTTGAAATAACTTAGAGTGTAATTGAATTATTTGTAACTCAAAGGATAAATGCTTGAGGAGATGGATACCCGATTCTCCATGATGTGCTTATTTCACATTTTATGCCTGTATCAAAATATCTTATATACTCCCAAAATATACACACCTACTGTGCATGCAGAAAAATAAATACATAAAAACAAAAAAAGTAAAATGTGGATAAAAAAGAAAGCAGTCTGCTTTCATTCATTTGCAGATGTACTACCATATCCTTGAAATACTTTTTGCCAGTTAATATAGGGAATTTAGACTAAGGGTCTGAATGCTTACTTTATATGGAATTCCAACATATGAAGACCAAAAAGATTAACTGTAGTATTTCTTTTTTTTTTTTTTTGAGACGGAGTTTTGCTCTTGTTACCCATGCTGGGGTGCAATGGCGCAATCTCGGCTCACCACATTCTCCACCTCCTGGGTTCAAACAGTTCTCCTGCCTCAGCCTCCTGAGTAGCTGGGACTACAGGTGTGCGCCACCATGCCCAGCTAATTTTTTTATTTTTAGTAGAGACGGAGTTTCACTATGTTGACCAGGATCGTCTCGATCTCTTGACCTCATGATCCACCCGCCTCGGCCTCCCAAAGTGCATTTCTTTTTTTAGTAGTCATCATATGTCTAACATTACTAGGCTCTTTTTATTTTTTTATTTATGAGACACGTTCTGTCTCTGTTGACCAAGCTGGAGGACAGTGGTGTGACCTTGGCTCATGACAACCTTCACCTCCCGGGTTCAAGCAATTTTGTCTCAGCCTTCCAAGTAGCTGGGATTACAGGCAACTGCCACCATGTCTAGCTGATTTTTGTATTTTTAGTATAGACAGGGTTTCACCATGTTGGCCAGGCGGGTCCTAACCTTCTGACCTCAAGTGATCTGCCCGCCTCAGCCTCTCAAAGTGCTGGGATTACAGGCATGAGCCACCATGCCCAGCTACTAGGCTCTTATTATACATTATTTCAATCTTTACAACAGTCTCAGAAATAAATATCATATACTGCATTTTGTAGATGTGGACATAGTCTTAGAGAACTACAGATGTCATATTGTCCCCACTTTATAGCTCAGAGATGTTAAGCACCCTAAGAAGGTCACTTGTTTATCAAGGGCTAGAGCTGGGACTGGAAATTGAGTCAGGTTACCTCTAAAACCTGGATGTTCACAGTGCAGTCCTCAGTGCCAACCCTCAGTGAGGTCTGTAATGGTCCTTATGGCTATGGCTTATTTGACTTTGTATTAACCTCTGACCAAATCAGAGAGAAGAAAAAGTACTTCATTGTATATTGAAGTTTCTTGGTGCTTCTTACCGGATTAAAGTTCAATTTCAAGGAACTCCCCTTTCTTATAACATGGAGCCATGTAGTACTCCTTGATTCTTATGTCACCATTAATTATTATCTTAGACTTAGAAGAGTATGGATTATTAAGTCCAATGAACTGTGTAAAATTTCTTATCCTCGCAAATACTCAGCTTTCTTATGTTATGTGAGTAAAATTAATAGTAATAATTTTAGGAATTTTGCTGAATATTAAGTAGAATAAAGTATTTTTAAATATAAAGTCCTGACAAAAAATAGAATTCACTGCATGTTCTCACCTATAAGTGGAAGATAAATAACCTGTACACATGGTTGTAAAGAGTGGAATAATAAACATTGGAGACTCATAAGGGTGAGAGAACAAGATGGTGTGAGGTTTGGAGTGGGTCATGGGATGAAAAATCAGTTAATGGGTACAATGTACACAATTCAGGTGATAGTTACACTAAAAGTGGAGACTTCACTGCTACACACTGTATGCAGGTGCATTAGTCTGTTTTCACACTGCTAATAAAGACATACTAGAGACTGAATAATTTATAAAGAAAAGAGGTTTAATTGGGTCTCAGTTCAACATGACTGGCCAGGCCTCAGGAAACTTACAATCATGGCAGAAGGGGAAGAAAACATGTCCTCCTTCACATGGCAGCAGCAAGAAGTGCCAAGCAAATGGGGGGAAAGCCCCTTATAAAACCATCAGATGTTATGAGAACTCACTCGCTATCATAAGAAAAGCAGCATGGGGATAACTGTTCCCATGATTCGATTGTCTCCCACTGGTTCCCTCCCATGACATGTGGGGATTATGACTACAATTCAACAGGAGATTTGGGTGAGGACACAGTCAAATCATATAATTTCACCCCTGGCAACTCCCACATCTCATGTCCTCACCTTTCAAAACACAATCATGACTGTCCAACAGTCCTGCAAAGTCTTAACTCATTCCACCATTAACCCAAAAGTCCAAGTCCAAATCTCATCAGAGACAAGGCAAATCCCTTCCACCTAGGAGCCTATAAAATCAATAGCAAGTTAGTTGCTTCCTAGTTTCAATGACGTAGAGGCATTGGGTAAATAAACCCATTCCAACTGGGGGAAATTGGCCAAAACAAAGAGGCCACAGGCCCCATGCAAGTCCGAATTCCAACAGGGTAGTCATTAAGCCTTAAAGTTCCAAAATGATCTCCTTTAACTCTGTGTCTCACATCCAGGTCATACTGATGCAAGAGGTAGGTTTCTACAACCTTGGGAGGCTCCACCACTATGTGTTTGCAGGGTATAGCATCCCTACAGGCAGCCTTCATGACTGGTGTTCAGTTTCTGCAGCTTTTCTAGGTACACAGTGTAAGCTGTCAGTGGATCTATCATTCTGGGATCTGGAGAGTGTTGGCCCTCTTCTCACAGCTCCAGTAGGCAGTGCCTCAGTGAGGACTCTGTGTGGAGGCTCTGACCCCACATTTCTCTTCCACATTGCCCTAGCAGAGGTTCTCCATGAGGACTCTACCCCTGCAACACATTTCTGCCTGGACATCTAGGCATCTTCATACCTTCTCTGAAATCTGGGTGGAGGTTCCCAAACCTCAAGTCTTGGCTTCCAGGCACCTGCAGGCACAACATTGCATGTAAGCTTCCGAGACTTGAGGCTTGCACCTTCTGAAGGAACAGCCTGAGGTGTGCATTGGCCCCTTTTAGTAATGGTTAAGATGCACGGCACCAAGTCCTAAGACTACACAAAGCAGCAAGGCCCTGGGACCAGACCAGGAAACCATTTTTTTCTCCTACACCTTCAGGCCTGTGATGGGAGGGGCTGCGGCAGGGATCTCTGACATGCCCTGGAGACATTCTCCCCATTGTCTTGGCAATTAACATTTGGCTTCTTGGTACTTATGCAAATTTCTGCAGCCAGCTTGAATTTCTCCTTAAAAAATAGGTTTTTCTTTCCTATTGGATCATCAGCCTGTAAATTTTCCAAACTTTATGCTCTGTTTCCCTTTTAAACATAAGTTCCAATTCCAAACCATCTCTTTCAAGTTCAAGTTCCACAGGTCTCCAGGGCAGGGGCAAAATGCTGCCAGTCTCTTTGTTAAAGCATAGCAAGAATGACCTTTGCTCCAGTTCTCAAGAAGTTCCTCGTCTCCATCTGAAACCAACTCAGCCTGGATGTTATTGTTCATAGCACTATTAGCATTTCTGTCAAAGCCATTCACCAACTCTCTTGGAGTTTCCAGACATGCCCACATTTTCCTGTCTTCTTCTGAGCCCTTCATACTGTTCAAACCTCTGCATGTTACCCAGTTTGAAAGTCATCTTCACATTTTTGGGTATCTTTTCAGTACTGCTCCACTCTACTGCTACCAATTTACTGTATTAGTCTATTTTCACACTGCTGATAAAGACATACTCTGAGACTGGGAAGAAAAAGAAGTTTAATGGACTTAACAGTTCCATGTAGCTGGGAAGGCCTCATAGTCATGGGAGGAGGCAAGGAGGAGCAAGCAAGTCACATCTTACATGGATAGCAGCAGGCAGAGAGAGAGCTTGTGCAGGGCAACTCTCATTTTTAAAACCATCAGAACTCATGAGGCTCATTCCTTATCATGAGGACAGTGCAGAAAGACCTGCCCCCATAATTCAATCACCTCCCACTGGGTTCATTCCAGAACATGTGGAAATTGTGGGAGTTATAATTCAAGGTGAGATTTGAGTTGCATACAGCCAAACCATATCAGGTAGTATGGACATTTTAACAATATCATGTCTTTCTATCTATGAACATGGATTTTTTTTCCTATTTTTTGTGTCATCTCTGATTTCTTTGAGCAATATTTTGTAATTCTAATTGTATAGATCTTTCACCTCCCTAGTTAGCTATATTCCTGAGTATTTTATTCTTTCTGTGGCTACTATGAATGGGACTGCATTATTGATTTGACCTTCAGCTTGAATGTTGTTGGTGTATAGGAATGCTACTAATTTTTTGTACATTTATTTTGTATCCTGAAACATTGCTGAAGTTGTTTGTGATATCAAGAAGCTTCGGGGCAGAGACTATGAGGTTTTAAAGGTATAGAATTATATCACCTGCAAACATGAATAGTTTTACTCACAGTTTTCCTGTTTAGACGCCTTTTCTGTCTCTCTGTTGCGTTATTGCTCTGGCTAAGACTTCCATTACTAGCTTGAATAATAATGATGAGAGAGGGCATTCTTATGCCAGGTTTCAAGGGGAATTCTTCCAGCATTAAATTTGCCCATTCAATATTATGTTGGCTGTGTGTTTGTCATAGATGGCTCTTATTAGTTTGAAGCACAGTCCTTCAGTGCTTAGTTTGTTGAGGAACTTTAACATGAGGGAAAGCTGAATTTTATTTGAAAGCCTTTTCTCCATTGAGATAATCATGTGGTTTAAATTTTTAATTTGGTTTATGTGATAAATTATATTTATTGATTTCTGTATGTCAATCAAACCTTGCATCACAGGAATAAAGCCTACTTGATCATGATAGATTAGGTTTTTTATGTGCTGCTGGATTCAGTTTTCTGGTATTTTGTAGATGATTTTTGCATTGATATTCATCAAGGATATTGGCCTTAAGATTTCTTTTTTATGGTGTCTCTGCCAAGTTTTGGTATCAGGATGATGCTGGCCTCATAAAATCAGTTAGGGAGGAGTACCTCCTCTTCAGTTTTTTGAAATAGTTTTATTTCTTCCTGATACATCTCATAGAATTTGGCTGTGAGGCCAGACATGGCAGCTCACACCTGTAAACTCAGCACTTTGGGAGGCGGAGGCTGGTGGATCACTTGAGGACAGGAGTTCAACACCAGCCTGACCAACAGAGTGAAACTCTGTCTCTACTGAAAATACAATAAATTAGCTGGGCTTGGTAGCATATACCTATAATCCCAGCTACTCAGAAGGCTGAATCATGAGAATTTTTAAACCCAAAAGGTAGAAGTTGCAGTGAGCTGAGATCACACCACTGCACTCCAACCTGTGTGACAGAATGAGAGTCTATTTCAAAAAAAAAAAAAAAAAAAAAAGGAAGAAAAAAGAATTTGACTGTGAATCCATCTGGCCTGGGCTTTTTCTGGTTGGTAACTTTTTCATTACTGATTCAATTTCAAAACAAATTATGGCTCTGTTCAGCAATTCAATTTCTTTCTGGTTGAATCCTGGGAGGTGGTGTATCTCCAGGAATTTCTCCATTTCTTCTAGATTTTATAGCTTGTGTGCGTAGATGTGTTCATGGCAGTCTCTGATGGTTATTTGTATTTCTGTGGGGTCAGTGATAACATCTTCTTTGCCATTTCTGATGGTGTTTATTTGGGTCTTCTATTTCTTTCTTGATTTAGCTAACAGTCTATCTTATTAATTTTTTCAGAAAGCTAACTCCTGGCCGGGCGCGGTGGCTCACGCCTGTAATCCCAGCACTTTGGGAGGCCGAGGCGGGTGGATCACGAGGTCAAGAGATCGAGACCATCCTGGTCAAAATGGTGAAACCCCGTCTCTACTAAAAAAATACAAAAAATTAGCTGGGCATGGTGGCGCGTGCCTGTAATCCCAGCTACTGAGGAGGCTGAGGCAGGAGAATTGCCTGAACCCAGGAGGCAGAGGTTGGGGTGAGCCGAGATCGCGCCATTGCGCTCCAGCCTGAGTAACAAGAGCGAAAGTCCGACTCAAAAAAAAAAAAAAAAAAAAGAAAGCTAACTCCTAAATTTTTTCGTTTTTTATGGTTTTCTCCATCTCAGTTTCCTTCAGTTCAGATTTAATTTTCGTTATATTTTGTCTTCTGCTTCCTTTGGGATTGATTTGCCTTTGTTTCTCTAGTTCTTCTAGTTGTGATGTTAAGTTGTTATTTTGAGATTTTTCTAACTTTTTGATGTGGGCATTTAGTGCTATACATTTCTCTCTTAACACTGCCTTAGCTGTGTCCCAGAGATTCTAGTAGGTTGTGTTCTCATTAGTTTCAACAAATTTCTTGATTTTTGCCATAATTTCATTACTTATTCAGGAATCATTCAGAAGCATCTATTTCCATGTAATGCTATCATTTTGAGTTATTTTCCTAGTATTTATTTGTTTTTATTATGCTGTGGTCCAACAGTGTAGTAGGTATTATTATTTTTTCACGTTTGCTGAGGATTGCTTTCTGTCCAGTCGTGTTGTTAATTTTAGAATATGTACCATGTGGCTATGAGGAGAATGTACATTCTGTTGTTTTTAGGGTGGAGTGTTCTTTACGTGTCTGTTAGGTCCATTTACTTAAGTTTCCAGTTCAGATCCTGAATATCCTGGTTAGTTTTCTGTTTTGCTAAGCTTTCTAATGCTGTCAGTGGGATGTTGAAATCTTCCACTATTACTGTGTGATTATTTAAGTTATTTTCTAGGTGTCTAAGAACTTACTTTATAAATCTGGGTGTCCCTGTGTTGGATGTGTATATATTTAGGATATATATGTCTTCTTGTTGAATTGAACCCTTTACCATTATATGATACTCTTTGCCTTTTTTTAAATCTTTTTTTGTTTATAGTCTGTTTTGTCAGAAACTATGAATGCAACCCCTGCTTTTTTCTGTTTTCCATTTGCTTGGTAGATTTTTCTCCATCCCTTTGCTTTGAGCCTATGTGTGTCATTGCATGTAAGATAGGTCTCTTGAAGTGGCATAACTTGTGTCTTGCTTCTTTATCCAACTTGCCACTCTGTATCTTCTAATTGTTGCATGTAGGCCATTTACATTCAAGGTTAGGTTTGATATGTGCAGAATTGTTCATGTCATCATATTGTTAGCTTGTTATCATGTAGACTTGATTGTGTGGTTGCTTTATAGTGTCACTGGTCTATGTACTTATTTGGGTTTTTGTAGTGGCCAGAAATGATCTTTCTTTCCATGTTTAGCCTTCCCTTTAGGACCTCTTATAAGTCAGGTCTGATAATGAATTCCCTCAGCATTTGCTTTTCTGAAAACAATCTTATTTCTCATTTGCTTATGAAGGTTAGTTTGGCTCGATATGAAATTGTTGACTGGAAATTCTTTTCTTTAAAAATGCTAAATATTGACCCTCATTCTTTTCTTGCTTGTAGGGCTTCTGTTGAAAAGTCTACTGTTATCCTGATAAGGTTCCCTTTGTAGGTGACCTATCACTTTTCTCTAGTTGCATTTAACATTTTTTCTTTCATTTTTACCTTGAAGTATCTGATGATTATGTGTCATGGGTATGGTCTTGTTGTGTAGCATTTTGCAGGATGTCTCTGAATTTGTTGAACTTGAATGTTGTACTCTCTGCTGAGGTTTGGAAAATTTTCATGAATGATATCCTGAAATATATTCTCCAAGTTGCTTGCTTTCTCTCCCAATCTTTCAGGGACACCAATGAGTCAGAGATGTTGTGTTTTTACATATTCCTATATTTCTCAGAGGTGTTGATCATTCTTTTCTGTTTGTTTTACTTCATTTTTGTCTGACGGAGTTATTTTGAAAAGCTGGTCTTTGAACTCTGAGATTCGTTCCTTGGCTCGGTTGATTCTGGTATTAATACTTGTAAATGTATTCTGAAATTATGGAAGGGGGTTTTCAGCTCTATTAACTCAGTTTTTTTTTTTTTTCTTTTTTTTTCCAAAATGGCCATTTTACATTTCATCTCCTTTATCATTTTATTGTATTCCTTAGAATCTTTGGATTGGCTTTCAACTTTCTCCTGAATGTTGATTATCTTTATTCCTATCCATATTTTGAATTCTATTTCTGTCATTCCAACCATTTCAGCCTGGTTAAGAAACATTGCTGGGGAACTAGTGTGGCAGTTTGGAGGACAGAAGACACTCTGGTTTTTTAGTTGCCAGAGTTCTTGTATTGTTTTTTTCTCATCTGTATGGACTGATGTTCCTTCAGTCATTGAAGTGGCTTCTTTTTGTTTGTTGCTTTTAATCTCTTCTTTCATGTCCTTGAGAGGTTGACTGTGGTATAAGATGGGGTCAGTTGATTGGCTTCATTTCCATTAGATTTCTGGGGGGCCAAGGCTCAGATCAACACTCCTGGGCTCTGTGCTCTAACACTAGGGGGCTGGTATTGACCCTGGCTTTGTTCTCTGGCCTCTTGGGGATGGGAGCCTGTTGTGCTGGAAGGTACAATGTGTTCCTAGACTACTGGCCACAACACTCTGAAGAGTGGTGCCAAGTGCTTCTTTGGGCAGTGAAAGCAGGATTTGTGCCCACTCACATGTGCCAGCAGTAGCAGCAGCAGCACAGCAGGGTGCACACTTGTCAGCTGGGGCAAGGGGCTGGCAAGCTTGGGGCTATAGGCCTCCATTTGGGCATTGGAAACAGTAGACTCAGTGCCAAGCTGGGAGGAAGATGGGGCACAAGTCCACCTGTATTCATGTGTCCTTACACACCCACAGCAGTGTTGGGATGGGGGCAAAATACTGGTTGTTCCTTTCCATATTTAGTGCTTCTTTCAGGAACTCTTGTAAGGCAGGACTGGTAGTGATGAAATCTCTCAGCAATTGCTTGTCCATAAAGGATTTTATTTCTCTTTCACTTATGAAGTTTAGTTTGGCTGGATATGAAATTCTGGGTTGAAAGTCCTTTCCTTTAAGGAGGTTGAATATTGGCCCCCACTCTCTTCTGACTTGTAGGATTTCTGCAAGAGATCCATTGTGAGTCTGATGGGCTTCCCTTTGTGGGTAACCTGACCTTTCTCTCTGGCTGCACTTAGCATTTTTTCCTTCATTTCAACCTGGTGAATCTGACGATTATGTGCCTTGGGGTTGCTCTTCTTTGAGGAATATCTTTGTATTGTTCTCTGTATTTCCCAAATTTCAATGTACGCCTGCCTTGCTAGGTTGGGAAACTTCTCCTGGATAATATCCTGAAGAGTGTTTTCCAGCTTGCATTCATTCTCCACGTCACATTCAGGTACACCTATCAAACGTACATTAGATCTTTTCACATAATCCCATATTTCTTGGAGGCTTTGTTCATTTATTTTCATTCTTTTTTCTCTAATCTTGCTGTCTCATTTCATTGAGTTAATCTTCAATCTCTGATATCCTTTCTTCTGCTTGATTGATTCGGCTGTTGAAAAAAATCATACTATGTATGCTTGGTGAAGTTCTTGTGCTGTGTTTTTTAGCTCTATCAAGTCATTTATGTTCTTCTCTAAGCTGGTTATTCTAGTTAGCATTTTGTCTAACCTTTTTTCAGGGTTCTTTGTTTCTTTCCATTGGGTTAGAACATGTTCCTTTAGCTCAGGGAAGTTTGTGATAATCTACCTTCTGAAGCCTGCTTCTGTCAATTTGTCAAACTCATTCTCCATCCAGCTTTGTTCCCTTGCTGGTGAAGAGCTGTGGTCCCTTGGAGGAGGCGAGGCGTTGTAGTTTTTGGTGTTTTCATCCTTTTTGCACTGGTTGCTTCTCATCTTCATGGATTTATCTATCTTTGGTCTTTGAAGTTGGTCACTTTCTGATGGGGTCTCTGAGTGGACGTCCTTTTTGTTGATGTTAAGGCTATTTCTTTCTGCTTTTTAGTTTTCCTTCTAACAGTCAGGTCTCTCTGCTGCAGGACTGCTGGAGGTTCACTCCAGACCCTGCTTGTCTCGGAGTCACCCACAGGGGCTTCGGAACAGCAAGGATTGCTGCCTGTTCCTTCTTCTGGTAGCTTTGTCCCAGAAAGGTACCTGCCAGATGTCAGCCAGAGCTCTCCTGTATGAGGTGACTCTTTAGATATACAGGAGTCAGGGAGCCACTGAGGAGGCAGTCTGTCCCTTGCTAGAGCTCAAGGGCTGTGCTGGGAGCTCTGTTGCTCCCTTCAGAGCTGCTGGACAGGGACATTTAAGTCTGCTGCAGCAGAACTCACAACCACTCCTTTTCCCAGGTGTTCTGTCCCAGGAAGGTATGGCTTTATTTATAAGTCCCTAACAGGCTGCTGCCTTTTTTCAGAGATGCCCTGCCCGGCAAGGAGGGAATCTAGTCACAGTCTGCTTGCAGAGGCACAGCTGAGCTGCTATGGGCTCCCCTAAGATACTGTGTAAACTTCTTTGTGCATTTGTTTACATAGGTAAGGTTAGAGCTGCCTTGGTAATGGTGGACGTCCCTCCCCTCATGGAGCTCGACCATCCAGGGTCAGCTCAAACTGCTGTGCGACTGCGAAAATCCCAAGCTAGTGAGATTCAGTTTGCTGGTCTCCGTGGGGGTGGGACTTGCAGAGCCAGATCTCCTGGCTCCCCACCTTCAGCCCCCTTTCTCTGAGGGGTATGGGCGACTCTGTCTTGCAGGCTCTCTTGGTGCCAGTCAAAATGGCTGCTCAGATTTGTGCTGGGAATTTGGGGCACCGGCTGAATCAGCAGCCCAGATTTGCCCTGGAAACCTGCGGCACATGTTGGCAGGTGGGGATCTCCTGGTCTGTGGGCTACAAAGACCAGGAGAGAAGCACAGCATCCGAACTGGAGCTCTGGAGTGGCTGGAAAAGTTCCCAATGGCCTCTGTTGGGTAGGAGGGAGGTCCCTTCAGCCTGTTGCACTTCCCAGGTGAGGCAGCACCCCAGCCTGCCTCAGTTTGCCCTCCTTGGGCTATACCCACTGTCCAGCCAGTCCCATTGAGATTAACCTGATACCTAAGTTGGAAATGCAGAGATCACTCGCCTTCTGCATCATTCTCTCAGAGAAGCAGCACGCTCTGGAGCTGTTCCTATTCAGTCATCCTGGGGGAAGTCAAAGCACTCATCTTTATAAATTAAATTTATATTTAATTATAGGTTTTGATTTTTTTAAAAAAGAAAAAAAAGTCACAGATTTTACAAATCTTACTTGTTACTGGAAGTTTTTAGTTTCTCTGTGTCACATTTGCTTTCCTAGGTCATATCAGTACTGTCCTAATGTATAATGGTCTTGCTTCAGAGAAAATGAGCTCTTCATCTTTGAGATATTTAAACTTATATTTTATTGACCACTTGGTAAAAATTTTGCAGAGCACCCAAGGGTGATGCCCAAGACTTAGGATAAATAAATTATGATCCATGGACCAAATCTGACTGACCACTTGCTTTTGTAAATAAAATTATAGTAGAATACAACCATGCTCATTTGTTTAGGTATTAGTTTTGGCTACTTTCATGCTACAATGATAAGTAGTAGCAGCAAAGACTAAAATGTATACTATTTAGCCGTCTATATAAAGAGTTTGCTGACCTTTGGTTCAGCATGTAGTATCTAGATATTCTTTAAAGCCTGTCAGAACCTAGACATTTTAAAATTGTTGATAATGTCATTTTTCTCATGTTGTCTATATAAAGTAAGTGATTGAGGTAAGACAATGTCCTGTGAAGGTAAGCCCCTTAACATAAACCTTCATTAATCATAGAAAATGTCTGTTCTATGAAGTGCTTTGGTATATGGTCTAAAGCAGTGGTTCTTAATTGAAGATATAGTTGGCCTTCAGGATCTATTGATTCCACTTCTGCTGATTCAACCAACTGCAGATAGAAAATATTCTTTAAAAAAATAAAATAACAATGCAAAATAATACAAATAAAATGTAGTATAACAACTATATAATATTTACATTGTATTAAGCATTGTAAGTAATGTAGAAATGATTTAAAGTATACAAGAGAATATGCATAGGTTGTATGCCAATACTCTGCCATTTTATATCAGGGACTAGAGCATCCACAGATTTTGGTTTCTATGAACCAGCCCCCTGTGGAATCAGAGTATGATTGTATGCTAATCTCTTAAAATTATTTTCTTTTAATATGTACATATACATTTTGGTGAAGAGGTTCGACGGTTATCAAATTCCACATGCAATCTGTGTATGACTAAAAAAACATGCTGCTCTGTATGTTCTGTTGACAATGGCAAAATCCAAAACTCTTAGTACAATTTCAGTAAAACCAGTGTTGATTTTTTTTCATTTGGTTCCTATAGCTTCTGGCTTGTTTATCCTAAATGCTTCATTCTACCAGATTATCTAACAGCCAAGTGAAAATTTACATACAGCATGGCATTGTCAATTTCTAAAGGGAAAAATTAATATTGTTAATATGTCTATACTGTCTAAACCATCTACAGAGTCAAGACAATCCCTATCAAAATTCCAGTGGGATTTTATACAGAAATAGAGAAAAAAAACAAAAACTATCCTAAAATTCATATGGAGCAATGAAAGGCCCCAAATAGCCAAAGAAATCTTAAGAACAAAGCTACAACCACCACACTTTCCAATGTAAAAATCTATCACACAACTACAGTAATTAAAACAGTATACAATATTGGTATACAAACAATAGTATAGACCAGTGGAACAAAATGGAGAGCCCAAAACTAAACCTACATGCATACAGTCAAATTATTTTTGACAAAGATGCAAATAATACATGGGAAAGGACAATCTCTTCAACAAATGGTGCTGGTAAAACTGAATATCCATATATAAAAGAATGAAATCAGACCTTTACACCATACACAAAACAAGTCAAAATGCATTAAAAATGTACATGTAAGACCTGAAACTGTCAAATTTTTAAAAGAAAACATAAAACCTGATTAGTATTGAGCTTGGCAACGATTTGTTAGATATGACACCAAAAGCACAAGCAATAAAAGCAAAATTAGACAAGTGGGGCTACATCAAACTAATAAGCTTATGTGCAGCAAAGGAAACAATCAACAGAGTGCAAAGGCAATCTACAGAATGCGATAAAATATTTGCAAACCATATATCTGATAAGGGGTTAATGTCCAAAATATATCAGGAACTCCTATAACTCAATATTTAAAGACCCAAATAATCTGATTAAAATTTTTTCAAAGTTTACATAGATATTTATCCAAAGAAGACTTATGAATTAACAATTGTATGAAAATATGTTAATTAGCACTAATCATGGAAATGCAAATGAAAAACACAATGTGATTTCATTTCACACCTATTCGATGACTATTGTCAAAAAGACAAAAAACAGGTGTTTGAGATGATGGAGATTGATTGGAACCCTTGTACATTATTGATAAAAAGGTAAATAATTGCACCTGCTGTGGAAAACAGTATAAAAATTCCTCAGAGTTAAACATAGAACTACCATCTGATCCAGCAAACCCATCTCTTGGTAGATACCCAAAAGAATTGAAATTGCTAACTGTACTATCATATTCATTGCAGCATAATTCACCATAGCCAAGAGGTAGAAACCACCCATATGTCTATGGACAGATGACTTAATAAAGAAAATGTCATATTTACATATGATGGAATATTATTCAGACTTGAAAGAGAAGAAATTCCTGCCATTTGTGACAACATAGTTGAACCTGGAGGATATTATGCTAAGTGAAACAAGTCAGGCACAGAAGAACATGTGAGTGATTCTACTTATATATATGAGGTATGCATATTAGTGATTCTACTTGTATATATGAGGTATGCATATAATAGTGAAACTCAGAAGCAGAGAATAGAACGGTAGTTACCAAGTGCCGGGGGAGCAGAAAATGGCAAGTTGTTGTTCAGTTGACCTAAAATTTTGGTTATACAAAACTGCATGATATGCTTCATGCAGTCAATAAAGACTGCATTCAGTAGAAAAACTTGGTTATACAAGATCAGTAGTAACTAGAGATGCACAATATAGCACCTATAGTTAGTACTATATTGTGCACTTAAAAACTCGTGAATAGAGTAGACTTCATACTAAGCGTTATCACCACACAGAGACAAAAGGGACACAAGGAAATTTGGAGGTGACAGATGCGTCTATTACCTGGATTGTGGTGATGATCTCATAGATGTGCACATTTGTTCAAACTCGTCAAATGTCGTACATTAAATATGTGCGATTTTTTACACAAATTATACCTTAATAAAGCGGTTAAAACAATGAATGTATCACTTGAAAGTATAAACTAGTTAAAATTAGTGTGGCTACATCACCATTTTCATTCTGTGGTAGTGCTTAACTTTTCTATTATTAAGTGAACGTACTACTTCTGTGACAAAACAATGATATATGATGCTGGCAAGAATAGAAATAGGCACTTTTATACAGAATTCTTTTTTGAGACTATTAAATGTTGGCATGTTTCTATAATAAAAGAGTAAATTTTATGTTGTTAGAATACCCAGAAGAGTTCAGTAAACATTTTATTTTAGTGTCTGATAATCTGCCCCCAAAGCAAAGCAGCTGCTAGATTAGTGAGGGAAAATAATATGTGTTTATCAAACACTGTTTCCTTTTCCTTATGGGCCCACAGCTAGACTGTATTTCCCATCGTTCCCACAATCGGTGGGAGGCATTTGGTTGAATAGTGGAAAATGAATTGTGGAGTCAAGTGATGGACCTAACCTTCAGGCCCAGCACTGAAAACGTCTCATGTGATTTTCTACACATTTTTCTATTTAGAAACTGTTTGATAAAGTGGATTTATTTTAGGACTTAGTGGACAGTTGAGTCATTCAGTAGAAAAAGTCCTTGTTCTTTATTGAGTGCATGAAGCATACCATAGTATTTTATGAAGTTGCTCTTATTTCAAAATTGTTTATTACAACAGCCAAACTATATTGACTGCTCTAGGGATGGACCAATGTACCAATCAAACCGTGCTGCAATAGAAAAAAAAGATTAGGGGCCTTGAAGGGCCAAGTAAGGCACTCACCTGTTAAAAGTACTGAATCACTTTTTTCTAATTATTTGATGATGGAATTGCCAGAATTTAAAATGGTCTTTACAAATACAGTTGTTAGCCTCTATATTTTTTTAAGCCAGATACTATCTTTTCTTTAGGATCTGTTGAGCTTGTCCTATTTACTCTGGTTAACATCCTGGTCATGTAAAGACATAAATTTTGTTTGTAAACAGGTGAGGGTAAATCCACACCCATGAAAATATACACTTATGAGTCTTTCTAGGCCAGTGTAAATGACAAAATAAAAATAAATTTAAAAGTAAAAATAGAAACCACTACCCCTCAGCTGGTAGTCTGTAGACGCACCTGAGTTCATTTTCTCCAAGAAAGAATTCTTATTGACCATGATTAACTACGTGAGAGCAGATGTAAACATTTTCCCTATTACAAAATTATGGCAACTCCTTCACTAGGCTGAAAGAGAAGTATGCTAAGTCCGATTTGAGATGTCTTATGCATGTGGCAATCTTTTCATTTTTCTTTAGAGGAGAAAATAAACCAGAAATGTTGGGGTCAGTTTCAGTGCGCGCTTCTTTTCTGAAGGACATGTGTGTGCATGCCCACTCACACCTGTGAGCGTGCAGGTGCATTTTGTCTAAATGTGTAAAATACAGACTTGTATTTTGTGTTTAAATCCTAAAGAGAAAAAAAAAATTCTAAAGAGTTTGAAGCTAACGATTCCAAGACTTTACCTTGCTATCCTGAATCGATGGATTATTATATAAACTATAAATATAACAAGTATTCTTTCAGCCTGCAAAATAGTAACTTACTTCAGCTGCCATAGAGCTTTTCCTTATCTCTAAGTGCTCTCTTTCATGCAGTGCAGGCTGCTGCTGATTCTCTGTTCATTTAAGTAGTAAATGCTGAGGTGTCACCTTGGAGTTGGCAGTGTGATCAATCACAGCCTCACCTTGGAGAGGGTCTTTCCCTGCTTGGTGACAGGACACATATCTTTGAATGCATATTATTTTGAGAACCTTAGAGGATGACCTCTAGAATGCGATAAACATGATAATGGTGATTCTTACATTTTGCACTAATTTCTTTCACTTCTTCCCCAAAGAAAACACAGGGAGTTCACAAAGCAAATGGAGTCTTAATACTCAGTTTTGAAGGCAGGAAAAAAATCATGACTGACTTTCTAGTCAAGTTATAGACAGCACAGTTTCTTTATCTCGAGAAATGCTCATTGCATTGTGTACCTTTCCCAAATTTTTAGGCTTGCCTTCAAATATTAGGCTTTTGGTGATTAAATCTCACTTAATTGTTTTAGATTCCTTGAACAAAAGAAATATTTTTACATTTGGTGTATGCTCTGCCTAAAGTGTACCCACCCTACCACCATTCCTTCAGTATTCTGTCATCCTCTAGTTGTTGAACAAACATTCTTTCTTCAAGTCAGTGTTCAAATGTTGCTCTCCTATGTGACGTCTTTCTCCAGCCGCCAAGCACAGGTAGTTGTTTTCGTGTTGTTTTTTCCACAGTACATACCCTATTCCTATTACGGTTAGCTCACTTTATAGTCATTAGTTAATATATTAGTCTCTTGCATAGGATCTTGAACTCCTCAAGGGCACAGAACAAATACTATCAGTTTCTGTAACACTCAGTCCAGTGCCCGGTATGTAATAGGAGTCAACAAATAGATATTGAAGAAATTTGGATATTCCCCATTTCTTCAATTAATCAGCCTGGCATAGTAGTTTAGAGAATTGGCTCAGATTTTGACTGTCCTGGATTCAATTCCTAGCCCTTCCCATTAACAGCATTGTATTCCTGGGCAAGTTACCTCTGTATTACTGCCTACTCATCTGAAAAGCATGAATAGCAATAATACCTGTCTAATGGAATTGTTAAGGGGATCTAATGGGAATATAGATGTAAGCTGTACCATAAAGTACCTGAGATACACCAAATGTTCGTCAAATGGCTCTTCTTTTTTTTATCCACCCGTTACCAGCTCTCTCTTAACAGACCTGATCTGCTAGGTAAACGTTATTGGTAGGGAGGGTTTTTTTTCGTCAAGCTAAAAGCCCCAGTGTAAAATTGGAAACAAATTTACATAGAATGAGGATTCAATGGTACATATATTCTTCTTCATCAATGAAAAGATGTAGTATTGCATTTATGTTCAAGTATAAATAAAACTGAGATTCATCAGATTTGCCCTTTCTCTAATTACAGGGCAAAGTGAGGTGTGAGTTACATTTTAAAACTTCACATAAAATCTTTAACTCTTTTTCTTGGTCAATTTCAAGATAAATTGCTACACATTATGCATCGGAGTATTTTGTTTTCAATAATTCTCTTGCAGTATTTTTCTTTAGATATGCATATACCCATAGACAATTGCAGGTTAACAGCTTGTATGGGAGAGCGCTGTGAATCAAAAAGCCAAGTAAAATCCTGTTGTTACTTTCAAAAATTATTTGAAAACTAACTTGCCTTGCTGATAAAATTATAATTACATTTTACATTCTTCACAATATTACTCAGCAAATTGTATTTTTTTGTGTAAACTCTTTGTCCTTGAAAATAGGTTATTACAGCAAAGCAGCATTCCAAGACTGATAACTTTCCTGAGATAAACCTTTAGATCTTCACAAGCTGTCTTTGTTCTGTTCTTGTCTATACTTTTCAAAGAGTTAGAAATATCTGCAGTGTATTTGACACAGCTACAGCTGCCTTTAAAAAATGTTGCCTGTCTGGTTGATGTAAAACAATATTACAAAACCATGGATGGGCTATAGGTAGGGATCAGACTGTATACTTAATATTTAAGAATCCCCAGAATATTTATCTGTTAATGTAGTTTAATATATACTTCATTCTTTCCATCATAATGCACACCATAATTTAAATCAATAGAAGTTCAACTTAAAGTTCATATATATATATATATATATTTTTTTTTTTAAAGTTCAACTTAACCAAGGCTGTAATATAATTTGAATGAACTTGAATAGTGCTTCTACAAATAAATATTATAATTTTATTTTTATATATGTACTTATTTGCTTTCTTTCAATCATTTTGTTTTAAAAGATTTTATGACATTTTGGGATAAATTTTGGTTTCACTTATTATTCTTTCTAATAACTCAATGTTAAGATTCATGCACATACATAAACCTCTTACAAGCTTGCCAAACCGAAGAAATCATTTGAAGTCATTTGCTTTCTCTGGAAAGCAAAAATAAAATAATGTGGTAAATTATGAACTCTAATATGATTTGTAGGAGAGCAGGGACCTTGTCCACTTTTTTGCAGCTATATATTTCAAGCCTAGGACAGTGCTTGCCGCATAGTAGGAGTCCAATGAACATTTATTGAGTGAATGAATAAACACTTATCTAATTTAGGAGCCTTACAGGATCATTGCATAAAATTTGGAAAATGTAGAAATTGTATTGAAGAAGATAAAAATCACCCATAATTCAACAACTCAAGAGGGCTAACATATTTCTTTTATTTCTTTTGCTTTAGTTATATTTTTTGGTTTCAAGAAAAATAAGCTCATCTAGAACATATAAAAATAAACTCATCTAGAACATATAAAGTAAAAGTTTTGAAAGAATTTTCCCCCAATATATCTGGGTGGGGTTTTGGAGTCTTTTATTTATTCCTTTCTTTCATTCTCTTGATTCTTTCTGTAGACTCATTTTCTGTGTTTCTTCATCATATTTATTGCCAAAATACTCCCTACCCCTGGTTCAGATACTTTAAGCTGCCGTCTTCATTTGACGCCCTTCCCAGTGTCTCACAGAAGAGACACTGGGAGGCTTGTCAGAGAGTAACTTTGTTACTTGGCCACTTACCTCCCTTTGAGTCAGAGAAACATATATTCTTTCCGACTCATATCAACTGGAGGATTGTGGGTATTTTGTGCTGTTGTGGGATACCTAGCTTTACCTGTTCAGAACAGGTTACAGGGCTGTTTTAATGGGACACCTCCCATAAATACAGTAAGATCTGTACCATTAAGAACCATGTCTTTTACCATTTCTGAAATATAATAGGTACTCAATATATGAGTGAAGGATGAACAAGCCAAATAAAGGGCATATAGATGGGAATCTTTGAAAACCACTTTTTGCAATATGAACAAATTTGATGCTTCTATGTATGTATGTGTTGGGGAGGTGAGGGAGTATGGTGCAGATACATGCATCTAAGTATTTGTGTGCATGTATGAAAACGTTACTTTTGTTGGGCTGTTTTTTCTACAAGAAGGGTGATAGGTCAGTACCTAGTGCAGCTGATGGTGCATGCGGCCTGGCACTTATGGAATGCTGGCATGAATTTGCTGCTCTCTCTTAAAGCTGCAATGACCATAGTTCAAAGAGCTGCAGGTGGTATCCACACAGATTGCTAGATTTTTTAAGTGGGAAAGAATGGGTCAGGAATTTGTTTTGTTTAGTTTAATAACTTTGTTTTCAATTAAAATAAAGGACTTGCAGAGAATTCAAGGGGCATAGAAGGGACCTTCAATAAAATTGTTCTACTTTTGTCACTATTAAATATTAGATGACATTCTATTTTCTACCGCTTTATGAAGTTTGAATGAAAGTGGACTTAATGATCTGTAGGGCCTTGCCTAATTCTGGTAGTTGGTGACTATTAGATAATTACATCTGTAATTATTCATATAATCATTAGCATTATCAATATTATAAATATCGACCTCATTCAGACACATATACACACAAAATTAATGGGCTGAATTATCCAGATTACACTCTTACCTCATCCTGGAAATGTGGAAATAGTTTTGTATTGCAAATG
Source organism: Sapajus apella (assembly GCF_009761245.1). Taxonomy (NCBI): domain Eukaryota; kingdom Metazoa; phylum Chordata; class Mammalia; order Primates; family Cebidae; genus Sapajus; species Sapajus apella. The sequence continues at coordinate 6,183,308 of NW_022437033.1, read as the reverse complement.
GGTAAACAAGATCTTAGATATTATATTTTGAGTGACTATAATGGACAGTAGAGGGTAGGAATTAAGACTCTCAAAATGACATTTGCTATATATTGAAAATTATTTGTACACAATTTTTCAGTCATTTTCTGTCAGCATTTTGAAATCAGTTCTCTCTGTAATAATCTAGATAGCATTTTAAAAATAAATCCTTTTCTGGGACTTTGCAGTAGATAATTCCCTTTTATTTTCTCCATAAACAGTGTCAGTTCAAGAAAAGGCTACTCTTCACTTAGGCTTTATAATAGTAAAGGTTGAAATATTAGTTATATACATTGAAATAGAAAGGTTGAAATATTAGTTAACTGCTCCTCTATCTTTTCTAACTCTGTTTTCAATGTGTGTGTGAATGATTAAAATTCTCCATTCAGTATCCACTGTTTATCTTTCTTAAATCCTATTTTGTGTGATCCTTTATATAGACAAAACTACTTTATTCCATGGGTAAAGTTAACCATTTAAAATTTTCATCGACATGATATTTTCCCCAATTTAGATTTTGCTCAGATATTACAGAGAGGAAACTCTTTGTAATTTTGAAATAATCTACTCTTATGGTGCTTATTTAATACAAAGCTTTAATAACTGCTCTTACTTTTTTGCATTTTCAGACTAGTGAATCTTTCAAACCGTGTAAAAAATTTGAGCTGCATTTATATTTAAACTAATTTTGTTGGGGGGGCATGTTCAATCAAGTATATGTCACAGAAGTTTTACAACTAGACTTTTCATATAGAAAACAGAAGGAAAAAGTTCATATAGTTTTCAAATAAGTTATAGAACTTCAAGAGTTAACTATGTACAAATACCTTTATAATGCAAAATGCATGTTCACATTCAATGAGTGCAAATATTAGAATATTTTCATCTATTTGAAAACCTATCCTTTCTACAAATGATGATGTGACAGTAAAAGTTGAGTGATGTTACTTGGGAAGTAATCAGCAAGGTAAATGTTACTTTTTCTCTAAAGTGTTAGACATTGGATTAGGTAGAGAACTATGTGGATGACTAATAACATTTTAAAAACTTGTATTTACATGTTTTGATAATGTAGGCATTATTTCAGTACATGCCCTATTTTTAAAGTAGGCAACATTCCCACTTCAAAATCAATAACAAACTTAAAGTCTATTATTCAAATGAAAGGCTGAGGTTTCAGTATATGAACTGAAGCAAATTTTCCACACTTAGCAGGAGACAGTGATATAAAAATGAAAGAAACAAGAACTAAAAAAAATTTTCAAAAATGTTTATGCCTTGTATTGTTCACTGTCAATTTAAGATCATCTTAAAACTTTCAGTTAAGAAACTTGCTTGGAATACACTGAATCACTAGGAAGAGTAACATGGAAAATACCAGCTTCAGATGTTTTCTTGGGTTGATTTTAGGCCTCTTGCATTAACATGGAGACACACTAAATTGCTGAAATTGACTTTAATTGCATGCTTAGTTATTGACTAATACAACTACAGTGTTAAAAGGACCTGTTTATATTTCTACAAAACATTGATAATATTGTTTTAATTTGTTAAATAAAGGATTTGTTAAGTTTGGTGTAGTCAGATACAACACAGGAATGGAAACTCATACCAGAAAGGCAAAAGGAATAAGTTGATCACTCACAAACTCCAAAGAGAAGAGGCCAGCATGCCTTGCAGGGCAAGTGGGAATGAGTATGGGGCATTTAGGACATGTACTCAGCCAGCAGGTAGAGAGTAAGAGAGAGAGGGAGGGACCTGTGGGCCCATGCCTTTTTTGAGGTCTGGGTCCTTATCTCTGTAGATCTTTTGTGACACGTTGTATTGGTTAATTTGAAAGGAGCAAGGGGCTGAGCGTGGGAATTTGGGCTTACATTGTCAGTTTCAGCAGGCTTACAAGCAGAAATAAACTGGTCAGGCACTTCAGTGTATGGAGGCTTATCTACCTAGAACACAAAAACAGGAACTGAGAGGACTGTCTCAAAATATGTAGGTCAAGGGTGACAAGCTAGGGACAAGACAGTAAGATAGATGCCAAGGCAGCATTCATATTAATGAGATTTTTGACAATCACTATTTGTCATCAAATGCATAGTATCACACTAACGAATTGGTTCATTTTGTTTTTATTTTCTATTTGAAATTTGTTTTTATATTATAATGTCTTGATTTTTGTCTTTAATATATATTTGAATCAAATATTCTGTTGTTTCCTAGCTTTAGGAACATAAAGGAAAATTTTATCTTCAGGAAAAAAATTCTTAAAAAAAAATTCTTACTAATGATTTTAGTGTCTTTTTGCTGAAAAAGAACTTGATATTTAATGAAATATTTAATTTTTAGAAACTCACATATGAGACAGGTTCAAGATGACTGACTAGAAGCAGTGTACACCACTCTCACAGAGGAGACAGACTGGTGAATATACACTAGCTCTTAAAGTGGATGGTTCAAGAGACCACACTGGGATTTGTTACGGAATCAGTGATAACCCATAGATAGTACAGAAGAGTAAGGCACCCACCCAGGATTGGCATTGAGCCAGGAGAGGCTTCCTATCCCTATAAAATGGTGAGTGAATGACAGTCCCTGGGGACTTACACATCTACTATGGACCTTTGCAAGCCCACCTGACCACTGTGGGCCGCCAGAGTGACACAGAAAGCTACCTGGAGTCTGAGCAGAGCCAGCACTGAGTCCACATTGAGCCCTCTGGGCCTTGGATCCCTGAGCACCTTGGCACCAGCTTCTGTAGCCCTGCTATCAAGGGAAGCCTGACTCTTTCACATGCCCCTAAGATAGGGGCTGCATCCACAGTGTTAAGGAGTGGACAGACTTTAGGCCCCACATCTGCTGCACATTGCCAGGCAAGGGTCACTGGCCTGGGACCCCAGCATAGCCACCCTACCACAGCTGAGGCCTCCAGCTGGTCACAACTCTCCATTTGTCTGAGCCAGAACTCCCACTGTGATTGCCACTGTCAAGGTCCTTGCCTCTGCTTATCTCGGGCTGGGGAGGGAGCAAACAGCCTGAAAACTGTCACAAGGCCTCCAGCACGCTGCAGCTGTTGTATTAAAAAGAAGCCAGACTATTTTTCATGTGGGTCCTTGCCCCTGCTGTTCCTCATTGTGCAGGGCCTCCCAGCCTGGGACCCCAGCATAGATACCCTACCCCCACCTAATCACTTTAGTCGGTGACCCTGCTTTCTCTTGGGTAGAGCTCCCAAAGACAACTGACAGGCCTTAGCAGATACCTGTCCTTGCTGCCCTGGGGCTAAGGAGGAAACAAATAGGCTCATTTCTTTGCTCACACCTCTAGCATGCCACAGCTGCCCTATGGAGAGGAGGCCAGACTGTTTTCTCTGTTTGATCCTCCCCCCTGCTCTTCCTCCAGCCAGGTCCTCTGGCTTGGGCCTGTAGCACAGCCACCCCACCCCTGTCTGATCATTCTAATTGTCAGTGGTTCTGTGTTTCTCTTGGAACATCTAACAAAAGACATGCAGGCATAGTGCCAGCGATCAGAGGGTGCTTGCCCAAAGCCCAGGAGTGGACCTGATGAGGGAGTCACCTCTTCCCACCACACCACAGAGCCTGGCTGCAAATGTGAGGAAATACAAAGGAGCCACACAGCTGAGTAAAAGCCTACCTACTGGTCATTACTCTTAAGCACAGTCTACTGTATTGCAGCCCAAACTACAACACCAAAAATGTTTTGAAAGTTTATACCCCTCTGAGAGCAAGGGCAATAATTCAGCCACAAATAAAGACCCTGCACAGAGCTTTGGTCCTCTGAAAACATTCACAAATGAAGCCAACTGACTATAATGAACTTACATCATAATTACAGGAACACAAAAGTTCCCAGATAAGAAAGAATCAACACAAGAACTCTGGCAATTAAAAAACCCAGACTGTTCCCATACCTCCAAATGAGTCCATTAGCTCACCAAAAATGGTTCTTACCCAATTGGAAATGACTGAAATGACAGGCAGAATTCAGATTCTGGATGGCAAGGAAGCTCATTGGAATTTAGGAGAAAGGTGAATCTTAGTCAAAGAAATCCAGTAAAATAATTCAAGAGCTGAAAGACAAAATGGCCATTTTAATTAAGAACCAAAATGAACTTCTAGAGCTAAAAAGTTAACTACAATAATTTCATAATAAAAATAGAAGTATTAACAGCAGAATAGACCAAGCTGAGGAAAGAAACTCTGAGCTTAAAAATGTGTTATTTGAATCAATTACATCAGATAAAAATAAAGATAAAAGATTTTTTAGAAATGAACAAAACCTCTGAGTAATATGGAATTATTTAAAGAGACCTAATCTGTGACCCATTGGCATTCTTAGAGAAAAAGAGGGAGAATAAACAACTTGGAAAATGTATTTGAGTACATAGTCTATGACAATTTTCATAAACTTGCTATAGAGGTTGACATGCAGGACCAAGAAATACGGAGATACCGACTATATACTATACAAGACAACTATCCCCAATGCACACAGTCATTAGATTCACCCAGGTCAATGCAAAAAAAAAAAAAAAAAATCTTAATGGCAGCTAGAGAGAAGTGACAGGTCACATACAGAAGGATCCCGATCAGGCTAGCAGCAGAACTTCCTGCAGAAACCTTATAAGTCAGAAGAGATTGAAGGCCTATTTTCAGCATTTTTAAAGAAAAAAACACTTAATATGTTTTTCATATTTTTAGGATTTTATACACTGCCAAACTAAACTTCATAAGTGAAAGAGAAATAAAAATCTTTCTCAAAAAAGCAAGTGTTGAGGGAATTTATTTCAACTAGAACAATCTTACAAGAGGTCCTCAATGGAGTGCTAGACATACAATGAAAAGAATGACACTGCTACCAGAAAAAACACACTTAAGCACATTGCCCACAGGCACAATAAAGAAAATGAAACAATCAAGTCTCCATAACAGCCAGCTAGCAACACGATGACAGGATCAATATCTCACATATTAACACTAACCCTGAATGTAAATTAGCTAAACCTCCACTTAAAAGGCATAGAGTGGCAAGCTGGATAAAAAGCCAAGTCTCGATTATCTTCTGTCTTTCAAGTGACCCATCTCACATGCAATGGCACACACAAACTCAAAGTAAAGGGATAGGGTAAGATCTACAATGCAAATAGAAGACGCAAATGAACAGGAGTTGCTATTCTTTTATCAGATAAAATGGATTTTAAACCAATAGTAATTGAGAAGGAAAAAGAAGGGCATTACATAATGATAAAGGGTACAATAGAAAAAGAAGATGTAATTATCCTAAATATATTTGCACACAACATTAGAGCACCCAGATTCATAAAACAAGTTCATCTTGGCCAATGAAAAGACTTAGACAACCGCAGAATAATAGTGAATAGGAGACTTCAACACCCCACTGACAGTATTAGATCATCAGGGAAGAAAACTAACAAGGAAACTCTGGTCTTAAACTTGACGCTTGACCAGTTTGACCTAATGCTCTACAAAGCATTTAACAACCACAGAAATACAGTCTTTTCATGTGCACATGGAACATAGTCTAAGATCTACCCCATTCTCAGTCAAAACAAGTCTCGATAAATTTTTAAAAACCTGAAACTATACCAAGCATATTCTTGGACAACAGTATAATCAGAATAGAAATTAACATAAACACAATTGCTTAAAACTATACAAATACATGGACATTAAACAACTTGCTCCTAAATAAATCCTGGATGAACATCAAAATTAAGGTAGAAATTTTTTAAAACATCTTTTAAATTAATAGGAATACACCTTACCAAAATCTCTGGGAGGCAGCTAAAGTAATGTTAACAGGAAACTTTATAGTCCTAAATACCTTCACAGAGAATGTAGAAAAACCTCAAATTAACAATCTAGCTTTGAACCTACAGGAACTAGAAAATAAATAACAAACCAATTCCAAAGCTAGCAGAGGAAAATAAATAATTAATTTAGAGAATAACTGAATGAAAGTGAGATGGAAAAATCCATACGAAAGATAAATGAAACCAGACATTCGTTCTCTGAAAAAATAAACAAGATTGATAGACCAGTAGCTAGATTCACAAAGTAAAAATTTTCAATATATAAATAAGTATAATCAAAAATGTCAAGGATGACATTACAGTTGATCTCTCAGAAATACAAATGATCCTCAGAGAATACTAAGAAGAACTTTATGCATATGAATTAGAAATTCTAGAGGCACTGGATAAATTCCTGGAAAGACACAATCTCCCAGGGTTGAATTATGAAGAGATTAAAATCCTGAATAGATTAATGTTGAGCTCTGAAATTGAATCAGTAATAAAAATCCTACCAACCAGAGGAAAAAAAGCATAGACCAGATGGAATCACAGCTAAATTCTATCTGACATACAAATAAGATCTGGTAGCAATCCTATGGAAACGATTCCAAAAACTTGAATAGGAGAGGCTCCTCCCTAATTTACACTATGAATCCAGCATCAGCCTAATATCAAAATCTGGCACAGACACAAGGAGAAAAGAAAACTTTAGGCCAATATCCCTGATGAATATAGACACAAAAATCCTCAACAAAGTCCTAGCAAACCAAGTGCTGCACTACATGAAAAATTAATACAGCACAATCAAGTAGGCTATATTCCTGGAATTCAAGGTTGGTTCAAAGTACGTAAATTAGTAAATTGAGTTCATCACATGAACAGAATTCAAAGCAAAAACCATATGGTCATCTCAATAGATGTAGCAAAAGCTTTTGATAAAATACAACAATCTTTCATGATAATAACCCTCAATAGACTAGGCATCAAAAGAACATATGTCATAATAAGAGCCATCTATGGAAAAATCCACAGCCCAACATGATACTGAACGACAAAAAGCTGGAACCTTTTTCATTGCAAAGTGAAATGAGGCTAGGTTGCCATCTCTTACCACTCCTGTTCAACGTAGTACTGAAAGACCTAGCAGGAACAAAATCAGGCAAGAGAAAGAAAAGACATCCAAATAGGAAATGAAGAAGCCAAAATATCTCTCTTCACTGATTATTACAATTCTATACCTAGAAAATGCTAGACTCTGCCAAAGGGCTCCTAGAGCTGATAAACTATTTTAGTAGGGTTTCAGGATACAAAAATCAATGTACAAAAATCAGTAGCATTTCTATACACCAGTAATATCCAGGCTGATAGTCAAATCAAGAACATAATCCCATTTACAACAGTGACAAAACAAATGAAATTCTGGAATTATATTTCACCAAGGAGGTGAAAGATCTCTACAAGGATAACTACAAAACACTGCTAGAAGAAATCAGAGATTGCATAAACAAGTGGAAAACATTCCTTGCTCGTGGAATAAGTATATAAGAATAAATATCATTAAAATGGCCATACTGCCCAAAGCAACCTATGGATTCAAATCTATTCCTGTCAAACTATGAGCATCTATTCTCACATAATTAGGAAAAAGAAAACTATTTAAAAATTTATATGGAATCAAAAAAGAACCCAAATAACCAAAGCAACCCTAAGCAAAAAGAAAAAAAGCTGGAGGCATCACACTACTCGATTTCAAACTATACCATAAGATTATAGTTACCCAAATAGCATGGGACTGTGTGCAGAGACCGACACGTACACCACTGGAGCTACAAAATAGCTCGGACATAAACCCACACATGTGTAACCATCTGATCTTTGAAAAGGCCAGCAAAAACATTTCCCCAGCAATGGGGAAATGACACCCTATTCAATAAATGGTGCTGGGATAACTGGCTAGCCATATTCAGAAAAGTAAAACTAGACCCTTGCCTTTGGTCATATACAAAAATGAACTCAAAGTGAATTAAAAGTTTCAATATAAGACCTCAAAGTATGACAATCCTAGAAAAAAGCCTAGGAAATACTCTTCTAGATTCTGGCCTTGGCAAAGAATTTTTGGCTGAGTCCCTAAAAGCAATTGTAACCAAAACTAAAATTGACAAGAAGTACCTAATTAAACTAGAGAGGTTCTGCACAGCAAAATACCATCTCACACCAGTTAGAATGACTATGATTAAAAAGTTAAAAACAACAGATCCTAACACGAGTGTGGAAAAAAAGGAATACTTATATACTTTAGGTGGGAATGTAAATGAGTTTGGTGATTGCGGAAAGCAGTTTGGGTATTTCTCAAAGAACTTAAATCAGAGCTACCATTTAACCCAGTAATCCCATTACTGATTATATGCCCAAAGGAAAATAGATCTTTGTACCAAAAGGACACATGCACATGTATGTTCATCACCACACTATTCACAATGGAAAACATGAAGCCTACCTAGGTGCCCATAATGGTAGATTGGATCAAGAAAATGTGTGACATATACCCCAGGGAGTACTACACAGCCATAAAAAAATGAAATCATGTCTTTTGCTGCAGCATAGATGGGGCCGAAGGCCATAATTCTAAATGAATTAATGCATGAACAGAAAACCAAATACTACATGTTCTCACAAGTGGGAGATAAACATTGAGCACACGTAGATATAAACATAGGAACAATGGACATTGCAGACTAATAAAGGAGGGAGGGAAATGGGGAGATGGGTTAAAAAACTACCTGCTGGGTACTATGCTTGTTATCTGGGTGTAATATACCCATTTAACAAATCTGCATGTATAGCCTTTGTATATAAAATAAAAGTGGAAATTAAAATGTATAAAAACTTTAAGAGTACAAAAACAACCTCACGTATAATTTCTTGTCAGTTAAGTTCCACATTTGTTAATGTCTGTTTTTCTTTCAGTGCCTCTCGAATTCATCCCATGCCTTGTAGTTCAGTAGCTCCCAGTCCACTGCCTTTCTATGCAGATAATTTTACCTTGAAAGTATTGCTTTTGTTCTGTTCTTCTCTGGATATAGTTTTCACTGTCTTCTGTTACTTTAAAAAAATGTGGACAATGTTTGTCTTTTCTTGTTTCTTTATACTTTGAATCTTTTTTATGGAACTAAGTTTCACAGAATTGATTACATCATAATACCTTGTTGTTCCTGATGCACAGTTATTTTTCTATAAGTGTGTCTATTTTCTTCTACTTAACATTTGATTGTTCATTTATATATTTATTTAAAAATTCGGTTACTCAGTGTCTTCTATGTGTCAATCTGTTAAGGTCATTATTAACAAGGACTAATAGTGCATCTTTAAGCTTAATAGTTCCTGAGCCTCGGATGTTAGGTCAGTAACTCCCATTGAGAGAAACCTGGTTGGGGGTGGGGGAGAGGTATACTGAGTAAAAGAAATGGAGTCAGGAAAGGAGGCATGACATGTACATAGAAAATGGGTAGTTGGTTTTGACTAAAACATAAAATGGGTGAAGGGAAGTAGGAAGAGGTCAGATTGTTAATGGCTTTGAATTCCAACCCAAGGAGTTTGTCGTTTATTACATGGGCAGAACTTTAGTGCAAATAAATAACTTTTGTCACTCTTGAAATTTAGAAAAGTCTCATATCTGAGGCCACACTATGGTAGATATATGTGAGAGAGAAAAAAGTAGGGGTGGAGAGCCTGGAGGTGATAAGATCTTAGCTCTTCAGAATTTTGGACACACATCTTTTTATGTTAGCTTCTGTTAAGATTTATGCCATTGCCCATAGAATACTTTTTTTTTAATCACAGTTATCCTAACACTTTCTTTTTTGATCTTCGTAAGTTCATAGATATTTACTTAGGTAAGGATAAACTTATTCCCCAGTGTATGCGGATTATAAACATGTATCAGGAAGGGCAAGGACATGCTGCATCTACATAAATCTGCTGCAGCATCAGCAAGCTATTGGCATTCAGAATACACACTTTGCTAGAACATTTAAAATGAAGTTAAAATTATTTGTCTGTTGCTGCATTTAAATGCTTGAATTGTCTTAAAATGCTTAATAGTCTGAATATAAAAATGCCTGGAGAGCACTGGCAAGGATTGGTAAATAAAACATATCCCTACCATGATTTATGGGAGTCAGGGCAAGGTTTTTGTTTGTTTATGTATTATCAGAAAAACTGGATGTTATCCAAAAATGGATGCTATCAAGTAGTATCTGAAGACTATTATTTTGGTAAATCTAGCATGGAAAGGTAGTTATCAATCTTTTCATTATAATACAATTTTTTTTGTAAAACAAATATATATATATATATATATATATATATAGAAACATCACATTGTACACAAAAATATATACAATTATTATTTGTCCATTAAAAATAAATACCTAAATACTTGATTGAAAGTTTAATGTTGGATGTTGGCAACTTAAAAAGCTTACATATTTCTCACATTCTTAAATGTTCAATTCTTTATTGTATTCTCTTCATTACTTAGAGACTATAATTCAGTTAATTAAACAAGGAAGAAGAATGTTACATTAGTCATGATGGGGTAGGTCCTGTGGTAAGAAACAACTTAAAGATCTCAGTGAGAGATCCTTGAAGTAGAGTTGAAGTAGAGTTACAGGTGGTAAATGAGAATCGAAGTAGAGTAAATGAGAGATACAGGTGGTAAATGAGTGAGGATGATGGGAACCTGAACACACAATCAAGATACCTGTGATACACAGATATCTTGACTTGATTGTGTGTTCAGCTTCCCATCATCCTCACTTGGGATTCCTAGTTGATGGAACATCCCTTCTTCTTCTGGCCAGCAAGAAGGGAACATGGCAATCTGTTCATATCTTTAAGCAGGTGTGTGGACCAAATCAAGTTCCTCATCTGCTTTAGTAAAACATAGCCACACTCATTCACTGATATCTTGTCTGTGGCTGTATTTTAACTAGAAGGGCAGAATGGAATTTTTGTGACAGACTATGTGTGGCTCAGAAAGCCTTAAATACTCAGTCTGGCCCGTCACGGAAAAATGTTTGCTAATTCCTTTCTTAAATGGTTCTTTCTAGAAGTAAACACATCATATGTAATCACATTCCCATATTCCACTGACCAAATTAAGTCATATGGCCAGGTCTCACTTCAAAGAGGAAAGGAAGAACAATCATATTATGTGCCCTGCAAAATGTAGACAGAACTTCTGATTACTATAGGTACTTGCTTTCTATATTTCATGCTCTCATTTTCTACCCTTCACACACTCTCTCACCTTATTTAACTGGCCGTTAATTCTTGTGTTCCCCTGCTTTAGAATTTATTATGCAGCATTACAGTGATCTATTTTCTTTCCTGTATTCCTTCACTGTGTCATACTATAAACTCCATGAAAGCAAGACTCCTGTTTGTTTCATTTACCACCGGCCTTATTTCTCAGCACCTATAGAAGAGCATTGCATTAGGCCCTCTATCAGAACACCATATTCCGTTTCTTCAGTTTTCCTATAATTATTATCAATGAAATACTTTTGTGTTTAGTATGTGAGAGAAAAATAAACTTCAGGACCCCCGAATCACTAAGTCAAAGGGAAAGTCAAGCTGGGAACTGGCTCAGGCAAACCTGCCTCCCACCTTATTCCTACATAAGATCGCTACAAAGATTAAAAAAATAAGCTACATGCCTTCCTCACAATTTGCCCACGAGGAAATTCCTTGTGGTACTCAAGAGCTTTACGCTAAAACAATTCTATTTAACTTTACATTGGCCATGTAAATTAATAGCTTATCTTCACAGGTGTGGGATGACAGAACTTAAAAGCATCCCTCTCCTCACCTGAAACAAACGCATATCTGAACACTTCCTGTGCCCTACTGTTGATGTAAAAATGCAGATTCATTGAGCTGGACTAAGGCATAAGTGACTATTCCTCTGTCTCTGACTCACATGTAAATTGTGTATTTACTGAAAAGCTGATAAGGACCCAAAAGAATGCTACTTTTTGTCTCTTATCTACCTATGACCTGGAGCCCCTCCCCAACTTTCAGTTGCCCTGCCTATCCAGACCAAATCAATGTATATCTTACACATGTTGATTGATATCTCATATCTCCCTAAAGTATATAAAACCAAACTGTACCCCAACCACCTTGGGCACATGTTGTGAGGACTTCCTGGGGCTGTATCATAACACGTCCTTAACCTTGGCAAAATAAATTTTCTGAATTTATTGAGACCTGTCGCAGATACTTCTGGGTTCATGACTAATTGATATTTGTAGCCCCACTAAACTCTAAGTTTTATATGGACAGGAACCATATTTATCTTGCTTGCTCTGCATACCCAGTACCCTGCATAGTGTCTGGCATATAATAGGCACTAGATATTTTTTAAATGAATGAACAAATCACTCTCTAAATGAATATCCTATGCTGCTTTTTATTTAAATACACAATGTTTTAATTAACTATTGAGGCGGGAGAATAGGGTCTGGAGGCAGAGAACCTAAAGACTTCCTAGAATTCAATCAAATGTAAAAACCCTCACTTTCTAAGACCAAGTAAATAACTTTGTAACTGTACTTCAAGTATGATAGGAAACACCCTCTTCATTTGCATAGGGTGTACACCAAGTTAATAACTTCAAATTTTATTTTATCCTTGATATGATTTGGCTCTGTGTCCCCACCCAAATCTCATCTTGTAGCTCAAATCATTTCCATGTGTTGTGGGAGGGACCCGATGGGAGATGATTGAGTCCTGGTAGCAGGTCTTTCCCATGCTGTTCTTGTGATAGTGAATGGGTCTCATGTGATACGATGGTTTTAAAAATGGAAGTTTCTCTGTACAAGCTCTCTCTTTGTCTGCAGCTATCCATGTAAGATGTGACTTGCTCCTCCTTTCCTTCCGCCATAATTATGAGGCCATCCAGCCATGTGGAACTAAGTGCAATAAACCTCTTTCTTTTGTAAATTGCCCAGTCTTGGGTATGTTTTTATCAGCAGCATGAAAATTGACTAATACAATCCTCTTCACTTGTATAGGGTATACACCAAGTAAACAACTTTGTAACTTCACTTCAGCCCCTTCATTTACATAAGACATGCCGTGTTACCAATGGAAAACATCTAGAGGATATTTAAACCCCAGAAAATTCTGTAACACGTGTGCTTCCATTTTCAATAATTTCTGCTTTTGTTGCCTCATTCTTTCCTTGCTTTGTGTGTTTTGTCTAATCCTTTCTTCAAAATGCCAAGGACCTGGACACCCTCCACGAGTAACACTTATGAGGCCCTGTGTCATGTGGTTCCTATCTACTTCTCAAGATCTGTTCAGCACCATACTCTCCATTTCCTGCCTACTTTTACTTCCTGCCAAATGGTCTTTACAAATGATTTCCCTTTTGCTTAGAATGCCACCACTTCAGATAGATAAATTCTACCTATCCTTCTTTACTCAGTTCCTGTATCACTTCCTCATGGAAGCCTACGCAGTCATTGCTGATTAGGCAAAGTGTCCCTAAGGGCTTCCACAACATAATATATTTCTCCTATGCAAGGACTTATCACAGTTGAGTATTTTCTTCACATATTTTTTCACATAATAATTTCTTCTTTGGTTAATGCTTGTGTCCCGCCACTAAACTGTACTATATCTTATTTTGCTAATCATTGCATCTATAGTATCTAGCATAGAATTTTGCACATAGCACTTTTTCAATAGCTTTCCTTAAATAAGCACATGCATGCAAATTTATGAAAGAACCCTACATGATTTAAAAAACAGGAAGTTTTAGTAATTCCCTCAATGGAATAGTTGTGAGGATTATGAACAGTCTATGTTAGATGTCTGGCACATAGTATGCATTCAGCTAATGATAGCTGCTTTACTATTATTTTTTCACTGTTCCTTCTACATATGTGTTCAATCGTATTAGTTGGATATGAAACTCTGTAGAGTATGAATAAAGAGGAGGAGGAGGATGAATGGAAGAAGAGAGAGGAGGAAGAAGAAACAGTGAAATTTTCTGCAAAATAAAAGTAAGAAAGCCTGGTCTTGATGACTCACAGAACACACCAAAACCTTCCAATTCAGCTGAAGGGCATAGTTACCTGTATTTTTCTCTCTTCAGACTTAGACAGAATAAACCTGAGAGACTTACCTATAGAATGATATATAATAAAATCTATATATAATAAAATATAGATTTTAGTGTATTATAATAAAATCTATTCATTGGGTGCAATTGATAGAAGAAATTAAACTTTTCTCTTGTAAGTAGGCATGTGGGGAAAATGTGTCACATTTGGGAGCAGTGGGTTTAAATTGCAAATGTATGACTTCCTGTTCTTGCTTTAACTCCAGTACTGATTAAGCTGTGTGTGGCAGACACTGTTGATTGCCAGCTCATGACCGTTTCACCTACTCCCTTGCTAGTAGAAGTCTGACTTTGTTATGACAGCACCTTTTCCCTTTCCCTGTGCTATTATTGCCTTACTGGTTTTATCATTTTCCTGTGATGATGTGGTATTTGGAGATGCAACAGCTATGTTGTGACATTTGGTGACAAGCTTGAGGACGAAAAGCTCATACACTAAGGAGAACATGACAGAATCATGGAAATAAGATGGGTTCCTAATGACATGATTGAACTGCCATACTGACCCTGGAATCACCAACCCTCAGCCCTCTTGGTGAGAAAATTAAATGCTTCCCGTGTTCATACTTTTTTTTTTTTTTTTTTTTGAGACGGAGTTTCACTCATGTTACCCAGGCTGGAGTGCAATGGCGCGATCTCGGCTCACCGCAACCTCCGCCTCCTGGGTTCAGGCAATTCTCCTGCCTCAGCCTCCTCAGTAGCTGGGATTACAGGCACGCGCCACCATGCCCAGCTAATTTTTTGTATTTTTAGTAGAGACGGGGTTTCACCATGTTGACCAGGACGGTCTCGATCTCTTGACCTCGTGATCCACCCGCCTTGGCCTCCCAAAGTGCTGGGATTACAGGCTTGAGCCACCGCGCCCGGCCTATACTTTCTTAAATTGGGTGGTCTATTCATTGTGGCTGCCCAAATATAAATTTACAAATTCTACTCTTGGCACATACAAGTATTAATCATTTTCTCTTTCGGGTCTTCTCTTGGTAAAATAGAGATAATACGAGTATCTTTTTTTGAAGATTAATTTATATAATATTTTTGTGGAGGAATGGCTCCACCATGGCATGCTACTGACCTTGCATTCTTCCACGTAGCTCATGTAGGCAAAGCCAACTGCAGTTTAACCTGAATCTTGGCAGAACACTCTGTAATCCTCCCAAGAACATGGAGAGATGGGTAGTCTTGTGAATGTTGTCCTAAGTTCATTTCTCATCCTCCTCCATTCTCGTGGGAGGCTGCAATAAGATAGCTTGTCATCCATCTCTGATTCCAAGGAGGCATGGGACTTTCCACCTTGCCCCGTCCTCTTAGGGCACAGCTGCAGACTTCTGTGCAAGGTTAGAGAATTGTTTACTTCCTTGATGATAGAGTCAACCACCCTTTTAGTCATCTGTCATCTGGCCCTTCAGATTCAGTGTCATCTCAGGGGTACAGAAATGTATGACAGTGGCCTCATGCTGATTTTGCTTTTGCTGTTTAAGTAATGCACTGAATCTATTCAGGCTTGTTTTCTTACTGTTCAGATCTATGGAAGGTGGCAAGCCAACTAGCAGCAGCCATTTTGCTACTGTTTATGGATGCTTGCCTTGCACAGGGTAAGAACTCAATGAGGGTTGGCTCAGTTTTAGAGCAGTACTAATAGTATTATTATAGTTACGTTACTGAACCTGTTTCTCATCTATAAGTGAGGATTACATGGAAAGTGTTCTAAGCTCTTAAGAGCCATCTACATGTGAGAGAGTAATACTTAATTAACTCTTTTCTTAGGTCACTAGAGGCATAGTTTTTATTCAGTTTGATTTGTGACTTAAGGAAATGCTATGTAATTTAAATATGAAACTCTACCTGATTTTATCGCAGAAGAGAACTTCATACCGTTCCATAGAGCCCCACGTCATGTGCCTTAGGATTGTCATCACATTGAACGCTTTTATCATAACTATTGACCTTTCTTCTGACATCAGCATATATGTGGGTGTTCTGGTTTGTTGAAATTGACTCAAGTTAAAAAACAAAACTGTATGAGAAAGCAGTTAACGCTTCTAACATGCGTTTCTAGTTCTAACACTGAATCCAAGTTTCAGGAAAAAAATATTGTAGACTGCCTGCACCAAGGCTATGTACAGAGCAGAAATTTTAAAATTCTTTCAAAGTAAATGATTATTATGACAAAACTACCAGGGAACATCTTTTAGATGAAAGTTCAGCATCCTTCGAAACAAAACCTTGGTTTGAAAGATGATATTACCTACCAGAATATTGGGTTAAAAGCATTTACTTTTTTCTTATTTGAATGGTGAATCTATAATTCTACTTAAAAGAAAGTATCTATTTCTTCCTGATATTCAGAATGATACCTAATGATACTTAGGATAAACCTAAGAGACTTTGCCTATTTATAATTTTATGTAATGTGGAAAGCTAACTTTCCAGGCAAAAATTAAGAGAACAATGGATAAAAATAGAAAAACAGGTGGCTGCTTTTTTGTACACTGCTATGTGTTTTCTGGGAAATTTGTGATAATCAGTTATTTCAACAATGTGGTATCTTTATCAAATATATTTTACTTGGAGACAAATGTTTATATCTTTAAGGATGTTTCTTTTCCTTGATTAAAAATCCATTTCAGTCCAAGAATGAAAAAAAAATACTTTTATCACTAGGAATTTGATGTTCTGCAAAGAATACAGTTTTGTCAGCAATAAAGTGGTGCATTTCATATAAATGTGTGCTTTTGCAGCTCACAAAGCAAGCACAGTGGTTTTTGTCAGTGAGACCCAAGGTGAGTTCTGTTCATAAATTTTTAATTCACAAATTCATTAACTGTTATTTTTATACTACTAAGTGACTAACCATAGCAGTTAGTCCAAATTAAATATTAATGGTCGGGCCAGATGTGAATACGGACAATAAAGACCTTCTGTGAAAGTAGAATCATATCTTTTCATTTTGTGCGATTACTATTTGAGTTTTCTCTCTTTATTCATTAATGTGGAGTCTAATATTAGTGATTTTCATATGTTACAACTTTCCTTGTACTCTTTGGATATGTACAGCCTCTGTGTGTGTGTGTGTGTGTGTGTGTGTGTGTGTGTGTGTGTAATTTAGTTTAGAATTTTAATTTTAAAAGTTAATTTTCATTTAATATGTTTAACAAGTTATGTTTAGGTAAGAATTTTGCTTCTATGTTTGAAAGATTGACCGGGGATCCTGTTATTTTTCTTCTGCTGTCTTGTCAGGTTTTGGTATTGAGTTTATTTTAATCTCATTAAATTGTTCCCTGTTTTTGAATTCTCTATAAAAGTCATATGGGAACCAAATTTCCTTTGAATATATGTAATTTATACCTGTATAACTACTGAAGTCTTTATGTGAATGTGTATGTGAAAGAGACAGAGAGAACAAACGAAAGAATATAATTTTTCAGGACTGATTCAATTTAATGCTTATAGGTATATTTAAGTTTCTGTCTTTCCTTGTCAGTGTTGCATTATATTGTTCCAGGAAACGGACTATTTATATAAAGTTTTGACTGCTACAGGCCTACAGTTGATTATAATATCTGATCATTATTTTTTTAATAACTGCTCTGTTTGTAGTCATGTCTCCTTTCCCTGTTTAATACTGTTTTGTTCTTCATGGCAGAGATTTTTCTAGTTCATTAATCTTTCCAAATAATTACTTGTTGTCTTTGTTGATCCTATTTTATCACTTCTTTTCTATTTCACTATTTCTGTCCTTTTTGTTTCATTCCACTCTTTGGGGGTTGATTTGATTGATATTTAGTATATCTTAAGTAAGATAATAGGCTTGTGAGTCTTCAACATTTCTTTCCTTGCACATAATTAGTGAAATTAATATTTTCTCCTGGATATTTGCTTTACCTTCATTGCATTCCACAAATTTTGAAATGTGGTATTTTCATTTGATTGTGTAGTATTTTCATTCAGCTCTAATAATTTTCTGATTTCCATTTTGATTTTTTCTCATGGGGGCATTTAGTAGCATATTTAAAAATTACCTAATGTCTTGAATATTTTATTAAGCCTTTTTTATTGGGACTTACTTTATTCCCTCTTGCCTGGTCAATTATTATATATGCTCTGTATGTACAAGAGAACAATGTGTTCTGTGTATATAATTGGGGCACAGTTTTACGTATGTTCTTTAGTTTAACCTTTTAAACTTTTATTTCAAATCTGCACTCTTAATAAATACCAGACAATATGTAGTGTTAGTGCAAATTTGTGCTGATGGGGATTCTCATATATAGCCCATGTGATTGTATAAACTGGTAAAATCATCTTGAAAAACAGTTTATATATTATTCAGTCAAGTTGAAAAGATACATATAAAGTTTAGAAATTTTAGTCTAGATAAATTTCACTCTACATAAATATGTAATGCATGTATTTATGGGTGTATGTGAGTTTTGTTAAATGCATAGAATGTGTAATGATGAAGCCAGGGTATTAGGGTATCTATCACCTTCAGTGTTTATCATCTTTATGTGTTGGTGTCATTTCAAGTCCTTCCTTCTAGTTACTTTGAAATCTATGTGATATCGTGGCTCAGATAGGGCACGGTTTGCAGTGCGAGTTCTCTCCCTGGAGCAATGCGTTTTTGCGGTCTCCAGATAGCTTCTTATGTTAGTCTGAGAACCCCTATGGGTATAGAACCTTTCCTGTGGCTAGAACGCAGGAGTCTGCAGTGGGAATGTAGACCACTGAAAGTCATTCACTTACCTTTTTCTCACCATGAGGAGCCTCTCCAGGCTCCCAGCTGATTCTAGCCAAGAAGGCAGTCAGGCAGTCTCACTTCCCCACTTCCCTTTTCTTCCTTTTCTTAAGTGCTCCCTGTCATTTCTCTGTTGAATTCCAGTATTCTCTCTTAGATGATCTATTTAAAATGTGATTATCTACTCACTGTTTTGATTTTTCTTTGTGGAGGAGGCAAGTACCAGGTGCCTCTATTCAGCCATCTTGAAGCCCCTCTAATTTGGATACTTCTTAAAAAACAATATTGAAAGAGAGAAACCAGATATAATACAAACATAGAATGTGATTAGGTTTATAAAAGATAGTATATGCAAAATTCAACTATTGTTTATAGAAATATATTTATGTTAAAAAGTCAAATAAAGGCAATAAATAGGTTTTTATAAGTGTTAACGTAGTTGTTAGGGAAGAGAAATTTGGAGAAATTTGAAAGGACTGATTTTTAAGGAATAGATGGAGTCTTCTTCTGGGATACTGATAAGGTTCGATGTATTGATTTGGGTGGTGATTACATTGATGTTTATACCATTTGCTTAATATTACATAGCATCATTAGTATTTTATTACATGTCACAGTAAAACAAAGTTAAATATATGAGACAGAGAATAAGATATATGACCAAATCAAAGCAGTATGTGATTTCGTGGTTATTAATATAACCACAGTCTTAGTAATTGTTCCACTGTTTTGCCATAGCTTAAGAAATAACTGTTTTTCATCTTATAGGTCAAGGCAAAGAGGGTATCCATTTGTCTTTCCCTCTTAAGAAGCAACATTTATAGCAAGGCAAATGTTTTTGCCTTTGAGACAATCAGAAATTACATCAATAACTTAAAATGGGCTTGTGTATAATGGTAAGATGACAAATAAAATCATTGTTTTGTTGAACAGAATATGCTGGTGTTAAGCATTATGCAATGAAGCAGTTTTAAATGTATCAGCATCTTTATTCTTCTCTTCCTTTCCTAAAGGTATCTGAGTTTAAGACCAACTTCCTACATGATAGTGTTTTCTGTGGAAATGGGAAGTTACCAAAAGGAGTCCACCCTTTCTGATCTAAAGAATGCATATTGATTTAATTGATTTAAATAAATTAAACAAAATCTGTGTATTATATATCAAGCACTAAGTACCTAGGTTTGTGCTTAATAGACTCAACTGTCTAAGAAAGATTATTGATTTGTTCTTTTAAAACTAATTATATTTGGTAACAATGACAGAGGATATAAACACTATATATTATAAGGGCAAATTTCTATCTAAAGCTAAACATTTTTCCCTGCATTGTTATCTACAGGGATGTTCTAGTGGTAAACCATTTTTGCATACCCAAGAGCCATGTAGTTATCAATATCCTGGGTCTGAAATGTAGTAGAAAGACACTATATGATAAAGCCTATGACTTTGCAACACCGAAAGTATGTTAATATATATTTTACTCATTCATTTATTTATTTGTTTGTAAACTATTGCATGCCTGCCGACTCTATGCTATATTTTGTTAGTTTCTGAGGACACAATGGTGAGCTAAAGCAGGCATGGTGCTGGCCTTCATGTAACTTACTATTTAGTGTTAGAAACAGACTTTAAGGAAATAATGAAACAAATATATCCGAAATTGCAATTAGTAATATACAAGACTGAAGAGTGTATTATAAGAGATTAACATTTACATGAAGGTCGGTGAACTGCTTCCTAAGGAAGGCACATGTAGTCTGAAGTTTGAAGGACGCATAAGAAATAGCTATGTTAAGACATGAATAAAAATATTTCTCAGCAGAGAGAACAATATCAACAAATATCAGTGTGGTCTTAGTAAAAATTGTTGAAATGGAATAGACAATAGGATAACAAAAATCTTTGGACATTTGGAGAACAAATTTTACAACTACATTGTGTATACAAATGTATTATATATTCCATTAGTAAAATTTATAGCCATGTTAAACCATGGTCTAACTAGCATTATATATTTCTCTGGCTTTGCAGTAAAAATGAAAGTATCCCATACATTTAGTACAACATTTAGTACAACAAGCCTAGAAGTTGAGTGCAGTTGTTAAAACTCTGGACCAAACAAATATGAACCAAAAATAATTCTAATGAAGAGTTTATAAATAAAGAACCATAGTTTATGAAATCAAAATTGAGTGTAAGTTGACATATCTAGACTTAATGACTCACTTAACCAATATTTATTTTGATGTCTTTTTTTAAGTATTGTACTGATACATAGTATTTGTGCATGCTTCTTTGGTACGTGTGATATTCTGATACATATGTAGATTGTGTAATGATCAAATCAGAGTATTTGTCACTTCCATGTATTTTAGAAATTTTCTATCTAGTATAGAAAAAGTCCTTTATTTTTTTCTTTAAATACAACATTAACTGTTTCTTGCAATTCTTGAGTTTTTCTTTCCCTCCTGTTTTTGGAAAGTTATATGGCAACAGCAAATCATGTTACATGAGAAATTCTAAGTTGTAGGTGTTTGGGCAATAGAATAGATAACAGATAAGTGAAACACTATATCTATTTAACTGTCTTTTTGCTGTTCTCAATCTATAATTTACTTTACCATGGCTATTCATCATAATGTTCTCTATACAGTAGATATAATAGGCAAGGCTAACTGACACTTGCTTGGAGAGCAGATTTCAGTTATCTTTCTTCTGCTCATGTGCATATTCAAAACTGTATGTTCAGCTGGTAAGTGTACTGTCCCATACAGGTGGAGTTTGTGTATGCATGTAAGTGCATGTGTATGCACACTTGAACACAAATGGGGGTGTTCCTTCATAGTAATGACATTAATTTATATTGGAATGGTATTTTTATAGCTATCACAAATACTTTTATTTAATACTCATCATGTGACTAATTACAGATCAGGCAACTGAGGGTAGCATTACAGATTTCAAAAGAAATTGCTAGTCAAAATTATCGCATGCACTGAGTTTCCTTTGGTTTATTAGGTGTGGTATGGTTGTGATTTTAAACACATATTGTCTTTCATTTTGTGATTGTTTTATTGGAAGTTAAAAAAGCTTTCTGTTTTAGGCGACTTATATAATCTTTCCTTTAAAATCAAGGAATTAGGGGAATATTTAAGTAATGGTAAATTCATACAATGTAAAATTTAATAGCTATTGTAAAGAATTTTGATGGCATGGCAAAATTAAGGAAGAAGCAGAATACAAAGTGGTATCTGCATGTTGTGTGTGTGTGTGTGTGTGTGTGTGTGTGTATAATATTGTATTAGTCAGTTTTCATGCAGCTGATAAAGATATACCAGAGACTGGGAAGAAAAAGGGGCTTAATTGAACTTACAGTTCCACGTGGCTGGGGAGGCCTCAGAATCATGGCAGGAGGTGAAAGGCAATTTTTACATGGCAGCAGCAAGAGAAAATGAGGAAGAAGCTAAAGCAGAAACCCCTGATAAACCCATCAGATCTCATGGGACTCATTGATTATCACGAGAATAGCATGGGAAAGATGGGCACCTATGATTCAATTACCTCCTCCTGGGGCCCTCCCACAATGCATGGGAATTCTGAAGATACAGTTGAAGTTGAAATTTTGGTGGGGACACAGCCAAACCATATTAGTCTGCTCCTGGACCCTTCAAATCTTATGTCCTCAAATTTCAAAACCAATCATACCTTCCCAACAGTGCACCAAAGTCTTAACTAGTTTCAGTATTAACCTAAAAGTCCACATTCAAATGTTTCATTTGAGACAAGAGAAGTCCCTTCTACCTATGAGCCTATAAAATCTAAAGCAAGCTAGTCCCTCCATAGATAAAATAGAGGTACAGGTATTAGGTAAATACAATTGTTCCAAATGTGAGAAATTGGCCAAAACAAAGGGGTTACAGGGCCCAAGCGAGTCTGAAATCCAGTGGGTCGGTCAAATTTTAAAGCTCCAAAATGATCTCCTTTGACTCCAAGTCTCGCACATCCAGGTCACACTGATGCAAGAGGTAGGCTCCCATGGTCTTGGGAAGCTCCAGACCTATGTATTTGCAGGGTACAGTCTCCCTCTTGGCTGCCTTTATGGCACACAGTGCAAGCTGCCAGTGGATCTACCGTTCTAGGATCTGGAGGACAGTTGCCCACTTCTCACAGCTCCACTAGCCAGTGTCCCAGTAGGGACTCTGTATGGGGGTCCAGCCCCACATTTCCCTTCTGCATTACCTTAGCAGAGGTTCTCCATGAGGGCACCTCCCCTGCAGCAAACTTATGTGGGCATCCAGGCATTTCCATACATGGTCTGAAATCTAGGCAGAGGTTCCCAAACTTCAGTTCTTGACTTCTGTGTACCCACAGGCTCAGCACCATGTGGAAGCTGCCAAGGCTTGGCAGCTTCCACCCTGTGAAGCCACAGCCCATGCTGTACTTTGGTCCCTTTTAGTCATGGCTGGAGTGTCTGGGACACAGGGCATCACGTCCCTAGGCTGCATACCACACAGGGACTCTGAGCCCGGCCCATGAAACCACTTTTTCCTCCTGGGCCTCTGGGCCTGTGATGGGAGGGGCTGCCACGAAGGTCTCTGACATGGCCTGACGATATTTTCCCCACAGTCTTGGGGATTCGCATTAGGCTTCTTGCTACTTATGCAAATTTCTGCAGCCATCTTGAATTTCTCCCCAGAAAATGGGTTTTTCTTTTCTATCACATAGTCAGGCTGCAAATTATCCAAACTTTTATGCTCTGCTGCCCTTATACAACTGAATACCTTTAACAGAACCCAAGTTATGTCTTGAATGCTTTGCTGCTTAGAAATTTCTTCTGCCACATACCCTAAATCATCTTTCTCAAGTTCATTGTTCCACAAATCTCTATGGCAGGGGCAAGACACCACTAATCCATTTGCTTAAACATAACAAGAGTCACTTTACTCCAGTTCCAAACAAGTTCCTCATCTCCATCTGAGACCACCTCAGCCTAGACCTTATCATTCATATTGCTATCAGAATTTTGGGCAAAGCCATTCAACAAGTCTCTAGGAAGCTCCAAACTTTCCTACATTTTCTTTCCTGTCTTATTCTGAACCTTCCAAAGTGTTCCAACCTCTGCCTATTACCCAGTTCCAAAGTGACTTCCATATTTTTGGGTATCTTTTCAGCAATGCCCCACTCTACTGGTACCAATTTACTGTATTAGTCTGTTTTCACACAGGAAAGAAAAAGAAGTTTCATTGGACTTACAGTTTCACATAGCTGGGGAGGTCTCAGAATCATGGCAGGAGGTTAAAAACGGCACTTCTTAAACATCCCTGCATTAAATTTAAATTTTATTTAAAATTTTTTAAAAAATTTAAATTAAAAAAAAAAATGGCACTTCTTATACGGAGGCAGCAAGAGAAAATGAGGAAGAAGCAAAAGGAGAAACCCCTGATAAAGCCATCATAGAGATAGAGGGACACTTTCTAACATGCTGAATTGTGCATTGTAAAATACTAGAAACATTCTCATTAAAATCAGAAATTAGACAATGATGACAGATATCATGGTTTTGAAATAAGAAATAGAGAAGAGAATAAAATAAGTAAACTTATTGGAAAAGAGAGCAGAAAATAGTCATCATATGCAGGTGATAGAAATATATACCATTTCGGCCAGGCACAGTGGCTTATGGCTATAATCCCAGTACTTTGGGAGGCCGAGGCAGGTGGATCACCTGAGGTCAGGAGTTTGAGACCAGCCTGACCAACGTGGAGAAACCCTGTCTCTAGTAAAAATACAAAATTAGCCAGAGGTAGTAGCACATGCCTGTAATCCCAGCTATTCAGGAGGCTGAGAAAGGAGAATCGCTTGAACCCGGGAGGCAGAGGTTGTGGTGAGTCGAGATCGATCCATTGCACTCCAGCCTGGGCCACAAGAGTGAAAACTCCATCTCAAAGAAAAGAAAAGGAAATGTATACCTTGTATATATGTAAATTCAAAATAGAAACCAACTGGAAAACTGCTAGAGACAGAGAGAATTTTGTACGTTCATTGATTACAAAGTTAATATATAAAAATCTGGCTTTCCTACATATAAATGGTAACTATTTAGAAAATACAATGGATTGAAAGATGCTCTTTCCCATAGCAGCAAAATGATAAAATCAAAAGGAATAAGCCCCAAAATAAACACAAAGTATACAGAACATATAGAGAAAATGCAAGCGGCAATATATTTTCTAATAAGAAATCAGTGAAAATTAATATCATTTGGAAATTTTCAAATGCTTTTTATGTAATTCCTAGAATAAAGCAGTAATGCAAACTTTACTCTTTGATTTCATAAGATATCACAAGAATTAATTACACTGCAGTTTAAAACATAAACCATTTGATATATTCTGTAGTTAGAGAAAAATCAATAGCTGTAAATGGTCATATTTTTTTAGTACAAGGAGGCTTGAAAATAAATTAAACATCCAATTCAGGAAGCTACACAAAAAATTAAGGATAGCAGGAGGCAAGATTTGAAAAAAGATACCAGAGCAATACATTAAATGGAACGAGCAATAGAATAAAACTGTGGGCTCAGTAAATGATAGGATTTGAGTTTTGAAAAGAGCAATAAAAACGAGTTAGTAAATAAGTTTAAAAAAACACTAACAGGCCGGGCGCGGAGGCTCACGCCTGTAATCTCAGCACTTTGGGAGGCCGAGGCGGGTGGATCACGAAGTCAAGAGATCGAGACCATCCTGGCCAACATGGTGGAACCCCGTCTCTGCTAAAAATACAAAAAAATTAGCTGGGCGTGGTGGCGCATGCCTGTAATCCCAGCTACTCAGGAGGCTGAGGCAGGAGAATTGCTTGAACCTGGGAGGCAGAGGTTGCAGTGAGCCGAGGTCGTGCCACTGCATTCCAGCCTGGCGCCTGGTGACTGAGTGAGACTCTGTCTCAAAAAAAAAAAAAAAAAAACCAAAAAACAAAACCACTAACAGTGAAAGAATAGAGATGTATAAGATTATGTATGTATTTTTAAAGTTTGATTCTGTAGCCATAAATAAAATACAATAATAATTATGCATAAGTTATTCATCCCTTTTTAAAGTGACACAATGGAAATTGGACATATAAAACAGTTTAATAGAAGGTTACTGGTGTTTGCTTACATTAAAATATCTTGATTTAAGAATAGAGAAAAAGTAAAATGTTTGCCTTTCTGTAAGTGGCTTATTTCACATCATGTAATAAGTATGTATATATGTATATATATATATATATATATATGTATATATATACGTGTATATATATATGTGTGTGTGTGTGTGTGTGTGTGTGTGTGTGTGTGTATCTCCCAATTTCTTTATTCATGTAGGCTGTTAACATATTTTGGCTATTTTTGAAAAATGCTGCAATGAAGACAAGAGAGCAGACATCTCTTTAAGATTCTGATTTCAAGTATTTTGGGTATATACCGATAAATGAAATTGCTATATCATATGTGATATGGTTTGGCCATTTCCCCATCCACATCTCATCTTAAATTCCCGTGTGTTGTGGGAGGGACCCTGTGGGAGGTAATTGAGTCATGGGCCAGGTCTTTCCTGTGCTGTTCTCATGATAGTGAATAAATCTCACAAGATCTGATGGTTTTAAAAATGAGAAATCCCTACACAAGCTCCCTTCTCTTGTCCACCAGCATGTGAGACGTGTGTTTCACCTTCCATCATGATTGTGAGGCCTCCTCAGCCACATGGAACTGTAAGTCCATTAAATCTCTTTCTTTTATAAATTGCCCAGTCTTGGGTATGTCTTTATCAGCAGCATGAATATGGACTAATACAATGTGGCAATTCTATTTTTACTTTTTTGAGGAACCTCCACAGTGTTTTCTATAGAGGACTAGTAATTCGTTATGCTCTGACTCACTCCTTCTTTCTCTTCTCAAACTCCCCCTCTTCCCCTCCACAGAGACATAAAGACCATTTGGGGTCTTAATAAAGGAAAGAATTGTACTGTTTGTTGTTACAGTCATCCATACCATATTGACATATCCATTCAAATATATAGATAATCTTACTTTAAATAATGTCTCATTTGTTGGAAAAAGTCATAAACATATAATACAGAGACTATGTGGTAGACAGAATAATGGCTTCCCAAAGATGTCCACACCATAATACATAGAACCTATACATATGTTAATCTATATACCAAAAGGGACTTCAGAGATGTAATTAAGTTTACAAACATTAAAATAGAAAGGTTAGATAATCCTGTTGGGTCTACTCTACTCAAAGAGTCCTTAAAAGTAGAGAACTTTCTCCCACTGGTGGTGGAAGAGATGAGGCTAAAGAAGTCAGAGAGATTCTAAGCATAGAAGGACTTGATCTACTTTAAAGATAGTGGAAGAGGGTCACAGCCAAGATGTATAGTTGACCTTTTGAAGCTGAAAGCCACTCCCAGCAAAGAGATAGCATTGAACTGGGGATTCAGTCCTATAAGTACAAATAACTAAATTCTTTCAACAGCCTTAAGGAATTTGGAAGCAGAATTTTCTCCCTAGCCTCAAGTCGTGAGCAGGGTTCTGTTGACATCTTAGTTGTTTTTTCTTTTGAGACAGAGTCTCTGTCCCCCAGGCTGGAGCATGGTGGTGCCATCCCAGCTTACAGCAACCTCTGCCTCCTGAGTTCAGGCAATTCTCATGCCTCAGCCTCCTGAGTAGCTTGGATTACAGTTGCATGTCACCACACTCGGGCTAATTTTTTGTATTTTGAGTAGAAATGGTGATTTACCATGATAGCCAGGCTGATCTCGAACTCCTGGACTTAAGTGATCTGCCCACCTTGCCCTCCGAAAGCACTGAGATTACAGGTGTGAGCCTCTGCACTTGGTGGACGTTTTGATTTTAGCACAGTGAGATTCCTGTCAAACTTCTGTCCTATAGAATTGTGATTTAATAGCTGGATGTTATTTCAAGCTAATTTGTTACAGCAATAGAAAACTAATCTACACTGCATCCTATTACAATTTTATGAATAACAACCACAAAAAAAAACCATATTGAACCTATTTCTGCACTAAAAAAGGAATGCACAACTTTACTCTTTCTTCTTTTCCCAGAGTAATTAGTGATGTTCACATGCTAGCAATTGCACAAGTAGGAAAGCCAGGACGTGGGAGCAGGCTCTTAGCACAAGGGTAGAGGTGGGAGAGGCGGTTTAGAGTTTACTAACGGCTCATTTTTAAAATGTACTCAGAATAATAGTGTATCTAGTGATGTTCTTGCCCCTGAGCCAGATATTTAGAATATCTAATGTTCTTGTAATTAAGATGCCCTTATCTTGAGTTGCTGGATTAATTGACAATTTGCTGCAATTTACAATTAGTAACAGGTTTATATTTGAGATCGTTTTGGTTCTCATAATAACTCTGGGAGATAGGTCAGACATACAGCAAACTTCTTTTAGAGATAAAGTAACGTGCAGATAGTTTAAATGTTTTATTTTTAATTTTTATCCTATTTATTTTTATTTTTTATGACACAATAGTCAAACACATTGATGGGGTACATGTGTTTTTTGGTATATGCATACAATCTGTAATGTTTTATCGCTGGTCACATAAATAGTGTCAGAGCCAGGATTTAAACTGCCTTTTGACTCTATTCAATGGCCTTTATTTCCCTTAGAAAAGATTTGACAAGCACTAAAAAAGGCTGCTTGAATTTCTCAGTAATCTAGCTTGAAGCTGTCCTCATTTTCCCTCCTTTCATTTTTGTACTTTATCCATTATTATTTTATCAATCCATGTAATTGCAAGTTTAATCCCCTCCCAAATGCATAACTTCACATTTTCTCAAGGAGAAACAATTGAAGTTCCAAAGGAATCAAAGTCTTATTTTCCAAATTTTCTAAAAATAGAAATAAAATTGTATTAAATTTCTTGTCACTTGGGCAGGGAATTGTGGCTCATGCCTGTAATCCCAGCATTTTGGGAGGCTGAGGTGGGCGGATCACTTGAAGTCAAGCGTTCAAGACCAGCCTGACTAACACGGTGAAACCTCATCTCTACTAAAAATACAAAAATTAGCAGGGCATGGGGGCACACTCCTGTAATCTCAACTACTTGGGAGGCTAAGGCCAGACAATCACTTGAACACAGGAGGCAGAGGCCACAGTGAGCCAAGATCACACCAGTGCACTCCAGCCTAGGCAATAGAGCAAGACACCGTCTCAAAAATTATTTTTTTTGTCACTGAAAGGGTTGTCTAGTGAAAAGTGCTCCTCTTCAAACACTGCCATAAATATTTTTGGTGTCCTAAGGTTTGTAAGTATTGTTTGCTATCAGAGACATGTGCTTTCCAGGTGAAAACATTAAACAGTATATCAATATTGTGGGTCCTAATTTATATTGGCAGGCCAGGGAAAGTCTTTTGAGGAAGTGACCATTAGGGTGAGATATGAAAGATGAATAGGGGCTAGCTAAATGAGGAACAAAAGAAAAGAGTCAGTGGTCTTCAACATAATAACTAAAAGGCAATGGCATTTGAGAGAAAGGTTGTCATTCAAACATCTAGGGACTTATTGGCCCACCTAAGGACTTTTGATTTTATCCTGAGCATAATGGAATCTCATTGAAGTGTTGTAAGCCAGAGAATGATAGAATTTTTTGTTTCGAAAAGCTTACCCTGGCTACTAAGTGTATAAGGGTTTGAAAGATAACTTCAGCAATCAGTGATGTCACCTAGGTTTTAGGACTGGACCAGTAGGGAAATCAAGGAAGGCACTCGATTTTGGCTTGAGCAGCTAGAGGATAGAGGTATCAATGGGAATAGGAACAGGATGGACAGAAATCAAGAGTTTAGCTTAAATGTGAAAAGTTTGAGATAACTTTGAGACTTCTATGGAGAAATGCTAAGTAAACACTTGCAAATAAGTAAACAGTTGAGAGTAGAATTCTAGGTAAGAGATGATAACTTAGGCTCATTTGTGTGGAAGTTGTGGTCAACAGTTTGGGCATGGATGAGAGGGACCAGGTAGAGAAGAGGAAGTAAGGAGAGAAAGCTTAAGGCAGAATGATGGGGTACTGGGAGAGTAATCCCACAAAAAGGAAGACAGGTTGACAATCCCTAACTGGCAATGCTGAAATTACCCAAACCATCACAATATAATTTTAAAATACAGTTGTCCGTAGAACTTGACCTAATCCTAGCTTATTTGGTAGCAAAATCTAACAGATATTTAGGTGAGGCTTTTTGTGGTCTATTTATCTAACATGTCAAATATAAATTTGGTTATAGTTTTAAATCTACTTACTGTGTTTGATTAAAGATTACTGCTCCAGACTCAAGTAGGATGTTAGAAAATATGTAGTGTATGTTTTAAGTTACTTTCTAAAATCTAATAGATTTGTGCACCACATCTAGTTTCAAGTGTTTTAAGTATGGTACCTGTACCATGGGCTGATTAAAGCACAGATCGACAAGTGAACATGGCGTGCATCTGGGGTGAAATGTGAAGTGGTGATAGATGAGGCTGACAAGATAGGAAGAGCAAAGGCTATGCAGGTCTTTGTGAGTCATATTAAGGAAGGCAGTGTTTAGATTAAATTCAGTGAACTACTGACTTAATATTTGCAGGTGTATTGGTCCGTTCTCACACTAGTGTAAAGATACTACCTGAGACTCCGTAATTTATTAAGGAAAGACGTCTAATGGACTCACAGTTCCACATGACTGGGGAGGTCTCAGGACACTTAGAATCATGGCAGAAGATGAAGCAGGCACCTTCTTCACAGGTGACCAGAGGGTGTGAGGACAAGCAGGGGAAATTCCAAATGCTTATAAAACCGTCAGATCTCAGGAGAGTTCACTCACTATTACAAGAGAACAGCATGGGGAAAATTGCCTTTATGATCCAATTATCTCCACCTGGTCCCTCTGTTGACATTTAGGGACCATGGGGATTACAATTCAAGATGAGATGTGAGTGGGGAAACAGACAAACCATATCATTCTGCCCTTGGGCCCACCCAGATCTCATGTTCTCACATGTCAAAACACAATCAAGCCTTCCCAACAGTCCCCCAAAGTCTTACCTCATTCCAGCATTAACCCAAAAGTCCAAGTCCAAAGTCTCATCTGAGACAAGGCAAGTCCCTTCCACCTAGTAGCCTGTAAAATCAAAAGCAAGTTAGTTCCAAGATGCAATGTCAGTACAGGCATTAAATAAATGCTCCCATTCCCAAAGGGAGAAATTCGTGAAAACAAAGAGGCTACAGGCCCCATGCAAGCTCAAAATCCAACAGAGCAGTCATTAAATCGTAAAGCTCCAAAATGATCTCCTTTGACTCTCTGCCTCACATCCAGGTCACACTGATACAAGAGGTGGGCTCCCAGCTTCACTCCTGTGCCTTTGCAACATACAGCCCCCCTCCCAGATGCTTTCACGTGCTGATGTTGAGTGTCTCTGGCTTTTCAAGGTACACAGTGCAAGCTGTCAGTGGATCTACCATTCTGGGATCTGGAGGACGGTGGCCCTCTCCTCATAGTGCCACTAGGCATTGCCACAGTGCAGACTCTGTGTGGGGTCTCTGACCCTGCATTTCCCTTCTGCATGGCCCTAGCAGAGTTTCTTCATGAGGACAAACCCCTGGACACCCAGGCATTTCCATACGCCCTATGAAATCTAGGTGGAGGTTGCCAAACCTCAATTCTTGACTTGCGTACACCCAGTCCTGAGACTGCCCAAAGCAACAAGGCCCTGGGCCTGGCCCACAGCCCGTTTTTCCCTTCTAGGCCTCCAGGCCTGTGATGGGAGGATCTGCAGTGAAGACCTCTGACATGCCCTGGAGTTACTTTCCCCTCGGTCTTAGTGAAAAACATTTAATTCTTCATTACTTATGTAAATTTCTGCAACCTGCTTGAATTTCTCCTTAGAACTTTTATACATAAGTTCCAATTCTAAACTATCTTTTTGTGAATGCATAAAACTAAGTGCCAGCCCCACCCCTCCCCCTTAACCTCTCTTCCTCCCTCTTTCCCCCTCCTCTCCTTTCCCCTTGTCTCATATGGAGTCTAGCTCTTTTACCCAGGCTGGAGTGCAGTGGCACCATCTCTGCTCACGGCAATCTCCACCTCCCAGATTCATGTGATTCTCCTGCCTCAGCCTCCCAAGTAGCTGGAATTCCAGGAGCCTGCCAAAGGGGATTTCACTGTGTTGGCCAGGCTAGTCTTGAATTACTGACCTGTGATCTGCCCACCTCAGTCTCCCAAAATGCTGTGATTACAAGCGTGAGCCACCATACCTGGTCAAAACTGAATGCTTTTAAGAGTGCCCAAGTCACCTCATGAATGCTTCACTGCTTAAAAATTTCTTCTGCTAAATACCCTAATTCACCTCTCTCAAGTTCAAAGTTCTATAGCTCTCTAGGGTAGGGGCAAAATGTTGTTAGTCTCATTACTAAAGCATAGCAAGAGTGACATTTATCCCAGTTCCCAACCAGTTCCTCAACTCCATCTGAGACCACTTCAGGCCAGGCTTCATTGTTCGTATCACCATCAGCATTTTGGTCAAAGCCATTTAACAAGTCTCTAGGAAGTTCTAAATTGTCCCTCATCTTCCTGTCTTCTTCTGAGCCCTCCAAAATGTTCCAACATCTCCCTGTTACCCAGTTCCAAAGTCACTTTCACGTTTTCGGATATCTTTACTGTAGTAAAGATTTGATTTCTATCACTGTAGATTAGTTTGTACATTCTACAATATTTTGTAAAATAATAATAAAATACATACATCCTTTTGGTGTGATTTCTATCCACCAGTATATTAATTCTGAGATTCATTCAAGTTTTTGTGTTTATTAGTAAGTTATTTCTTTTTATGGTAGAGTAATATTTCACTGTCTGAATATACCATAATTTATCTAATCAACTGCTGATGGACTTTGTCGGTTTTCTTTTCCTGTTTATGGCCCTAAAGAATTCCACTGCTGTGAATATTCAGGTATAGTCTTTGTATGGCCATGCATTTTCAATTTTTTTTCTTACGTACCTTGAATTGGAATAGCTAGATTGCATGGTAGGTATATGTTTAACTCTCTAAAACATTGTTTATTCGTTTTGCAAAGTGATTTCTATCAGGAATGTGTGAGAGTTCCTATTTCTCCACTTCCAGCAAAACTTGCTATTGTCAGTTTTTTCAATTGTAGCCATTGTGAAGTAGTATATTACTGCGGTTTACTTTGTATTTCCCTGAAAACAAATAATGTTTAGCATCTGTTCATGTGTTTATTGGCCATTTGGATATCTCCTTTTGTGAAGCATCTGTTCACATTTTTTGCCTGTTTTTACTCAGTTGCTCATTTTTCCTTTATTGAGTTGTAAAAATCTATATTATATTTCTGATGTTTGCTTCAGGATTTAGGCTGAGACTTTTATGAGTGGTTCAGGTATAATTTCGGTTCTCTTTACTTTTGCTTCATTGCTTTGGATTTATATTACACATACATAATTTAGGGTTAATCATGACACTTGTGTGGTTTCATGCACACAATAAGGGTTCCCATTATTCTGGCACTCTCTCCCTTATGTCTCCTTTATGGCCCCACTTTGTTGGCGCTCCTGCTCCTGTTTTCTCTAAAAAGTTAGTTTATTTTGAAGTTACAGTTACCATCCCTGAATTACCTCGTGAATGAGGCCCACATTTGACACAGTTTCCAGATAGAGATGTAAATAATATTTAGGAAATAAAATCAAACATCGAATGCCTGTTTCTAAAGTCATATGTCTAACTGATAAATTTTACTGAAATAGAAAACACTGGATGATTTCCAGTTCTAAGAGGGGGGCAGATCAAGAGTTCTATTTTCAGTATTTTTTTTTTTAATTTATTTTAATTAATCTTTTTTTTGAAGTGGAGCCTCCCTCTGTCGCCAGGCTGGAGTGCAGAGGTGCGATCTCGGCTCACTGCAACTTCTGCCTCCTGAGTTCAAGCTATTCTGCCTCAGCCTCCCAATTAGCTGGGTCTACAGGCATGCACCACCATGCCTAGCTAATTTTTGTATTTTTAGTAGAGACGGGTTTTCACTGTGTTGGCCAGGCTGATCTCAAACTTCTGACCTCAAGTGATCCACCCGACTCGGCCTCCCAAAATGCTGGGATTACAGGCGTGAGCTACCACGCCTGGCCCAGTATTTTAAATATAGAATGTGTATGAGATATTTGGCTGGGCGCAGTGGCTAATACTTGTAATCCCAGTACTTTGGGAGGCTGAGGCAGGTGGATCACTTGAGGTCAGAAGTTCGAGACCAGCCTGGCCAATGTGGTGAAAACCCGTCTCTACTAAAAACGCAAAAAATTAGCCAGATGTGGTAGTGCTCACCTGTAGTCCCAGCTACTCAGGAGGCTGAGGCAGGAAAATCACTTGAACCTAGGAGGAGGAGGTTGCAGAGAACTGAGATCACACCACTGCACAATGTACTGGACAATGTGCCAAGTGCTGACTGTCACAAAAACAAAACGAATGTTTATGAGACATTTATGGTGGAAAAATGTTTTAAAGCATAACCACAAGTTTTCTTTTTTTAACTTTTATTTTAAGTTCAGGGGTACATGCGCAGGTTTGTTACATAGATAAACTTGTGTCATGAGAGATCTCCTGCCCCAAGGGTTGAAAAGATCCATGGGAGAAGCGTCGGTTCCCAGAGTTGCACATTCATTAACCACTTCCCTGGATGAAGGAAGTTTCTTGACTCCATGTGATTCCCAAGTGTGCCATCCTCCTGCCTTGCTTTTCTCTGTTCTCCGTGGCTTAAATTGTTTTTTTGATTAGTCCCATGCGAGTACCCGGATGTTTCAGTTGAAGGTGCTGTATTTAATTGCCCCTTCTGTTCCTCTCTTTTTGGGCCACAGACGCTAGCTGCTGTCTTGGCCATGTCCCTCCACAAGTTTTCTTCACACATGCTTTCTTTACCTACAACCCAGTAACCTCATAATTCTGGTTTCCTGCACTCATAATATGGGTGGAGCCGAAGAAATAACATTTTATTATGTTAAAATTTGAAGATATCCAAAAATGGCTAAAGGTAGATATAGAAGATTTTGGTTTTCTAATTTCTAATTTACAATGGCTCTAAAAGAAAATTGAATTTCTAAAGCAAAAAATAGTAGCAATTATGTTGTAGGTTTATAGCATATATATGAGCAAAATGTATGAAAACAATAGAAAAAGAGAAGAGGCCGGGCGCGGTGGCTCAAGCCTGTAATCCCAGCACTTTGGGAGGCTGAGGCGGGTGGATCACGAGGTCAAGAGATCGAGACCATCCTGGTCAACATGGTGAAACCCCGTCTCTACCAAAAATACAAAAAATTAGCTGGGCATGGTGGCGCCTGCCTGTAATCCCAGCTACTCAGGAGGCTGAGGCAGGAGAATTGCCTGAACCCAGGAGGTGGAGGTTGCGGTGAGCCGAGATCGCGCCATTGCACTCCAGCCTGGGTAACATGAGTGAAACTCCATCTCAAAAAAAAAAAAAAAAAAAAGAAAGGAAGAAAGAGTATTGGAGTTTACAGGAGAAAGGCCACTTCTTCAAGGTTACACATCTATGTAGGTGATAAAGCTGGGTCTCAAACCTAAATCTGTCCAGCTCCATTATATTATTCATAACAGGAGTAAAGGTAAATGGCATAGGTGTTAGTCAAAAAGAGTCAGAAAAATGGACAGGGGATAGAATATATGGTAAGTCCTTCATTTTATTGGTGGACAGTATCTGAAAAGGTAGTCTGTGGACACATGGTTGAGTTCGCAGTGTAACGTGCATATATAGTTGACCATAAAAGGATCAAATAACAAAAAAATGAAAATGATTGGTGCTATACTTTGAACAGTGTGAGAGACAGTTACTACTATTTGGTGAGGGGTGGCTTAAATGTCATAGGGAGCAATCATAATGTAAGTTATTTCAGGATAGAGACTATTTATTATTACAATTAGAAAATGTTAAATGTTATCTTTGCTGATAAAGAAACAGGTCTGTGAAATCTCTTCCACTATAGCAGTGGCAAAGATAAGGTGATTTATAGTAAGGCAAGTCTGGATAGTTAGAGGTAACTTCTGCAAGCTTTTTTACAGAATTAGAAAATAATTCATTTGTACATTGGGATGGTAGTGAGGAATTTCCTATAATTTTGAAATAAATTTTCCTCTAGAAGTTAAATTAGTCAAATTTTATGTAATAAGAAAATGAAAATTGTTTCTTGGATTACTCAGTAAGAGTGACATATTAGAATACAGTATACTTAAATATGATAAAATGCAGAGGAATTAAACCAGGATGAGCAAGGAAACATTTCCTATGACTGTTCTGGTGAAGGATTTTGTCCACACTGCGGAATAGAGAGCTTGGTGTTGAAAAACACAAATTATACCTTCATCCTGATCATGTTTATTCTCATGATTGAGTGTGGATTCAATTACTTTCAATTAATCTTTGATGTCTTAGTGAATGCAGCAATAGAAAACAAATATCAACAAGAACAATAAACTGCTAGTACTAAAGGCAAAACTGAATTGAATGAGTTTAGAAAACACTCGGAATTAGTATCTTGCTACCCCAAGCATGGACAAAGCAGATGAGCTGAACCATTCCAGAGTGGCAGCATAATAGGACTTCTTCATGTCAACTTAGCACAAAATGTCTTCTAACATTTTCAGTTTTACAGAAAATAATCATCATTATAATGATGTTACCAAGTAAAACTTCAGCATTTTTAAAGCATCATGTGCATTATCTAATTTTATAATGAAGATTGCTTGTTCTTAAATATTTTAATATGGTAAATAACATGGATAATAATGCAATTTGTACATAACACTTTCAATTTTAACATAATAATTCTTGAGTTTAGTGAAGCTTCAGGCTATTTCCATTGTAAAAGTGGGTCAAGAAGAGACATTGTGCCCTTTTAGAGGAGTGTGAACAAATTCAATCCTCTTTTTGTTAATTACTTTATTTGTTGAATAAAATAAATACAAAATACGTCCAGTTACAGTACAATGGGATTAAATCCAGAAAGTTGCTATGGTGCAGGATTTTAAATATCAATCCTTTTAACTTTCAGTTTTCACAACTATAATTCATATTACCTGAAAGAACTGTGTGCAATAATATGTGGTCAAATATGAAGGGATTCAATTTTTATGAGTGTATTGTAAGATTCTTATATTTAAATCCAGTACCAAAAAAAAAAAATCTCATTCTTAAGAAAAAACATATTTACTAAAAAAAACTGGAACTGTGTGAAATGACAAATGAAAATGCAGTTGAGAGGTCGAGACCCTATTACATTTCTACAATTTCTGTTGACTTTAACATGGAGGCAACCAGTGAATTTAGCAAGAGCCATTTTAGTGGAGTGATTGGGCAGAAACCATACTGAGTGGGTTTAGGAATGAAGAAAAAGTCAAGAAGCAGCAGCAGCCATTGTAGATAGATCTTGAAAAGTAGTCAGCAAAGGAGAAGAGAGAGATGGATACTAGCTAAGCACAGCAAGTCAATAAGAGAGGTTTATCGAAATTTTTATTTTTAATTTATCGAAGACTGAACTATGTTTCAATGTATATGAGAAGATGATGGTAAAGAGAGAAGGGATGGTTTTGTAAGGGTGTTTTTTAAGGAGGTTGCATTGAATGCAGTCCAGAGGATAGGCATGGGGATGAATCTTGGACAAGAAAAGAGACAGTGTGTGTGCAGTTAGCACATGGAGTGGCAAAAGTTGAGAACGCTTTATTTGATGACTTCTGTTTTTTCAGGTAGGATGGGAGATTTAAAGATATGTCAAAGTGCTAATATTCAGAAGAACTGAAAAAGAGATCAAGAGCTTAGTTAAGGTAACATAAGGAACGTTAGTAGAGATCACTGAAGGTCCATTTTTTGATAGAGAACATGTATTTGTAGCAGGAACAATTTGTGAGGTTGTGTGATTTTCTTTAGCCTTGGCACAGAAAATGTTGGCAGTTGAATTAATAAAAGGCTGTAATATTACTATAAGGGTGAAGAAAAGAATAGGACAAAGGAGTTAAATGTTAATATGAAAAGTGTGTATTATGACACTTCGGTCGATAGATTTTACATTTAGACTACAATTTGAGTATAAAATTCTTGAGTCACATTTTCATTCCCTAGAACTCTGTAGCTATTGCTTCATTGTCTTCTGTCACTGTGTGATGTTGTGGAAAATTCTGGAATCTGCATGCTTTCTTGTTGAGATTCACTTGAGGTGCCTGGCAAAATATTAGGGAAAGTTATAGATTGTAGTCTCAAACCCTTTGGAAGGCCAAAAGGTTTTATTGGGACAGGCTAAAGGCAGCCAGTTCATTACATTAGCATAGAGAAAAGATAGGGACAATAAAAGGCTTTCTCAGTTTGGTCTGTTTACCCCACATTCCTTTGTCTCTACTCTAACTTGTTTGATCATATAAACTGTGTGCTGACGGTCCTCTCAGGGGAAGGTCAAAGGGGAATTACCCATTAATGGTGTTTACTCTGGGCCCCAGAACCTAAAGCATTTATCATTTGTAAAACCACTCTTTTAACCATGTTAATTATTCACAAGCATGTTGACTTAGAACCTCTGTTATTAAATCTATCTTGAATAAGTGTGAGCAGTGAGAGGGAGTTATGGTCATTTGGCTGCAATCACCCTCTAAAAGCAGCCGACCATCCCTAGCCCACTTGAATCACTGTAATGGGTGTGAGAGTGCATTCATTCATCCATCATTGAGTCATGGTCTGCAGGACAGACCTCCGCAGGTGGTGATCAATGTCTCAGGTGGTGACCCCGACGTGACTGAGGTCGCACTTTCTTTGTTTTGTAACTCCTTAGTGGTTGCTATAAGATTTTAAAACATGCATCTTTACAGACTACCTTGAATAATATTATACCATTTCACATATAATGAAAGAACCTTACAATTCTATGCTCTTATGTTCTGATTCTTTTTCTGTACTAGTTTTTTTCATCTGGTTTATTTCAATATGTTTTATAAACCTCACTATAAGCTTTTTTATTTATACTGTGAATTATTATTTTTTGCTTGTGATCAGGTTTATGAAGGTAAAATTTGCATTCAGTAAAATTCATCTTTTTAAAGTATATGGCTCAATAAAACTTCAAAATGTATACCGTGATTTAAGCATCACGAAAATAAAAATACAGGAAATTTCCATTACACCAAAACCTTTCCATTTTTCCTTTACAGAGACTCCCCTCCTTCCATGCCCAGCCACAAATCTGATTTCCATCCCTATCAATATTCATTTTCCAGAATGTCATATAAATGGAATAATAGTGTCTTGTATCTGCCTTCTTTAGCAATATTCCATTATAAAGATAAATTACAATGTGTTTTTCCATTCACCACTTGATAAACATTTTTTGCAGTTTGCGGTGATTACAAATAACTGTAATAACATGCACATACATGACTTTATGTGAACAGGTTTTAATTTCAGTTGTGTAAATACCTATAATTAAAATTGGGAGATCATGTGGTCAATGTATTTTTAACTTTATAAAAATATGCCAAACCATTTTCCAAAAATGCTGTGTCATGTTTGCATTCCTACATTCTACTTGCTGTGCATTCTTGCCAAAACTTGATATTGGCAGTCTTTTCAATTTCTTAATTTCCATAGGTGTGTAGGGATATCTCACTCATTTTAATTTGCTTTTTCCTAAAAATAATTTACTCTGAGAAGGGTTTCACATGCTTAATTGTCACCTCTATATCTTCTTTGGTAAAGTGTTCAAATCTGTTGTTCACTTCAATTTATTGCTTATAAAAATAACAGCCTTATTGAGATGTAATTTACATAACAAAACAACCAGCTTAAAGTTGGTTGTTAATATGTTCACAAAGGTAAACAAACAACACCACTAATTTCAAAACATTTTCATCACCTCAAAAGGAAACCCTCCAAAAAGAAACTTTATACCCATTATTAATCACTCCCCATTCTAACCTGCTCCCGGCCTCCATTATTTACTTATCTACTTGCTGTCTATGTAGATTTTTCTATCTTGAATATATCATAAAAATGATTTTTTTTTATTGTTTTTTGCGACTGGTTTCTTTCACTTGGCATGATGCTTTCAGGGTTCATTCATGTTGTGATATGAATCTGTAGT
Organism: Sapajus apella; assembly: GCF_009761245.1. NCBI lineage: Eukaryota > Metazoa > Chordata > Mammalia > Primates > Cebidae > Sapajus > Sapajus apella. The sequence continues at coordinate 6,143,356 of NW_022437033.1, read as the reverse complement.
TCATTCCTTTTTGTGGCTGCATAATATTCCATTGTATGAGTAGACCACATTTTACTAATACATTCATTGGTTGATGAAAATGTGAATTGTTTCCACTTTGGGCTAATTTTGTTAGTACTTTAATAAAACTTTTTGTTCAGACACATTTTCAAATATCTTGGTTAAATGCTTAGGAGTAGAATTGCTTGGACGTGTAGTATAAGGTTGGTGCAAAAGTAATTGTGGTTTTCAGCATTAAAAGTGATGGCAAACATGGTTGTTAATATGTTCACAAAGGTATACAACCTTTAAACCTTTTTGCCATTAAAAGTAATAGCAAAAACTACCGTGATTTTTCCACTAGCTAATACTTCTATATATAACATTTTGAAGAACTGCAAAACTGCATTCCATACTGATCATGGCTCGATATTAGCTCACTGCAACCTCCGCCTCCCAGGTTCAAGTGGTTCTTGTGCCTCAGCCTCCTGAGTAGCTGGGATTACAGGTACATGCCATCAGGCTGAGTGAATTTTTGTATTTTTTTGTAGAGACAGGGTTTCACCATGTTGGCCAGACTGGTCTCAAACTCCTGGCCTTAAGTGATCCACCCACTCTGGCCTCCCAAAGTGCTGGGATTACAGGAGTGAGCCACTGCACCTGGCTGGTTGCAGGTTTATATCAGTTTGACTGGGATGTGCCAAGTTGTGAATTTCTTTGAGTTTATTTTACTTAGACATATTTTAGTTTCTTTAATGTGCAGATGCTTCATATATTCTTGACTAATTTTCTCTCTTTCTCTTCTCCTGACACTCTCAGTACACATATATGTGTATGATTGATGGTGTCTCAGAGCTCTCTGAGACCATGTTATGTTTTTACCAGATTGTTTTCTGTCTCTTGGACTGGCTAATTGCAGTTGATCCATCTTCAAGGTCACTGATTTATTATTTTGCCAGTTGAAATTTACTGTTGTGCCCATCTAGCATATTTTTTTTTTTTTTTTTTTGAGACGGAGTTTCGCTCTTGTTACCCAGGCTGGAGTGCAATGGCGCGATCTCGGCTCACCGCAACCTCCGCCTCCTGGGTTCAGGCAATTCTCCTGCCTCAGCCTCCTCAGTAGCTGGGATTACAGGCACGCACCACCATGCCCAGCTAATTTTTTGTATTTTTAGTAGAGACGGGGTTTCACCATGTTGACCAGGATGGTCTCGATCTCTTGACCTCGTGATCCACCCGCCTCGGCCTCCCAAAGTGCTGGGATTACAGGCTTGAGCCACCGCGCCCGGCCCCATCTAGCATATTTTTATCTTAGTTATTGTATTTATCAAGCCCATAATTTCTGTCTTTTTAGAAATAAATCCTATCTTTTTATAGTCTCTTTTTGGTGACACATTGATTGTATACTTCAATTATTTATTCCTGGTTTAATTATATTATCAAATAATAGGTGATTTTAAGTCTGTCTAGTAGGTTTAATGTCTTGGCTTTCTCTGGGAAATTTTCTATTCACTGATTTCATTTTCATTATTATGGGCTGTATTTTCTTTTTCTTTGGGAATCTCATAATTTGTGGTTAAAACGGATATTTAAATATTATAATATGTCAAACCTGCAAATCATATTTTCCCTCTTTGGTTTCTGTTTGTTGTTGCTGTTCATTTAGTGAGTGTCCTTGACTAATTTTATAAAATCAGTATTCTTTGTCATATTCAGGCACTGAAATCTCGGCTTGAATTGTTAGTGGTCAACTAATCATTGTGCAAAAATTTTATTTTTTATTTATTTTGAGACAGGATCTCCCTCTGTTGCCCAGGCTGGAGTGCAATGGTGTGATCTTGGCTCACTGCAACCTCTGCCTCTGGGGCTCAAGTGATCCTCCCACCTCAGCCTCCCAAGTACCTGGGACTACATGCACAAGCCACCATGCCCAGCTAATTTTTTTATGTGGAAATGGTGTTTTGCCATGCTGCCCAGCCTGATCTAGAAGTCTTGAGCTAAAGCAATCTGCCCACCTCATCCTCCCAAAATGTGGGGATTACAGGCATGAACCAATGATTGGGCAAAAATTTTAAATGATATGAACCTAAGTCTCACTACCCATTCCTTGGGGATCACCATGGGTACTGGAGCATGTATTCACTGCTCTGATTTTTACAGTTCTCCCTATGCAAAACCTCAATGTCAGCCACAGGTAAAAGACTAAGCCTTTCTCTTGTCTTTACTGAGCATTTACATGTCTCTGCACCTGTACACAGCCTTCAAAATTCCCAGTAATATACTGGAGCTTTTCAGTGACCCCATATGGAACCTCATTCCTCAGTTTTTACTTCTTTTTGTTTTTGTCAGTCTTTTGTTAGCCCTAACTTGTAGAGACATCCCACCCCCTTGCAATGCCAAACAATTACTATAGATCTTTTTTTAACACCTAAGGCTTACTAGTATTTACACTGAATGAGTTCTAAAACAGGCCAAATAAGAATACACCCTGAAAATTGAGTTATTCAAGGAGCTGACAGACATGTCAAATAGTAAAAATTATCTGAGAACAGGGCTTTCTTACAGTTCCAAGTTCGTTCAGTTCCCTCTGCTGGGCTCTAGACTGCTGGTTCTCACAAAGACTGCTTGTTCTCATAGATATTTTCAAGGCTACCACATAGTTGGGATAGAACAAGTATAAATGCTAAAGATTGCTTATCTTACCAATATTATACTATGTTTGAAGAATTCTCCTCAGTTTTGCAAGCCTCTGGTTAATTTCCAGACTTATTCCCAGTTGAATTTGTCTACTTTTTTGCCCATTTTTTTGGCCAGTGTCTGTATTGCCTTTATGAAGTAGTAGTATAACAGAGTTTCAGGAACGTTTCTAGAATAAATGCTTCTCAGATTGCTGCAAGCCTTTTATTAGTTTCCAGAGTTTGGAAAATGTTTATACTGACATGATTGTTTTGCAATTTTCTTATTCATTTTATGGAGAAGAGCATTTTGCTAGGTTCTAATTCTACTATTTTTTGCTGACATCCTAGCCTTGACTTCTTTAAATACATTTCCTGCCTCTAACCCTTCTCGATCTATAATTATGCATGTGAGAAATACATATTTTTCTATACATTGTTGATATTTTCAGAGTATTAATATTTTTGCAATCTGTAAGATTTAATAATTTTTTTATTGCCACTATATTGTTACTTTTTTCTGCAGTGTGTTGTTCTTAAGACCTTATATGAGATTTTCACTTGAAGAATTGTAGTTATTGGGCTCTAGAAATCTAATTTTGTTTATATTAATATATTTCTTCAATTGTTATATTTGGGCTTTTCCCTAAATACTTAGAGCTTCTTGTAAGTGTTTTAATCAATTTTTCTGGTGTTTTCCTTATGTTTTTCATTTCGGTGAGAATTGTCTTTTTTTTATTCTGGTCGTGGGTATATATTTTTGCTTCTTAGCATGTACAGAAACTTATTCTTGTATACTAGACTTTGCCATTTTGCATTGTTGTGTGTCTGGGTTTTAATGTCTTCCTAAAGGAGTGTTGATGTTAATGTGTTTAAGACAGTAATTTATACTTGAAAACTTGCCCAATGTGTCAGAGATTGCTGCTTAGGCTTTCTCACATGATGTTTAGAGTTAACTTTAGAGCTATTCTATACCTGTTCAAAGCACAATCCTTCTGGGGTTGCTACTTAATGCTGTGAGTGTTTATCACAGTCTCCCTACTCTGGCAGGTTGGAATTCAAAAATGTCCTTGTCTTCTGTAAACTCTAGAAGTTGTTAACCTTATCAATCTCCTGAATTTGTTATTTATCTATTATCTTAAAATTTCATGCAACACAGGTAGAGTGTAATATTCAATCAAAAACTCAAGGGGATCCGTATGAGGAAATCTGCAGTTCTTGTTCTGCACATCTCCTGTCTCTGTAGTTGTCTGCTCTGTTATTTCTAGATGCTTCATCTTTCCCAAACTCTGATGTTTGCTTTCTTAACTCAGCAAGCCCACTACACACATTTCTTTTCTCCCTCCCTGTTCTGTGGTCCATAAATGCCTCCAGGTGTACTGCAGTGGTCTTTAGTGCTCCACTTAATTTTCTTTTTTTGTGTGTGTGGATCACAGTAATGAACTGTTTGTTGCCCATTGTCTGAAAACAATTAGTTCTTATATTTTTTGCAGTTTCCTAGTTTTTGTTTCTATTTTGTTTTGTTTTTGCAACAGGAGACGAAACCTGGTATCAGTGAATCTGTTCTGGCACGTAGAGAATAGAACCCTCTTTGTAAATGACTTGTTCTTTCTTCCTGACTCCCCACATGTATCTTTATTTATCCTTGAAATTCAGCAACTTTTTCCAGATAGGTCCTCATGCTGAATGTTCTGTACCCTCTTTTTTTAATAAGATACAATATATCTTTTTGTCCCTTTATTAAAGACTTAACCTTCATGCATTTTGCTTCATTCTTCAGGAACAGCAGTTCTGTGTGAGCTGAACATCCTTTGTCTAGGTTTCAGGTATTGCTTTTAATATTTTAATGTCTTTTTCTTCTTTTGCTTTTATTCTGTGTAATTTCTTCATGCCTTTCCATCAGGCCTTACTGTTTTCAGTAATGCTTATGTATAATTTTGTTCTAATATGATCTTATATCTCTACTGTTCAGTTTCCTCTTTTCCACTTATTTTCTAATTCTGTTAGCTTGTTACTCCCTCTATCACCATGTAATCTAAGTTTTGAACCTCTGTTTTATTGCAGCTGTTTTCCATGTCATCCAACTCATGCCATTTGTAATTTTTTGAGACTATGGAGAAATAGTTACCTGCTTTTTATCTCCTTGGATAATTCTTGTGATATGTGCTGTTAATTGACCTTTTGCTCCTTTATAAGTTTTTAATCAAAAATAATGTTTTAAATTTATTCATATAATTTAATATTTACTGTTCTGAGATAATTACTCATATTTTAATGAGGTCAGCCATATTTGGGGGTTGGGGAGAGATAACGATAGGAGGATGTCAATATCTTTAATTTGCATTTATTTCCTGGGGCAACTTCTCAAAAAAAAATGTCTGTCCTTCCACCTAGTACACATCTTCTCTCAGTTATTGGCACCCAAGTTCTTGATCTTTCCAAGTGAATCCTTTAAGCTCCAGGGTCTCTGTTTCATAATGTAATAATTAGTGTTTCCCCTTTGTCATTTATTACATTTCATCTCTGGAAGTTCCAGCTAGATAGAAGGTTAGATAATAGATAAACATGTTATACTAGTGTGGTTTCTTCTTTAATACTGTCTCTCGGACCACTGTGTAGTGTCAATCTGGGTTTCTGCACAGGTATTCTCTCTTCTGATTGTCTGCCTATTCCTCTGAATCTAATTACTCAAAATGATTGTTGAATTCAACGCTAAACATTGTAATAGTGATTTTGAGGAATCTGAATACTACTTGAGGTATAAAGTGTGTGCTTTGTCTCCTAGTCTTCTGCCTTATTTTGTTTTATGTTTCATAGTGAGGGACTATGTTAACTTCTCTTCCTGGGTCCACAATGGGCGTGGTTTCAAAGGCAAGAACTTCCCAGTGCCATACCTCTATCCGCCCCCCCACCCCCATCCGGGAGCCTAGAGTTCTTTGTCTAACTTTCGTGCAAGCTAGGTAGACTGTCCAGGTGAGCTTCCTTTGTTTAGAAAGCCTACCAAAAGCCTTGGAAGGAGGGGATCCATTGCGAGCCAGGCAAGGAGGGGATCTATTGTGAGCCAGGCAACCAATCCAATATCAGAGTCAAAGATCAATCACTCCAGAGGCAGTTTGGAAAAGCTCCTCTTACTGGACAAGAACTTGAATGAGGCAGGAGTAACTATGGGGTTAAATTCCTCCTACTCCCTTATCTATATGGATTTCCGTCTCTGGGATCCCCTCCAAAGGCAGCATGGGAGCGCTCTCTCTCTCTCTCTCTCTCTCTCTCTCTCTCTCTCTCTCTCTCTC